>NW_027397098.1:124999-127984 GCF_003265705.2 Callorhinus ursinus
TACTGTTTTCCAGAGGGGTTGCACCAGCTTGCATTCCCACCAACAGTGTAAGAGGGTTCCCCTTTCTCCACATCCCCGCCAACATCTGTCGTTTCCTGACTTGTTCATTTTAGCCATTCTGACTGGTGTGAGGTGGTATCTCATGGAGGTTTTGATTTGGATTTCCCTCATGCCGAGGGATGTTGAGCACGTTTTCATGTGTCTGTTGGCCATTTGGATGTCTTCTTAGGAAAAGTGTCTGTTCATGTCTTCTGCCGATTTCTTGATTGGATCATTTGTTCTTTGGGTGTTGAGTTTGGTAAGTTCTTTATAGATTTTGGATACTAGCCCTTTATCTGATAGGTCATTTGCAAATATCTTCTCCCATTCTGTCGGTTGTCTTTTGGTTTTGTGGACTGTTTCTTTTGCTGTGCAAAAGCTTTTTATCTTGATGAAATCCCAATAGTTCATTTTTGCCCTTGCTTCCCTTGCCTTTGGCGATGTTTCTAGGAAGAAGTTGCTGCGGCTGAGGTCGAAGAGGTTGCTACCAGTGTTCTCCTTTAGGATGTTGATGGACTCGTGTCTCACGTTTAGGTCTTTCAACCATTTGGAGTCAATTTTTGTGTGTGGTGTAAGGAAATGGTCCAGTTTCATTCTTCTGCATGTGGCTGTCCAATTTTCCCAACACCATTAGTTGAAGAGACTGTCTTTTTTCCATTGGACATTCTTTCCTGCTTTGTCAAAGATGAGTTGACCATAGAGTTGAGGGTCCATTTCTGGGTTCTCGATTCTGTTCCATTGATCTATGTGTCTGTTTTTGTGCCAGTACCATACTGTCTTGATGATGACAGCTTTGTAATAGAGCTGGAAGTCCGGAATTGTGATGCCGCCAGCTTTGCTTTTCTTTTTCAATATTCCTCTGGCTATTCGGGGTCTCTTCTGGTTCCATAGAAATTTTGGGATGATTTGTTCCATTTCTTTGAAAAAAGTGGATGGTATTTTGATGGGGATTGCATTGAATGTGTAGATTGCTCTAGGTAGCATTGACATCTTCACAGTGTTGGTTCTCCCAATCCATGAGCATGGAACATTTTTCCATTTCTTTGTGTCTTCTTCAATTTCTTTCATGAGTATTTTATAGTTTTCTGAGTACAGATCCTTTGCCTCTTTGGTTAAATTTATTCCTAGGTATCTTATGGTCTTGGGTGCAATTGTAAATGAGATCGACTCCTTGATTTGTCTCTCTTCTGTCTTGTTGTTGGTGTATAGGAATGCCACTGATTTCTGTGCATTGATTTTATATCCTGCTACTTTACTGAATTCCTGTATGAGTTCTAGCAGTTTTGGGGTGGAGTCTTTTGGGTTTTCCACATACAGTATCATATCATCTGCAAAGAGTGAGAGTTTGACTTCCTCTTTGCCAATTTGGATGCCTGTGATTTCTTTTTGTTGTCTGATTGCTGTGGCTAGGACTTCTAATGCTATGTTGAATAGGAGTGGTGAGAGTGGACATCCCTGCCGCGTTCCTGACCTTAGGGGGAAAGCTCTCAGCTTTTCCCCATTGAGAATGATATTTGCTGTAGGTTTTTCATAGATGGCTTTTATGATATTGAGGTATGTACCCTCTATCCCTATACTCTGAAGAGTTTTGATCAAGAAAGGATGCTGTACTTTGTCAAATGCTTTTTCTGCATCTATTGAGAGGGTCATATGATTCTTGTTCTTTCTTTTCTTAATGTATTGTATCACGTTGATTGATTTGCGGATGTTGAACCAGCCTTGCAGCCCAGGGATAAATCCCACTTGGTCATGGTGAATAATCCTTTTAATGTACTGTTGGATCCTATTGGCTAGTATTTTGGTGAGAATCTTTGCATCCATGTTCATCAAGGATATTGGTCTGTAATTCTCCTTTTTGATGGGGTCTTTGTCTGGTTTTGGGATCAAGGTAATGGTGGCCTCATAAAATGAGTTTGGAAGTTTTCCTTCCATTTCTATTTTTTGGAACAGTTTCAGGAGAATAGGTATTAATTCTTCTTTAAATGTGTGGTAGAATTCCCCTGGGAAGCCATCTGGCCCTGGTCTTTTGTTTGTTGGGAGACTTTTGATGACTGCTTCAATTTCCTTAGTGGCTATAGGTCTGTTCAGGTTTTCTATTTCCTCCTGGTTCAATTTGGGTAGTTGATACATCTCTAGGAATGCACCCATTTCTCCCAGGTTATCTAATTTGCTGGCATAGAGTTGCTCATAATATGTTCTTATAATTGTTTGTATTTCTTTGGTGTTGGTTGTGATGTCTCCTCTTTCATTCGTGATTTTGTTGATTTGGGTCATTTCTCTTTTCTTTTTGATAAGTCTGGTCAGGGGTTTGTCAATCTTTCAAAGAACCAGCTCCTAGTTTCGTTGATCTGTTCTACTGTTCTTTTGGTTTCTAGTTCATTGATTTCTGCTCTGATCTTTATTATTTCTCTTCTCCTGCTGGGTTTAGGCTTTATTTGCTGTTCTTTCCCCTGCTCCTTTAGGTGTAGGGTTAGGTTGTGTATTTGAGACCTTTCTTGTTTCTTGAGAAAGGCTTGTATTGCTATACACTTTCCTCTCAGGACTGCCTTTGCTGTATCCCAAAGATTTTGAACCGTTGTGTTTTCATTTTCATTGGTTTCCATGAATTTTTTTAATTCTTCTTTAGTTTCCTGGTTGACCCATTCATTCTTTAGTAGGATGCTCTTTAGCCTCCATGTATTTGAGTTCTTTCTGACTTTCCTCTTGTGATTGAGTTCTAGTTTCAAACCATTATGGTCTGAAAATATGCAGGGAATGATCCCAATCTTTTGGTACCGGTTGAGACCTGATTTGTGACCTGGGATGTGATCAATTCTGGAGAATGTTCCATGGGCAGTAGAGAAGAATGTGTATTCCGTTGCTTTGGGATGGAATGTTCTGAATATGTCTGTGAAGTCCATTTGGTCCAGTGTGTCATTTAAAGTCTTTATTTCCTTGTTGATCTTT
>NW_027397098.1:128384-132917 GCF_003265705.2 Callorhinus ursinus
GGCTTCCCGTGCCTTTGGCGATGTTTCTAGGAAGAAGTTGCTGCGGCTAAGGTCGAAAAGGTTGCTACCTGTGTTCTCCTTTAGGATTTGGATGGACTCCTGTCTCACGTTTAGGTCTTTCAACCATTTGGAGTCTATTTTTGTGTGTGGTGTAAGGAAATGGTCCAGTTTCATTCTTCTGCATGTGGCTGTCCAATTTTCCCAACACCATTTGTTGAAGAGACTGTCTTTTTGCCATTGGACATTCTTTCCTGCTTTGTCAAAAATAAGTTGACCATAGAGTTGAGGGTCCATTTCTGGGCTCTCGATTCTGTTCCATTGATCTATGCGTCTGTTTTTGTGCCAGTACCATACTGTCTTGATGATGACAGCTTTGTAATAGAGCTGGAAGTCCGGAATTGTGATGCCGCCAGCTTTGCTTTTCTTTTTCAGTATTCCTCTGGCTATTCGGGGTCTCTTCTGGTTCCATACAAATTTTAGGATTATTTGTTCCATTTCTTTGAAAAAAGTGGATGGTATTTTGATGGGGATTGCATTGAATGTGTAGATTGCTCTAGGTAGCATTGACATCTTCACAATGTTGATTCTCCCAATCCATGAGCATGGAACGTTTTTCCATTTCTTTGTGTCTTCTTCAATTTCTTTCATGAGTATTTTATAGTTTTCTGAGTACAGATCCTTTGCCTCTTTGGTTAGATTTATTCCTAGGTATCTAATGGTTTTGGGTGCAATTGTAAATGGGATAGACTCCTTGATTTGTCTCTCTTCTGTCTTGTTGTTGGTGTATAGGAATGCCACTGATTTCTGTGCATTGATTTTATATCCTGCTACTTTACTGAATTCCTGTATGAGTTCTAGCAGTTTTGGGGTGGAGTCTTTTGGGTTTTCCACATACAGTATCATATCATCTGCAAAGAGTGAGAGTTTGACTTCCTCTTTGCCAATTTGGATGCCTGTGATTTCTTTTTGTTGTCTGATTGCTGTGGCTAGGACTTCTAATGCTATGTTGAATAGGAGTGGTGAGAGTGGACATCCCTGCCGCGTTCCTGACCTTAGGGGGAAAGCTCTCAGCTTTTCCCCATTGAGAATGATATTTGCTGTAGGTTTTTCATAGATGGCTTTTATGATATTGAGGTATGTACCCTCTATCCCTATACTCTGAAGAGTTTTGATCAAGAAAGGATGCTGTACTTTGTCAAATGCTTTTTCTGCATCTATTGAGAGGGTCATATGATTCTTGTTCTTTCTTTTCTTAATGTATTGTATCACGTTGATTGATTTGCGGATGTTGAACCAGCCTTGCAGCCCAAGGATAAATCCCACTTGGTCATGGTGAATAATCCTTTTAATGTACTGTTGGATCCTATTGGCTAGTATTTTGGTGAGAATCTTTGCATCCATGTTCATCAAGGATATTGGTCTGTAATTCTCCTTTTTGATGGGGTCTTTGTCTGGTTTTGGGATCAAGGTAATGGTGGCCTCATAAAATGAGTTTGGAAGTTTTCCTTCCATTTCTATTTTTTGGAACAGTTTCAGGAGAATAGGTATTAATTCTTCTTTAAATGTGTGGTAGAATTCCCCTGGGAAGCCATCTGGCCCTGGTCTTTTGTTTGTTGGGAGACTTTTGATGACTGCTTCAATTTCCTTAGTGGCTATAGGTCTGTTCAGGTTTTCTATTTCCTCCTGGTTCAATTTTGGTAGTTGATACATCTCTAGGAATGCACCCATTTCTCCCAGGTTATCTAATTTGCTGGCATAGAGTTGCTCATAATATGTTCTTATAATTGTTTGTATTTCTTTGGTGTTGGTTGTGATGTCTCCTCTTTCATTCGTGATTTTGTTGATTTGGGTCATTTCTCTTTTCTTTTTGATAAGTCTGGTCAGGGGTTTGTCAGTCTTTCAAAGAACCAGCTCCTAGTTTCGTTGATCTGTTCTACTGTTCTTTTGGTTTCTAGTTCATTGATTTCTGCTCTGATCTTTATTATTTCTCTTCTCCTGCTGGGTTTAGGCTTTATTTGCTGTTCTTTCCCCTGCTCCTTTAGGTGTAGGGTTAGGTTGTGTATTTGAGACCTTTCCTGTTTCTTGAGAAAGGCTTGTATTGCTATATACTTTCCTCTCAGGACTGCCTTTGCTGTATCCCAAAGATTTTGAACCGTTGTGTTTTCATTTTCATTGGTTTCCATGAATTTTTTTAATTCTTCTTTAATGTCCTTGTTGACCCATTCGTTCTTTAGTAGGATGCTCTTTAGCCTCCATGTATTTGAGTTCTTTCTGACTTTCCTCTTGTGATTGAGTTCTAGTTTCAAAGCATTATGGTCTGAAAATATGCAGGGAATGATCCCAATCTTTTGGTACCGGTTGAGACCTGATTTGTGACCTGGGATGTGATCAATTCTGGAGAATGTTCCATGGGCAGTAGAGAAGAATGTGTATTCCGTTGCTTTGGGATGGAATGTTCTGAATATGTCTGTGAAGTCCATTTGGTCCAGTGTGTCATTTAAAGTCTTTATTTCCTTGTTGATCTTTGGCTTAGATGATCTGTCCATTTCGGTCAGGGGGTGTTAAAGTCCCCCACTATTATTGCATTGTTGTCAATGTGTTTCTTTGCTTTTGTTATTAATTGCTTTATATAATTGGCTGCTCCCATGTTCGGGGCATAGATATTTACAATTGTTAGATCTTCTTGTTGGATAGACCCTTTAATTAGGATATAGTGTCTTTCCTCATCTCTTATTACAGTCTTTGTTTTAAAATCTAATTTGTCTGATATAAGGATTGCCACCCCAGCTTTCTTTTGGTGTCCATCAGCATGGTAAATGGTTTTCCACCCCCTCACTTTCAGTCTGGGGGTGTCTTTGGGTCTAAAATGAGTCTCTTGCAGACAGCATATGGATGGGTCTTGTTTTTGAATCCAATCTGATAGCCTGTGTCTTTTGATTGGGGCATTTAGCCCATTTACATTCAGGGTAACTATTGAAAGGTATGAATTTAGTGCCATTGTATTGCCTGTAAGGTGACTGTTACTGTATATTGTCTCTGTTCCTTTCTGCTCTATGCTGCTTTTAGGCTCTCTCTTTGCTTAGAGGACCCCTTTCAATATTTCTTTGAGGGCTGGTTTTGTGTTTGCAAATTCCTTTAGTTTTTGTTTGTCCTGGAAGCTTTTTATCTCTCCTTCTACTTTCAATGACAGCCTAGCTGGATATAGTATTCTTGGCTGCATATTTTTCTCGTTTAGTGCTCTGAAGATATCTTGCCAGTCCTTTCTGGCCTGCCAGGTCTCTGTGGATAGGTCTGTTGCCAATCTAATATTTCTACCAGTGTAGGTTACATATCTCTTCTCCCGAGCTGCTTTCAGGATTTTCTCTTTGTCTCTGAGACTCATAAGTTTTACTATTAGATGTCGGGGTGTTGACCTATTATTGATTTTGAGAGGGGTTCTCTGTGCCACCTGGATTTTGATGCCTGTTTCCTTCCTCACATTAGGGAAGTTCTCTGCTATTATTTGCTCCAATATACCTTCTGCCCCTCTCTCTCTTTCTTTGTCTTCTGGGATCCCAATTATTCTAATGTTGTTTTGTCTTATCGTATTGCTTATCTCTCGAATTCTGCCCTCGTTACCCTTAGTTGTTTCTCTCTTTTTCTAAACCTCTTTATTTTCCATCATTTGGTCTTCTATATCACTGATTCTCTCTTCTGCCTCATTTATCCTAGCAGTTAGTGCCCCCATTTTTGATTGCACCTCATCAATAGCCTTTTTGATTTCGACTTGGTTTGATTTTAGTTCTTTTATTTCTCCAGAAAGGGATTCTCTAATAACTTCCATGCTTTTTTCAAGCCCAGCTAGTATCTTTAAAGTCATGATTCTGAACTCTAGGTCTGACATTGTACTAATGTCCGTATTGAGTAGGTCCCTGGCTGAGGTACTACCTCTTGTTCTTTTTGCTGAGGTGATTTTTTTCGTCTTGTCATTTTGTCCAGAGGAGAATAGATGAATGAGAGAACAAAATGCTAACAGGTTAACAACATCCCCAGCAAATACACTGTATACAAATCAGAAAAGACCTGAAACCAGGGGAAAAGAAAGGGAAAGAAAGAAAAAAGAAAGAGAAAAAAAAAGATAAAAACAAAAACAGAACAATACAAAAAAAGCAGAATATGATCAGATACGATCAGGCTAGTGCATAGATCAGTGCCACACACTAGATTTTGGGCGTATTTTGGTCTGTTAGAAAACAGTGCCTCCTAAAATTTTAAACGAAGAAAGACATATGTACAAAATAAGGGTTGATACAATGAAGGGATGGAAGATCACTGTAAAGATGAAAATTATAAAAGATTTTATAAAGGGAATTGATAAGTCATTTGAAGAAAGAAAGAAGATTAAAAAAAAAAGGGGGGAGAGAATGTGATCAGGCAGGAGACTAGAACAAAGCAATACACTAGTGATTTAGGGTATATTTTGATCTGTTAGAAGAAACTGTATCTCAAAATTTTAAAGAGAGAACAACTTATATATATATATATATATATATA
>NW_027397098.1:133017-288117 GCF_003265705.2 Callorhinus ursinus
TGAACTAATGAATCATGGTAAAAAAATGCCATGAATTCTATGTGCAGTATTCCCCTAGCACTGGAGTTCTCCCATTCTCCTTGATCGGTAAACTTGGTCTTGGCTTGCTGGCTGTTCGTGCTGATCTTCTGGGGGAGGGGCCTGTTGCCGGGGTTTCCAAATGTCTTTGTGGAGGCGGAATTGCCCCGCCCTTGTTGGTCAGGGCTAAGCAATCTGCTCTGGTTTGCTCTCAGGAGCTTTTGTTTTCTGCAAGCTCTCGGTACAGCTTTGGAGGACCAGAGTGAAAATGGTGGCCTCCCAATCTCCACCCGGAGGAGCTGAGAACTCAGGGGCTCCGCTCCTCAGTGCGTCCCCAGAGAAAAGCAGTCCCTCCCGTCTCCCCGGTCTCCGGCCGCACTCCGTGCTCACCCGGCCTGTGACCGAGCGTTTCTATCTCTGGCACCCGATCCCATGTGGAGTCTCCAAACCCAGCAGATCCCTGCGGTGCGCTCCCGCACCGCTCCTCCTGGGGGAGGAAGGGGAGTCTCCCCGGATCTGCCGCTTGTTGGGTCCCTGCTGGAGGAGCAGTGGCCCGACTGGGCCGCGGATCACAGTTTATGGCCACCCCGAGCTGAGAGCCCGCGCCTCGGCTCCGTCTCTGCAGCCGGCTTCCCCGCTCTGATGCCTGGGAGCTCTGCCGCACTCAGGCACCCCCGGTCTTGCTGTGACCCCAAGAGTCCTGAGACCACACTGTCCCGGGAGGATTCCACCCCCCGCTTAGCCACTGCAGCGACGTCCCTCCGCGGAGCCAGCTTCTAAAAGGTCCGATTTTGTGCTCCGCGGCTCTAGCACTTGCCAGAAGCGGCCGACGGAGGCCCCCTCCCCTGCCGTCTATCCTCCCGAATATCGCCTCGGATTCACTTCTCCGCACGTCCTACCTTCCAGAAAGTGGTCGCTTCTCTGTTCAGAGAGTTGTTGCTACTCTCCTCTTCTATCTCCTGTTGAGTTCGTAGGTGTTCAGAATGGTTTGATCCCTATTCAGCTGAATTCCTGAGACCAGACGAAATCTAGGTCTCCTCCTCCTCCGCCATCTTGCTCCGCCCCCCTCCCTTCTAGGTTTTTTGGTTGGTCAAATAATTGATATACAACAGGTTAATAGGATAAAAGCAAAAGTTTGGTAGCATGTATATGGCAGAGGCTGAGTAACCCTCCAAAGTGGCCAAAGCCACTTTAATACCAATTCTTTTAAATACTGTCTTCAACTAAAGACAAAAGATGTGGGGGTGAGGAGTCGGTATGGGAGGGAACCAGGAAATGCACCTTAAACAAGGGTAAGGTTGTGCAGATTTAAGTTGCTTCCTTCTTCATTGGTAAGAGTTTCTAGAGATTGAGTTATTCCTCTTTTCCTGCTACAGGGAGGGAGACACCCGTAAAAAGGGAGATTTCCCTTATAAATGTAAATGTCTCTTGCAAATGGGTAACTTGTATTCAGTTTTCAGAGCTTCCCCTGAGTCTGCCATTTCTTAAAAATAACCAGCTTAAAATAATCAGTATGCGAAAGAGGCATATCTTGGAGTGGCAAAATTTGCTCCCATTCACAAATTTGAAAAACTTTGTGTCACAAAGTATGAAGAATGATTTGTGCATGCTAAAGATAATCAGCCAGTAATTCTTGAGAACATTCATATCCATGGGCATAATTATTTCTAAAGACAATTTTATAGGGCATAACCTGTGCTTTTGAAATTATTTTAAAATCATTTCCATTATCTTATTGTTATAAGTTATTGTAAAAGCACTGAGATTCTTGAACATATAATTTTTAAACTAGTATTCCAGAAAATTGGAGTTGTAGGTTGCAAAGACAGTTCATTTTGAAAATGGTTAAATTCTCTCGTGGGAATCTCAGTTGGAACGAAGTGGTACCTTTACACACTGCCTTTGGAGGATATATTCAATGTGCCATATACAGTCAGTTGATCCTTGAATAGCATGGATTTGAACTGTCTGGGTCCCCTTATATGCACATTTTTTTTCCCGATAAATACAGTATAGTACTGTAAGTATATTTTCTCTTCCTTATGACTTTCTTAACATTTTCTTTAGCTTGCTGTACTGTAAGAATGCAGTTGGTAACCTTAAAAATAAAACTGTCAGTTATTTTATCACCAAAAATGGGTTTATTCAGGAAGAGCCGAGAATTGCAATCAAGGACAAGCAAGCCATGGCAAAACTTAGGTGAGTGCACTGAACAAAGGAGAAGAATGCCCTTTTGTAGAGGAGAGGGTAGCCCATAGGAGTTAACTGGGAGCTGGAAGTATAGTGGCTTTTCATTGGCTGAATTGTGATGGTCTCTCATTGCCAGTGGGAGGAGTTAAGCCTTTCTTTTCCTGGAGCACTGGTGAAGGGGTATCCAAGTGCAAGGTCCATCTCTTCCTGTGGAGCCACAATTGACCGGGAGTTGTGGGGCATGAAGAGCTCCCACTGCCCGCCTCCCATCTCCATTCTAATGTGGTTTCCCTTTGTTAATTTTTGCTCAGTGCAAATTATATCTGTTACTCGACTGTTATCCGTAATACTTCTGGTCAACACTAGGCTATTAGTAGTTATGTTTTTGGAGACTCAAAAGTTATACATGGATTTTTGAGTACACAGGGGTTGGTGCCCCTAACCCTTGTTTGGTTCAAGGGTCAGCTGTATTCTTTAAGAGATTATATCTCATCATTGCCTTACTCTGTAGGATATAATGTGTGATCCTAATGCTTTGTGTTTGGAATGTATCTTCTAATGCTTTGGTATGTATTTTATAATATATTTGCTACTTTATTATTCCAGGGAAACCACCCATATTTTATATGTCTGTATTTGTCAGCATAGCTTTATTGTTTGTGCATTAAGTTTGTGGATAGATTTTTGTGTTTTTGATTTGGCAATCCATCCGACACTCCCCATTCATTTTGGAGTTACTAAGGTACTCATGTTTTCTTGTCTGGGAATATTACTCACGCAATGGATTGAAATTCATTGAGGTCTGTGCCTTGTCTGTTTCTTTCACCATGGTATTCCCACCATAATCTGGAAGCCCAACACGTTGGGATTTGAGTCTTTTTGCCTTGTCTAAATAATGGTACTAGGTTTTGAGGGGTATACTTTATCATACTGCATTGTGAGACACATAGTTTTACATGGTAAAATATCAGTGATAAAACCTAATTTTATAGTTGTGTGCTTGTGGATAAGTAGATAAAATAAAATTTTGTGATTAGAGGAGGATGGATTGAGCCTGGAGAATTGAAAACTCAGATCTATAATCATTTCTTAAAGGGAAAACTTATATTAACATAGAATTTTAATAAACAGACATTGCCTTATGATATTTGTACTTAGAAGAATTTTTCTAATAGAAATTTAGAAATCAATAACCACATATTTCTATAGTCTATCTTAGAACCCCTTGCTTTTGTGGGGTTTTGAAAACTCTTTGTAAAGCCACAGAGCATTGGAAACTTTTTATAGAAATGTACATTTCAGTACATAATGATTTAAAAAAATGCATATTCAAAGCAAAAATTCAGCATTACTCAGGTTTATACTGGGCTTTTACTGGAAGATCCTTTTAAGCCAAGATTCTAAACTAGGAAGTTTCCACATAAGAAATTTGATTATATGTTAATTACAAATGAATGTAAACTGTGGGCTGGTTTCTTAGAAAAAGTTCTAACAATCTGAAAAAAAATCTGAATTTTACAAAATTTTGAACAGGGTAATATTTCCTCCATTTTCCATAAGAGTGGTTGACAATAAGACATGTATCACGTTTAAAAGATTGTTTTATATCACCTTTGCTCTGAAAAGAGTAAAAATCAGAATAGAGCTGCTGTTTGGGGATAGTTGCAAGTTTGGAATTTTCAGGTAAGTTTGTTTTTAAATAAATGTAGTTCTATTCAGCATGACAAATTATGTAAAATGAAACTTACTTAATTTACAGATTTGGAGGTGGGGCTTCCAGATGGTAAAGTGAGGATAGTTTCTACGCGTAATTGGATCTCTACGTGTAAAAAGATAAGTTTAGAGTCTCGCCTCACACCATACAAAAAAAATTATCTCAACGTGGGTCATAGACCTGAGAGGTAAAACTATAAGCCTTCTAGAAGGAAACAGAAAATTTTCATGGCCTTGGATCAGCAAAAATATGATTACACATTACAACATGAAATGTGTAATCAATAGAGGAAAAATTGATAAATTATACTTTATCAAAATTAAAAACTTTTCTGCTTCCACATACTCCATTGAGATAGGAAAAGATGAGTCACAGACTGGGAGAGCATATTTGTGAATTATCTGTTTGGTAAAAGAATTGTATTCAGAATATATACTCAATAACAAGAAGACAAACAACCCAATTTAAAAATGGGCAGAAGATTAGAATAGACATTTTATCAAAGAAGATACAGAGATGGCTAATAAGCATTTGAAAAAAAAAATGACATTATTAGTCAGGGAAAATCCGAGTGAGATAACCTTCCACACCTTCTATAATGGCTTTTGTCACAATGCCACCACGGCATGGGTACAGCTCCCTTCCCTCCCAGCGTTAGGTTCTACCATTGAAGCTTATGATGGCAGTCATTTGGTATGACCAAAGAAACATTTATTAATCACAAAAGCAGGGTAGTCCCAAGTTGGAGGAGGGGAGGATGGCTCTCCAGGAAAAGCTTGGGAACAAAGAGCAAGAGTGGTGAAGACACAGGAGTTTTGCAGACGCCTTATGAGTCTGTGCGGAACCCTAAGACCGTGAGGCAAAGTTTTACATTTAAGAAATTATGACAAGAATGACTGAAATGTAGTATCTTTTTGGCTCTGGGAGTTGTGGGGTCATTTCTTATTTTCTTTTTTTTTTAAATTTTTTATTGTTATGTTAATCACCGTACATTACATCCTTAGTTTTGGATGTAGTGATCCACAATTCATTGTTTGTGCATAACACCCAGTGCTCCGTGCAGAACGTGCCCCCTAATACCCACCACCAGGCCGACCCATCCCCCGCCCTGCTCCCCTCTTATTTTGTATTACTATGAAAGCCATGGGCATTGCAATCCTGAATCTTGTGGTAAGCCCTCATTCTAACTGCCATAATGGGGTGGAGCCAGAGCGGGCAGCCTATTTAAGAATGTTAACACTGAGAACTAATTTAAGGTCTTTCTTCGTTGAGAGGTCCACCTAGTTATAGGGGATAGTGAGTCTGTGTTACACAATTGAAAATAACTAAATATGTGTCCGTTATACCAAAGATTGTGATGAGACCCACAGTTAGAGTTTAAAAGAGGGTGCCAGGACTTCTTTTTCCTCCAGAGATGGTTCTCTAGTCAGTCAGGACCCTTAAAACTGTCATTATGGGGGCAACACGATTTGGCATATAGGTAGCCTGTTTGAGCATTAGGGCCCACATTTTCAGTGGTTCCCATTGTATCATCAGTCCCAGTGTGGCCACCAGGTTTGAGAATGGACGGCAGAATGGGGAGTTGTTAAGTGGGAAGGGGAATTGTATTTGGGTATTGTAGATCTGTAGGTGGGAAGTGGTCCCTTTTGTGGCTAGAATGAGGAGTAGAGGGACCCTACTTGCAGTCTGGTAGCATGTCGTAAGACCTAAAAATCAGGAGTTGAAGGTTACTAAGGCAGAAGGGAAAAGAGAGATCCATTTGGAAACACTGTCCATTTTGTAATTTTCAGAGTATCTTTGAGTAGGCTATTTTGTCTCTTTATTAGGATTTTTACTGGGGCTCTTGCCTGTGGACGGTAGGAAAAAGGAAAGTCCCAATAATGCCTTGATTTAAGACCCATGCCTACATTGAATGGCTGGTGTGTATCCCAACCAGATTGGATCCTATGTGGGGGCCCAAAGGGAACTAACAGGGTTTTGGTGAGACTTACAATAGTGGTGTCAGCAGTAGCATGCTAGAAAGAATAAGCCCAAAGTAAGCCCACATAACTGTTAATCATCGTGAGGGCATAGTGATTTGTGCCTGCAGACTGGGGCAAAAGCCCAATAAAATCAATTTGCTAATGAGCGGAGGGGCGTTTGCTTCTTGGTGTAATCCTCATCGGCCACGATGCCAGGACAGAACAGGGCACGAAAAGCACATTGGGAGGCTAGTGGTTCAGCTAAACCTAGTGACATGGAAATGCCATGTCATTCAGGCTCATGTTTAAGAGTTGAAAAGCCACACCGACTGGGCCTTTAGGCCAAGGTAATGGGGGTGCTATATGAATTTCTGGAAGAAATGTGAGCTAGCTGGTCAGCTATAGCATTATAAGGAGCCTTCTCCATGGGACCTTTAGTATTAGCTGAGACGTGGGAGACTTTAATTGTAACACGTGAGGTGTGAGGAGAAGTACGATTCCAATATGGAAGGCCCCATAGGGAACAGTCCTGAATGTGAAATCTCCTTTGTGCCTGTTGATGAGACCTAACAGTGGGGCCATTAGCTACTACCCAAGAGTCTGTAAAAATGTGGATAACGAACACACCTTTATTGAGGGAATCCTCTAGTGCCAAAGTGGCCAACGGTTGGGTCCCCTCTTTTATCAGCTGTGCCTTGGCAATGGGATGGAAAGAAGCAGGTCTCCAGTGGGTTCCGTCACATCCGATGGTGGTGCTTTGGTCCATAAAATAAATGGATTCCCTTTCTCCTGGACTTGAGACCCTGCAAATGGCCAAGAAGACCAGGAAAGGGGCGATCTTTCTTGCATGCATGGACCTGGGCAAGGAGATTGCAGAAAACATGAGAATTAGTGGCTAGGGCTTCCACAGGAAAGGAACCATCAGATGGGGCTAGTGGCATTCTTAGTTGGATGGCATTTGGGGTGGCTTCCAGGGCCATTTGTTGGGGTGGCCACCATTCAAATTCAGCTGATTTTCTTGTGATCGCCTTAATAGGTTTAATGAAAAGTGTAGGTGGGGAAGATAGTGCTTCTAGAAGCTAAGTAGGCAAGTAGCTTTTGGGCTTGTTTGAGAGTGCTGGGATAGCATTCTTGACCGGATCTGGTATGGTGTGGTCTTCTGGGGACCATATGATGCCCCTAAATCTAACTGAGGTAGTGGAGTCTTGTATCTTTTGGGATGCAGTGAGGCTAGGCTGAGTGTGGACCACATTTCAAATGTCTTGTGCAGTAGCTTCATGAGTCTCTCCCCTCAGTAGGATGTTGTAAGTATAAGGCCAGACCTGGGTGCTTCAGAACAGAGCAAGCCTGCGAAGATGCTGTCTGCATAAATGGTGTGGAGATGGCATACCCCGTAGGTAATTTAGTGAAGGGACGTGGGGACGCCTCAAAGGTGAATGCAAAGGTGGCTGTGATGCTGGAGAAACGGAGACAGAATCAAATATATTAACTAGATCACTCACTCCAAGGGTCTACCTCCGGGAATGTATCATCCCCTTGATGATATTTATAAGCTTTCATGCCTAAGGAGTCTCAGTGTCACTTGTTGGGGTTTGTCACTCTTGGGCATTTGTTAAAATGCTGGAGAACTAAGGAGGATTCGTAATCTTTGCTGTGAACTTTATATTGGTTGAAGAGCTCATTAGTTTCCTGGAGATCCTTAGGAGGTGAGGAGATAAAGCGTTTAGGGCTGGTGAGCATTTGGGCTTTAGCTTCCGGGCGCCAAGTGTGAGTCCATCTGTAACCCTAAAGACCAGGATCTTTATAGCAATGCAAAGGCAGGAGGAGCTGCTGAGATATTTGGTGCTCTCTGTGTTCTAATTAACCATCCTCCCTCAGGAGGCGAGCTTCAGTTCACATGGAGATGGCTCCACTTCACTATTCACCTGACACCTCCATGGACACACTGGAGTGAAGGTGGTGTGGGAGGAAGCTGTTAGGATTGTGCAAGACACCGGTGAGAGTCTGAGAGGTTGCTGGCACTCAATCAATCATCAACAGAAGTCCAAGTGTAAGCACTTTGGAAAAGTGAAGGTTTCTTAGAGTGGAACGTAAACTTGTCATATGACCCAGAGGCATTTCCTAGATATCTACCCCAAGATAAATAAAAACATGTGTCCAGGCAAATGACTTGTATGTGAATGTTTATAGCAACATTATTTGTAATATCCAGACAATGGAAACTATCCAGACATTCATCAGCTAGTGAGTGGATAAACAAAATGTGGTATATCTAGATATGAAATGCTATTTAGTAACAAAAAAGCATGAAATAGGAACACCCTGCAACACCAAAGAAAACATTATGCCCAGTGAGAGAAACCAGACACAAAATACTATACGAGACAGAGGTAAACCGCAGATCAGTGGTTGCCTGAGGGAATGGGGTTGGGGTAGAAATTAGGAGGGAGGATCTCTTCTGGGTGATAGAAAATATTCTAAAATTTGGCTGTGATGCAACTGGTGGTTGGATAACTCTATAAAGTCACTAAATATCATTAAATTGTGCACTTGAATTTTTTATGTGCAGGAAATTTTGTGAGGAAATACACGTGTGGCCTCTGTGAACTGTGTAAGCTTTATGTCGTGTGTGTGCATATGTGTGGGGGGGTTAAATATACAAGGCCAAAGTATGTAAGTGCTGTGTTATTGGGATATGCAGAGGATTTAAGTATTTCTGAAAAGCACCAAATTTAAAAAGTCGTCTTAGGTAGTCTCCATAGTTATCCACAATATTGTGAGGGGAGGAATAGACAAAATGTGTCAGGTTCCCCTTTAACACGCAGATTTCTTGCATTTTTTTTCATGTTTTCTACACAGTTCAAGTCAGGTTTGAAATGCTGTTTATTTAAGATAGAGAATAATCACCCAGATGTGGGTGCCTATGATGCATAAGGCATGGTGTCAAGCTGGATAAAATCCAGGAGCTTTAGCAGTTACGGGGCTGTTACCATGCCCCAGACTTAGCAGCTTTGAGTCTGACTTCACTTCTCCCAGCAACACTGTTCTGCAGGACTATTACTATTCCTATTGTACAGAAGGAGAAACCGAGACCCTGAGGGTTTAGTCAGGTGTCCAGGCCACACAGCTGGAAGGGGCAGCTGACTCACTTCCAAGGCTGTCCTCCAGATGGAGAAACAGGGGTAAGTCACACTGTGGCCCTGTTAACGCAGGTGATTTTTCCGGACATTTCGGGGGCAGTGGGAGAGAATGGCAGGGAGTGGTCACGAATAACTGAGACTTGTTGGTAGGATGGACACGTGGGGGTGAGAGCCCTGGAGCCTACGTAGCCCCGGAAGGCAGGGGACCAACCTAGGGGAGAGCTCTGATTTCCTTCAGACTACAGAGTGAGACTAGGTGAAGTCAGGTGTGCAGCAGCAAGGAGGATGCAGACGAGACCACGCCTGGAGAGGGAGGACTCAGGTGGCTCCCCCACCCCCCTCCTGAGCTCGCGGTGGGGCTGGAGTAGAGCTGCCCCAGTCTTTGTGGGCCGGCGGTCTGATGCCCACCTCCAGAAAGTAGCCCTCTCAGATTACAGGCAAACCACAGACCGTGCCCGAGGAATTGCACTGAGACCCCATTATTTCCTTTACCCGAGCCCGAACTAACCAGCGCACACCGCTTAGCTCTCCCTAGCTTTATTGAATGCGCGCGTGTGCACACGCACGTATGTGTGCGCATGCGCGTGCTGCCCCCCAACCCCCAACAGAGCCCTGAATTCTCTCTCCGTTCCCCGTGGGCCAGGTTTGGGGACATCGTACTGTGTTTTGGGGAAGGTCCAAGAAATACAAACATACATCCACCACACTCACCCTAAGAAAGAAATATATCTGTATCTAAACAATTCACTCAAAAAGCCGATTTTCTTTTCTTTTGCAAATATTCTTCCCGGCGGTACCGATCCCGGTACATAGTCAAAGGTTATTAATGGCTTCATTCATCCGTTCAGTGGATATTTATGCTGCGGGAAGCCTGTGCTCCTACCTTCGAGCTGGGCTCCAGGAGGGTGGATATGCAGCTGGTGCCTAATTTGATTTGGGTAAAAACAGGCTTCTTTCCTTAGGGAGGCAGTTGCGAAGTCCAGCTCAGTGTTTGTGGCCAAGCACATCAATCTGTAGTCTCCAGGTGTTTTCTGAGGCCCCACTGTTGTCAGCCAGAGGTCCTGGATCGGTGACAGCCCCGAAAAAGCATCTGACACTGCCTTGGAGGAGTCCCCAGCCTAGAGAGGGAGCACCAGACACCCATGGTGTCCATCCAGTGCAAGTGTTGTCATGGAAACATGTCCAGGACAGGGGTGGGCAGCCCGGGGGAGGCCGGACAGGGGATGGTGCAGAAGTAGAAATTCCGAGCTAGGGAGAAGGAGGCAGACATTCTTGACGTGTACAAAGGCTTGGAAACGTATGAACAAGATGAGCTGGTGAAGCCGAGACTCTGTTCAGAGTGGCTGGAGCCCCGGGGGAGCGGGGGGGGGGGAGTGGAGGATGCTGGACAGGTGACTGCCGAGCAAAGGTATGCTCCTCACCAGGTAACACGGTGCGGGGGGCCCACTGAAGGGCTTTCAGGAGGAGCGACGTGCTAAGCTTTGTAATTTGGAAAGCTGACTCTGGAGCAGATGTAGGGCAGGACTGAGGTTCAGCCTGGATGGCCATACCCGCTAGGGCAGTAGTGAGAGAGTGGCTGCCTTGGCCCCTGCCCCTCCTAGGGACACCAGAGGTGGTGACCTGGTTGAGCAGGGGCCTTGCATGGTGGGTACCTTGCTTGGCACCATGCGCCTGGCGTCTGTTTCTGTGCGGTTGGGGTCTGTTGTGAACACCCACCCTGTGCAGATGATGGATTGAAAGGGGAAAGGATGCACCTGGGTGGTTCGGTCAGTTAAGCATCCGACTCTTGGTTTCAGCTCAGGTCATGATGTCAGGGTCCTGGGATCGAGCTCCATGTCGGGCTCTGTGCTCAACGGGGAGTCTGCTTGAGATTTTCTCTCCCTCTCCTTCTGTCCCTCCTGCTTATGCTGTCTCTGTCTCTCTCTCTCAAAATAGATAAATAAATCTTTAAAAAAGAAAGAAAGGGAAAGAGCTGAGAAACCAGTTAGGAGGCCATCCCGGCCGGAAACTAGGCTGGGCCTGAGTTAAAACCCACGTGATGGGAGTGGATGGGAGTGTAAGGAAGAACATGAGGAGTCTAAATCCTTGAGTCTTTGCGATTGAGTGGAATTGGGGGGTGGAAAGAGCCTGAGCGAGGTCACGGGTGTGTGCACTAATGGACTGTATTCGTTTGCCATACCTGTTGTAACAAACTACCCCAGGTCGGCAAGCTTAAACAGCAGAAATTTATTTCCTCGTTAATTTTTATTGAATTTAGTTCTGGAGGCAAGACATCTGAATTAAGGTGTGGGCAGGGTTGGTTCCTTCTGAGGCTGGGAGGGAGGGGTCCGTTTGAGGCCCCTCTCCTGGGTTTGTAGGTAGCTGCCTTCTCCCTGCATGCATGTCTATGTTCCAGTTCCCTCATTTTCACTTAATGATCTCTTTAAAGGCTTCATCTCTAAGTCAGGCAACATTCTGAGGTACTGGGGGTTAGGACTTCAGCATGGGAATTTTGGGGGGTGAAAGGTGGGGACACAGTTCTGCCCATAACATGGAGACATCAACAAAATCGGTGAGCCAGTTAAAGTTGATCATTCTGAGGAATCATCTAATGAGGGTTGCCTGAATTGATGTGTGTTATTTGTAAGGTGGGAGGGCAATTTTCACCGGAAGAAATCGCACCAACTAGGTTGAGGCGGCAGATCTTAACAGAGTTCTGGAAATTCACATTTTCTCAAGGTGGGTGCAGTTCCTTTGGTTTCTCATAGCTGATGTCTGGGAGAGACTAGCTGAGTGTCAGTGGGTTTCCGTAGGGTATTTCTGGAGTGCTGGAGTGGTCACCGCCTAGAGGTTGGAGCTCTGAATGATGTGTGTGTGTGAAGGATTATTTTGAGCAAAGAGATGAAATGGCTTATGAGGTAGGGTGGGGTCAGACGAACCTAAATTCTCATCTTGGCTCAGTCCATTGGTCTGTGGTCAGGCTGCCATAACAAAATACCACAGACTGGGTGGTTTACACAATGAACATTTATTTCTTAATGTTCTGGAGGCTGGAAGTTCAAGATCAGGGTGCCAGCATGGTTGGGTTCTGGTCAAGGCTGTCTTCCTGGCTTGTAGTTGGCTGCCTTCTTGCCGTGTGCTCTCACGGCAGAGAGAGAAAGAGAGGGAGGTGCAGACAGTGACAGACACAGAGCTAGAGACAGAGACAGAACTAGAGATAGAGGTACAGAGACAGAACTAGAGGTAGAGGTACAGAGACAGAGGGGGGACACAGACATTCAGTCCATAGCACCACCCTAACTGTGCCCTTGGGACCTTTGCGCACTTTCTCGTTGACAGCCGATGTCTGCCTCTCCAAGTGGTGGGAGGGTTTATGTGAGATATTGTAATGCACTCGGTTCATGCATTTATTCTTCTGTGTTTGATCAGAGCTTGGCAGGGAGGAGATACCGATCTGTGAGGCCCACAGTAATCTCCCATCACCGTAGAACTCTCAAAGCAAACGCTTGCCTCGTGCCATGCTGTCTGTCTGTCCGTGGTGTAGCAGATCACAAATGGTGTATACTGAATAAGCATTGAACTTTATAATTTAGAAGCACCTAAGTCCTGTAATTAAACTACATCATTTGAGAGTCACTGTGCCCTATTTTTAAGTCAATTTCCGTTGTTTTCTAAGTAGTGTATTGAATAGTTAAAAAGCCAAAGAGTTTTATTAAATATTTTCTTCTAGAAAAGTTATATATGTGGCTTAGATCCATGTTAGAACCTGGCAGCTCTGTAAATGTCATTGATTAGGACTAAAAGACATAATGAAAATTAGCAATTCCTGCCTTTTTGTCCCCCACCCCTGCAGTGATAACTTCCAACCCCATTAACTATTTTTCTGTTTACCTCCATATTTCTCAATAATGTGCTTCTGCTTCTTGATTTATAAAATTTAATTAATTTATAAAGTTTAGTTTAGTTTTATAATTGAATTTTTAAATTTTGAAGTCTGTTTATGGCAGAAATGGAATTAGTCCCCTTATTCTCTATCCCCCACCTCAAAAGACAGACACACACACTTCTTCACACCTCATTCCCTCCACCTTCCTAATATAGTTCTGTTAATTTTTAAATTAATTCTATATTAAGTTCACATTATCAACAGTTTGTAAATGTTGCTCACAGCTGAGCTTTATCCTGGATTGTGATTACATCTCCTTTTTGTTCTCCTTGTGTTTTTTTTTTCTTGAATATTTCCTTTTTTTTTTTTAGAGCAGTTTTAGATTCATAGCAAAATTGAGAGGAAGGTACAGCCTCCCCATTGTCAACATCGCCCATCAGAGTGGACATTTGTATCATTTGATGAACCTACATGGACACATTATCATCCCGCAAAGTCCATAATTTACATTAGGGTTTCCTCTTGGTGTTGTATGCTCTGTAGGTTTGGACAAATGTATAATGACATGTATCTGATGGGTGAAAATGGCATCTCTAATTAGAATCTCTGATAATTAGTAGTTGAGTCTTATAGCTGTATCTGAGAATTCATCTAACTCATGCATGAGTTAATGATGCCTGATGATATTTTTGCTTTGGTGTTTAGCAGTTAGTAAAGCAAGGGTTTGTGTGCACATGTGTTTGACAAATTGATGTGGAATGTGTTGTTGTCCCATTGAGGAAAGTCAGAGGATTTTATTTGTTTCCAGATGTTGAATGTTTGTTAGTTTCTTGAATCCTGTGAAGCCAGACAGGTTGGGATGTGTTCCGTCTGCAGTCTCACACGTCTGCTTCTTTGGGCCATTACACAGGCTCTAAACAGGACACCAATCTGGTGGTGATTCCTTGACAAGCTGAAAAGTGCATCTTCATCATCGCCTGCAAGCTTATCATACAAAACTGTATTTGTTGGCTGTATTTTTTCCCTCTAGCGTGTTTTTTAGCATAAAGGTTGTAAAATGACAAAAATCACAAGCCTCAAATGCATGCAGTGTTTTGAAGCTTATCTTTATACGCATGACATCGTGGCTCGTCAGTGGGGCAGAAAAGGCACGTATCCACCCGCCCGCCTGGACTCTTATAATGGCCTCCAAACTGGTGTCCTTCTAGAGGGGATCCTCAGAATTCTCAAAACGATGAGCTGAATGGTCCTTCTAAACATAAACCCCATTACATCACTGGCTTCTAGCAACTTCCTGTCTCGCTGGGCGCAAAAACCAGAGTCCTTTCAATGGCCTATGAGTCATTATAAACTCTGGATGACTTCATCCCATTCAGGTCTCCTCCTTGCTCCCTGTTCTCCAGCTGCCCACAGGGTCTACGTGTTTCTGGAACATGCTATGCTCTGGTGCCTTTTCTCAGACCACTGATCCCCAACTCTCACCCCCAAATATCTGCCTGTTCCTTCTTCCATGGAGGCCTTTTTCCAAGTTGTCAGGTTACTGAGGTATCCCTCTTCACCCCACTTCCTATCCTGTCTGGTTACCTTCTCCCTGCCCAGTTGTTTTCTGTACCACCATTGTCCTTATAACCCAACGTCTGTTTCACGCCCACCATTCTTGCCCCACCCCCCCACCCCCAGCCTTGCTTGGAAGTCAGCTTCATGTGGGTAGGGATCTTTGCCTGTTGCCCTTACGGCTGGAACAATACCTCCCACAGAGTGGAAACAGAATAAACAAATTCATTCCTGTTTTATAAATGAAGAAAATGTGGCACAAAGAATTGAAATGATTTGCCTATGTGTCACATAGGTAGCAGGTGTAAGACTTGGGACTTGAGCCAGGACTCCTTCCTCCCGGGATGACTTTACGGCAGAAAGGGTATCAGTGCTGGCTTTGTGAATTCCTCCTCTGTTTTTAACTGTGGGCTCTGCTGTTCTTGTGGTTTCTGTTTATGCTTTCTTCATCGCACCCTGGATAGCCTATCTTTTTCAAAAATCGAAACAAATCACAATTGCCAGTGCCCTCCCCCCTTTAAACTTTCATTGCTTTACTAAAATGACCACTTTCAAATGAGTGTGTCATTATTCTGGTCACATCTTGAAGTGATGTGCTTAAAATACCTTTAACACAGCACTGGGAAGAAATCCTTTTATGTAAAGGTTATAAATGTGGTTTAAGATAGTTGCTCCTGGCTTTCTTTTCTTTATCCTCCATCTCAGGATGGAATCTACTTGACCTTCAAAACAAGGACCACAAAGAGTTCCCCTGATTTATGTGACATTCTGTTAAGTCACATGTCCTCACTGGAGTGAACTCAGGAGGCCACTTGGCGCAGAGATGCTGAGAGCCTCGGGCTTCCTCAGAGGAACGTGACAGGGTGATGGGGGATCGGGTGGCCCTTGGGGTTTCCCACTTTGCTTCAGTCAGAGAAGCATCTGTTTCATGAATTTGATATGTTCAGTTTTCGAATTAAATCTCGGTAGTAAAAAAAAAAAGGGGGGTTCCATGGCAAGAGTTTGAGAACCGTTTGTTTAGTCATTTTACAGCTGAGGCCCAGAGAAGCTACTTACTCAACAAGCTTCTCTAACTCTTAGTCCAGGCTTCCCTTCCCTGGCTCATGGTTTTAGAGCCTTTAGCAGAGTTTCAAAGTTGAGAACCACATGCATGATTGCCACTTGAGATGCTCATTGGAAGTGAGAATTCCTGGGGCCCACTTCGGACCTGTGGCATCAGATTCCCTGAGGCTGGGTCGCAGGAATATGCGTTTCCAAAGGAACCTTGTGGCATCTCATCCACCCTTGTATGTCCTGGTCTTGATCTCAGTGTATACCCCGCTCATGCACTCCCAGGCTGCTCCCCTGTGATCCGGCCTCAGGACCCCGCCTGCTCTTCACTGTCCACTAGAAGACCTTCTTCTTGTCCCTTCCTCCTGCCTCCCTTGTCTCCTCCTTCACTAACGTTCTATCGCCGGGCTGGGGGGGTAGGCCCACTTTTGTAGGTGTGATCCATGTTTCTTTATACTTTCTTACCCAGGCAAGTTTCTGGGTCCTTCTGTGTTTTGTTTTGTTTTGTTTTGTTTTGTTTTGTTTTGTTTTGTTTTGTTTTGTTATCCAGAAACCCTCCAAATCAGACTTCACGGTATCCAATAGGAGGTCTCCCGGGCAGAAGCTGTGGGTGTACTAGAGGCAGCAAACAAGGAGGTGAAAGTTTCATTTGTTTATACTTGGAGCTGCCAAACAATGGATCATTCCAGAGTAGCATGGAGGCGGGAGGGCTCTCCAGTTTCAAGGAGCCACACAGAACAGTGGCCACCAACCAAGTGCCTGCTTCGGATGCTTCCATGAGTGACTCACCTAGGAGTAAATCATCTTTAGCAATAAGTAACAGGGGTTTATGCTTCTCGCTTAGTAAGAGACTTTAGGTAGCAGACCAGACTGGTGTAGCAGTTCCCCAGTGTCATCAGAATCCCAGGTTCCTTAATCTGTCCTCTCCATCATTCTCAGTATGTGTGGTCCTCACTCTCATGTCTGCAAATGGCCATCAGGAGGAAGAGGGAAGGGTCGAGGGCAAAGAGCTTTGTCCTAATGAGGCATTGCCTGTACACTTGGAAAGAAAATCCCTACCCAGAGATTTCTGCCTCAGTATTTTGGGCCATAATTGTCGCATGCCCATCCTGGTTGCAAGGAAGTCTAGAAAGATAAACCTAGCTTTCTAAAAGTTCTAGCTTTCCCACCTGAGTACTAGAGGAACGCAAAGGGGCTTTGCCAATGGCTTTGGGGCTGTCAGTCCGCTCTCTGCCACAAGGGGGAGCCCTCAGTCACATTGAGCAAGTGTTTTGTGTAACCCTGTTATAAAGAATATAGATCCCTGGAAGAGGAGGGGCGAATGTACCAGAATCGAGTACAAGATGCTAAATGAAGCCCCACACCATAAAATGTGAGGTCCAGATTCAAGTGGAATGAGCACACGGGAGTACATGGAGGTATCGGTAGTGGGGTCAGTGGTGGTAATGGTGTATATATCTCTCAAGGGAAAAGACTGGCTGTATAAATGTGTGAGGGGTCCTAAACTGGAAGGGCAAGAGATGTACTTCAGAATATGAAATACGGATGGAGAGAGACTTTTTGTTTGCAAACACCGGCCCTAAGCCAGTAGGGGCACACCCCTCTGCTTGTTACTTTGGTGGAACTTTTGGTCGACGCCCCCAACACAGCAGGCAGGTGGGGGGGGTGTTTGCAACTCGGGCCACAAAAGCCCTGTGGTGTGTTTACGTCCAACTCCGTGTCCCTCCCCAAGTGATAGCGGACTGACTTCTGCCCCTGCGGCTCTCCCACTCTTCGTGCTGAGATTATCTGCAACATAGCCAACGAACACTTGGTCCCTGTATTTCTTGCTTCCTCAGATCAGACTACTCCATTCTTCTCTGAGTGGTTGTCTCCCTTGACTCCCGTGGTGCCAGTGTTTGGGCTGTTCTTCTGTTCCTGTCATTCACTGTTGCCTCCCCAGCCCCTCACGTTTGCTGTTTCTTTCGCTCCCTTGTCTACCTGTCTGATGCCTTAGCTCTTCCCTGGAGATCTAGCTCAGCTGCCTCTCCCCTGGGGCTGCTCCCAACTGCCTTGCCTCCTGATTCTAACTCCCTGCCTCTGCATTTCTCTGAAATAGCTCATTATCGCATGCTGGCAAATTGACTCTTTATTTGCCATCCCCTGGGGAGACAGAGAGCTCTGCGTGAGCAGGCGCTGCCTGTCATTTTTTATATCTGCGGCATTTACCGAGTGTTGTATCACAAATAAAAACAAATATTTGTGGAATGAATGAATGGAAGTATTAGGATTTATAATGCTCTCTGGGGCGCCTGGGTGGCTCAGATGGTTAAGCATCTGCCTTCGGCTCAGGTCATGATCCCAGGGTCCTGGGATCGAGTCCCGCGTCGGGCTCCCTGCTCCGCGGGGAGCCTGCTTCTCCCTCTGCCTCTCTCTCTCTCTCTCATGAATAAATAAATAAAATCTTATAATGCTCTCTGGACTCCAGAGAGAAAACAGTTATCACGACTGCTAACGAGGGGGCCAGCGTGAGAGGGGAAGGACAGGGATGATGGCAGGTCACGCTCAGCCACAGGGAGGCGGGCCCAGCGCGACAATTAATGGGTACTGTTTGCTCTGTCAACACAACCCTCTCTGGAATACCTGCTGCAGGATTGGTGTTAGAGTGTTTAAAGAAATGGGCATTCAGAGAGGTTTAGTCACTCAGCGAGGAAGTGAGAAAACTTGTAGGGATAATCCTAAAAGTTAATAGAGCTGAAAATCAAGTCAAAACAACGCCTTGAAACACTGACAATAAACAAAATGACCTTGTTTCTTCTCCTCATGCAAGGTATAGAGAAAACCCTTCCTGTTCATTCCTTTCCTCTTTGGGTCTGTCTTTCCTTTAGACTGACCTCCTGGAAGGTGTCTGGCTGTGCCTCCAAAGGGATGGGCAGCAGGAAGATGCACACGTGGGAATGCGGCCTCACCCTATATGTATAAGCAGAATTGTGAAATAGACCGTCCAGAGCCTTCCTTTCTTGCCTCGAGCACCCAGGGCTCTGTGGGTCACCCACCACCTCTCGGTTTTACTGTTTCCCACTGGTTTTTCAGGTTCTGCAGGGAAGCAGAACCCTCATGCTGATTCGTCTCTGCTTCTCATATTTTATACCCCATGCTCCCCACCACCAGATTTCCTTTTCCACGTCATACACATTCGGTTCCGTGCAGAGCCGTATGTCATGTGGCCAGCAGGATCCTGTGTTAGTTTCCACTGAGGTGCTTCTGTAGGATTCTAGGTCAGTAGTGGGGTACTCACCAGGTGTATTATAGGTCATCGGAACTCTCTTCTAGAACCTGTGCCTCCCTAGGAAGGAAAGGATCTGATATTGTGGGACTTCAAACGTGGGATGGATCTACTTGGATACCTAGGCCTTCGCGAGAGCCTCTTACACCTGTCAGACTGCGTTATGAAGATGCTTTTGTAGAATGCACATTACATATCACACAGAAGGCACTCAATAAACCTGTGAAAATGAAAATTGTATGATTGATGAGCCTGGCCCTTGTGATAATGGCTGGGGAATGCTGAGGGGAACTTCTGCTGGGGGTGGAATGTGTTTCAGTAGGGACTTTGGGGAGGGAAGACTTCCTTCTGCCTTGTATCAGTATGCTCTCTCACATCTCCGTGAGAGCTCTGTGATGGGCTTTCCTAAGTTACCTGACAGTGTGATGTCGGGGTCTTCCTCCTCTTTCTTTCCAAGTAATAAGTGCTCTGGTCATAGCATCAGGAACACTTGAATTCAGAGGCAGAAGGTAAAGGGCTAGTCAGGGTGGTTCTCTTTTCACGAGCAAGTGGGTTTCCATGAGATCAAGACACTGGACTGTTTCCAAAGGCAAAGCCAGACTCTTGGACTAAAGGGATAAAAACACAGACAAGACATCCCCTTATCAACAGGTAAGTTCCCACTTGCTGCCCAGGGAAGAATGATCCTGACTCCGGATCTCGGTGCCCTCTCTTCTGGGAACCCTGTGTCACCCTGTCATGGAGAAAAGGTCCATGTGCACCAGCACCTGGGGTGAACGCAGGCGTGGCTCCCATCCTTACCTGCTCTTACCTGGACTGTCTCCTTCACCTTGATCTCTATTAAGGAAATCTCCTTGTCTGCTCAAATTACAGTACTGCAAAGACAAAGCTACTGATTTTTCTTCTTTTATTTAACCTTATGCTTTGCTGGTCCCATCCTCTGTTGAGGAGTCCTGCACTGCTGTCATTTTGACTCTCCCGCATCCGTATCACTAATTATGGGTCTCCATAGCTCCATGTTGGAAGACCCTTGGTGGCAGAGCCTTGGCCTAGGACCATCAGCAGCAGCACCCCCAGGGGACTTATCAGAAATCTACATTCTCAGGCCTCGCCCCAGGCTGCTTAATGAGAGACTCCGGAGTTGAGACCTAAGCCTTCCCATGTGATTTTGACATGTGCTGAAGTCTGAGAACCCACCAACCAAGAATAATAGCTCATTCCTAAATGCTAGAGGGTAGAGAAATGAATTAGCAACTCTACTTTATCAAACCATCAACATTTTTCTTTTTTTCCCCATTAACAATCCTCTTTTCAGGAGCATCTGGGTGGCTCAGTCGATGAGGCGTCCAACTCTTGATTTCGGCTCAGGTCATGATCTTACAGTCATGAGATCAAGTCCTGCGTCAGGCTCTGTGCTCAGCATGGAGTCTGCTGGATATTCTCTCCCTGTGCCCGTCCCCACTCGTGTGTGTGCACGCACGTGCTCTCTCTCTCTCAAATAATCTTTAAGAAAACAAGCAAACAAATAATCCTCTTCATCCATAGAGCTTTATCGGAACTGAAAGATGGAGTCTTTTCATGAGTGGATTAGTGAATTTTGGGGGGGGGGGAAACTTGGGAACTAGCAGGATTTTTGGCAAGATGGACCATTGCTCTTTCCTATGGTGGGAGGGAGGCTCTGCCCATGTCCTCTCAGGCCTCACAGCTGTACTGCTTGCAGACCAGCCCCATCTGCTTGCTTCTGCATCTCTGGCAGGCTGAGCTCCTTGCCCACTTACAGAATGTGGGAGAATGAATGCTCCCAGGGGCACCCCCAGCTGATGCCTGACGAGAGTCAGCTCTTTTACCATATGGGGACAGTATTTCTACACTGGCCCAGAGAACTCTCCAGAGGATCTTAGCTCAGTTACCCAGGGGTTGTAGTAGTAACCTGCTTGATAATGCATGTTTTATTAGATACATTTCCTTCTGTATCTTTTTTAATTTTCTCCTATTTGCCCCGCTGGTGAGGGAGGGATTCCTGCCACAGGGTTCTGGAGATGCCCAGACACATGACGCTGACATGGATAATCAAGACCAACAGCAGTTCATTAGTTACATAGACTCAGAACGTTGGAGTGGGACACTGCCTGCCTGACGGAGCCACGCCGAGATCACACTTGGGAACAGAAAGTGCAGGGCTGTGGGTGGCATGCTTTGTAGTATCAAGAGGGTGAGGCGCCTGTTGGTTCTTGCAGGAGGATGTGATTTGTTTGTTTGCATAATTCTGTGGGCTGGTGGAGAATTGAAGCCCACTACTGAGGGATAGACAGGGACTGCGTCAGGGCCTGGGACCAGGAGGACTCTTTGGTTGGGGGCGGGGGGGCTGATCTGTGGGAGCGGAGCTGGGAGGGGAACTTAAGCTTTGGCCATTCAAGGCCCTCCTGGTTTCCCCCAGACGTCAAGGCCCACATAACATGAGGCCTTAATCGTGGGCCTTATGCCACAGTATCTCACTCCCCTCCCGTCTTGCCCGAGGCCCCCTTTCCAGCAGGCTTTTCACATCTGAATCCTTGTCTCCTGGTCTCCTTCCGGGGAACCCGAGCTAAGACCACCAACCAAGCACATTTGTAGTCACACAGGCCAGGCCCGCCACCGGTGCACTTCCGTGCAGATCTGTAACTCGTGTAATTTCTCAGAGTCATTCTGTTTTTATTCCCAGGTGGTCACCCTCATTTTGAATCTCAAATAACTGGTGGGAGTTCTTTAGATTCCCACAGTGGTGATGTTTAGATATTATTTCTTTCTAAAAGAAAAGCAGAAAAAATTTTGATCAGTGTTCGATGAATACAAACCCATAAGTAAAAACTGGAGATACTGAAATAACTATGAATAAATGGAATGAGAGGAAATCTCTTAAGACCTGTTGAAATGTCTAATGAAATATCTAATCAAAATGCAATTTTTCTGCTTCTATAATTGACAATAAGGTCAAAAATCTTAAATACATTAAAATATGATAGGCTTCACACATACACACTATTTGGGGAGTGCAGGCAGGGTTGAAATGTGGTGTCTGTCACAGAGACGGGTCAGCAAAAGCAGAACTTGGGAATAATGCTGTCAAAGTTGTTCAAGGTGGGGCGGTTGGAGGGAATGTTGCTCCAAAGCCAGAAGCTGAAAAGTGTGGGAATAACCATAGCTGGACAAAATCCTGTGCGAGGTGGTTCTTCATGTTCTTGATGTTGCATAATTTTTTAAATAAGTGGTACATGGTGTGAGTTAATTAGTACCTGAGATTATAATATAATACTCAATACCTGTGATTTCTGCTTATCTTATAAAGGACTTGGTAGAAGATACGGAGTATTGTTCCGAAGATGACTTCAGACCAAGATGTAAAATTTCCTTTGAGATTATTGCTTATACATTTCGGGACCCATCGTGGGTACCTAAATGCACTTGAACAAGTGATCTGTTCTAGTGTGCCTAGAACAAAGGGGTAGGAGGGATGTGTCTTTTTCCTGTAAATGTCACATTGTCCTAGGGATGTTGTCTGCTCTTATATTCTCATTAGAATGGTAACAGAAGAGAAAGTCACAGCGTCTAGAGAAATGCATGTAACAAACAAAAAGAGACTGGAGAATGGAGAAAATCACGGATGTGTCAATAATCTCATTTATTCATTCAAAAAGGATACTTGGTGCCCCTGTCATGGATCATACACGGCATTAGGCACTCAGGGAACCAGTCCTGGGGTCTCTGGCCCTCACAGAGCTGCCACTGTAGTTGGGGGGGGGGGAGGGAAACATTAATCACAGAACCCGACAATATCAAGTTTTATGAAGAAAAAAGAAATAAGGTGCTGTGCAAACATATAATGAGGGGATGCTTTCTGTAAGATTTGAAAAGATTTCCCCGGGGAGATTATTATTAGGAGTTGGAAAACAGGAACTAGCCATTGTAAATTCAGTACAGTTCACAAGCTTCTGCTTACTTGTTTCATACAGTCAGAATTTGTGGGGTTGCTGCTGCTTCTGGGGTAGTTTCAATATTTCTATCTAATTACTTGCAAATTTGGCTGCATAATATATCAGGCACATATTTTTTGTTAACAAATGCTCTCCGAGTGTCTTGTTGGCTCTGGTACTGCCAAATGAATGGCAACAATATTCTGTTAAGAATTGCTTCCGTGCGCGTTTATTTCTTGTTGTGTTGAAAGGGATTTTCATCATTTTTCCAGTTGGCTCTGTTCAAAGTGAAATTAACGCTGTCCATCGCCCTGGCTGGTCCATAGCATGAAACAGCTTCTAATATTTCCTGTCATTCCTGTCTCTGTGTCTTAGCATGCTTCGTATTGTTTGTTTAATTGTTTTGAAAATTTTAGCCAAATTCGGTGAACTTTAAATGATGCCGAATCCACAAAGCCCAGGCATTTTCAGATGATTTTTAAGTACCACCAGACTGCAAGGACATAGATAAAACACTGCCCATTAACGCGAGAGAAGATAAATCGTTGTCCCCGAGAGTCAGTAAAATAGTTTTTTTACAGTCCATTTCACTAAGTGTTTAGAATGTGTATTACCTGATTAATCAATGTGTCGAGAGCCATAACGACATCAATGCATTTTCACTTGAGCCTGGGGATGGCGGCAAAGGAGGAACAGAATTATGGAAGGCTGTGTTTGCCGTGGAATGGTACATTCTCTGCAGTTAATGGTGAAAGTAGCTGTTGGCTACCATTTGGTGAAGAGGAGACCAGTGTTGTAGGAAGACAGCAAGTGATATCTGAAGTTTGTCTTTCCGAATCTAGGCAATTGCTCCTGACTGTCTAAATTCTGGCCCATAAAAAAACTCTTAGTCACTACTTGTGGGGCAAAATGATAACCCAGCACACAGACTGGAGGTTAAAAAGGATAATTCGCAAAAGCTTTACAATAGTGGACCGTTTCTTTTTTTTTTTTTATTTTTAAGGTTTATTTATTTGAGAGAGAGAGAACGTGTGTGAGCGTGAGTGGGGGAATGGGCTGAGGGAGAGGGAGAGAGAGCATCTCAAGCAGACTCTGTGCTGAGTATGGAGCCCGACATGGGGCTCGATCTCACGACCCTGAGATCATGACCTAAGCTGAAATCAAGAGTCAGACACTTAACTGACTGAGCCACTCAGGCGCCCCTAGAATAGTTGACCATTACAAATGTAAGCTTTCTTCCAAAGTGGTTTTTGTTTTGTTTTGTTTTGTTTTTTACTTTCTGGCAGTTATATCTATGGAAAATACCCCAGAAGGGAAATACAATTCAGTTTAAGACTTGTTCTAACTTTGGGCACCTGGATGATTCGGTCAGTAAATTGTCTGCCTTCAGCTCAGGTCATGATCTCAGGGTCCTGGGATTGAGCCCCACATTGGGCTCTGTGCTCAGTGGGGAGTCTACTTGTCCATCTCCCTCTGCCTCTGTCCCTCCCCCATTCTAGTGCTCTCTCAAATAAATAAATGAAATCTTTTAAAAAAAAAAGACTTGTTTAACTTTGTTATGCATCTTTTTAATTCTTGGATCTTGCTCATAGAGTTAATTGGAGAGTTCATATGTATGATTTTTTTTTGCATACCAATTAGAAGCACATGTGAATTAAAGTACATACTCCATGATTTCTATTGTATTAGGGATTGTTGGACATTGGGTTCCCCGAAAAGTAGACTCTGGGATGGAGATTTGTGTGCAGGGAGTTTATTAGGAAGTGCTCTCAGGAACCCCGCCAGTGAGGGTGTGAGGGAAGCAGAATGGAGCTGTGGGAGGAGTTGGATCCTAATGCAGTTGCCACGGAAGCCTTGGCCACAAGCTGGCCCCTCTGCATTGAGGTTCAGAGTAGGGCATTGATCAGTCCTAGGAGACATCTGCCTTCCAGGGCATGTGACCTTGCAGAAGCAGCTCCTTTCCCTGAGTGTGGCTTCTGGGGGAGGATCCGGCAGACACCAGTCCCACCAGCTGGAGAGATGAATGTTGCCATCCCAAAGGAAGGATTGTGTGTCATCCATAGCATCCTCTACCTGGGTGAGCACTAATTTCATGGCACTTGACTGTGGAAGCACTTAATGGCTCAGAGAGGTATTCATCAGAGTACACATGTTCTTGGGGTGACCCTCAGGGTTCTGGGGATTATCACCAGTGGTATCAGCATTCCCATGACTTCACCATCATAGAAAAGTATGCTCTCTCTTTTACAAAGCCTTTCAGAGTTCTCGATCTTTGGCATAATAATTTTTTAAAAATTATATCATAGTTATCATGTTACCACCTCATGCCTGTGTCTAGGATTGCCTTGTGGGAAAGCTACTGAAAAAATAACATTCTGAAGATGTAAATGCAAATGACAGAATTGGGAGGTGCACACGGCATCAGCTTCAGGGAAGCTGGGTGGGAGGATGAAGTCAGGGCATCCATCCCACAAGGATGCGCTGGGGCAAGGTCGTGAGAAGCCTGGAGGACGGTGACCTCTGATGACCTCTGATGTGTTTCCATAGCCATATTCCCAGCAAAAATGAGGAAGGGATATACTCCGTGCTTGGGACCGACTGCATACTGTTCCCTGAAGTTGGGGAAATAAGAACTTCCTTATTCCACTGTTATTTCTCACTTCTTTCAAGAGCAATAATCTTCTAATAGGAAACATCTCACGGAAAAGATGAGCGGGAGCCCAGGACAGGTGAAGAGCCGGTCTGAGATCACCTTGTCGCTTTAAATAATTCCCCTCTCCGGATGTAGACAGATTATCTGCCAAGAACTAAGTGTTCATAAAACGTGGAATTGGATACCTGCTACTGGTAATGGTCCAGGAGTCACAGAGAAGAGGAGAAGTGATAGAAAAAAAAAAAAAAAGGAACAAATGCTATTTCGATATTTGGAAGGGTGATAAAGATGTCTTAGAAACCATGAATTGGAGAGCATGACTTAAGTCATGGGGAGCATTGAGAAGGGAAAGTGGCAACAAAAGGAGGCCACATTGTGGATGAGGAGTAAGACATACGCAGTTAATGGCGTCTCTTGTTTGGGAAGGACTGAGGTGACACAGGCACAGGAACCCCGGCCCCAGAGGCAGAAGCCCTGGCTTCCTCACTTCGGCCCTGTTAACTGAATGGCTGTGGTCACGTCACATGATCAGTCATGCAGTTCACTGAAATCATGGGCCCTTGTGGTTCAACGCCAGGCTGGTATTTGAGGAAGCACAACTCAACGTGGAAAAGAAAAAATTACGTTCTTATTTTCCTTTCTCTTGAAATACATAAAAAGGGATTCCGTTCAGAATCCTCAGCTGTCTTCTCCATTCTTTCTCTCCCACCCCCTCCAGAGACTCAGATCAGACAAGTGCGGAAAGAACTCTCGCACTTACGTCTAGACCACGTGGATTTTTTTTTTTCCCCTTCCCGCCCCACCCCCCCGCCTCCTCACTCAGACCTCTGTTCTTTATTATTTTTAACTGACAGCCGATTTCTCCAAGTCGTTCCCTTCCTAAGCCTTTCAGGTTCTGTCTTCTCCTATTAGTTCTCTGTCAACTCTCTGACTCTGATATACGAAGGGCCCAGGACCAGTCTGGCTGAGACAGCTGTCCTTAGATAGATGGTGTGGGGACGAATGGAGGACTGGGGCAGGCAACTGTGGGCTTCCCTTGGCTTCCTGGAAGAGGGAGAGAGTGTGTGACCAGTTGTATTCCCTCACTGAGTTTTCGTTGTGTGCCAGGTGTGCCCTCGCTGCTGGAGAGAGAGCAGGGAGCGGAGCATGGCAGACCAAAGCTCAGGCCTCTAGGAGTTCACCGTGATAAGCAATATGAAGGAAATAGAAAGTCGGTGCTGAGGACCAGTGAGGGTCTGCTTTACGCAGGGAGTAGGAAAAGTGAGGGGCCGACATTTGAGTGAAGACCTGAATGAGGAGAAAGAATTTTCAAGGCAGAGGGAGCAGTGGGTCCATAGACCCTGCACTTGGCCTGTCTGAGAAACAGAAAGAATGAAGCATAGAGAGTTGGGGGCTGGGCGGGGGGCAGGGGCCAGAGTAGGAAGAGAGGTCTGGTCAATCAGATAATACAGGACGCAAGCCTGGGAGATGATTCTGAGTTTCGTTCTAATGATAGGTGAAATCACAGAGGGGTTTTGTGTAAGGGAAAGACAAAATATGTCATTTAAGTTTTTAAAAGATTCTTCCAGTAGCTACATAGAGAATGGGTGGCAGTGGGGCGACAGTGGAAGCAGAAAGGCTAGTGAGGACACCATGGTAGCGGTCCAGGGGAGAGATGAGGCGCCTTGGGCTGCAGAGCTAGAAGTAGGGATGAAGTTGCATCTGAGGCAGACGTGCTAAAGGACTGGGTGTAGGAGATAAGAGAAGGGGGGGAAGTCAAGGATGATGAAAGTTTTGGTTTGAGCAGTTCACTGCCATCCACTGAGACGGGAAAGTCTGGAAGAGGGAGAGGACGTCAAGGGTTATGTTTTGTATACACTACATTTGACAAGACTATTAGACATCCAAGAGGAGCTGTCAGGCGCTTGGACTGTATAAATGAGTCTGGAGATCAGGGGGGAGGTCAGAGCTGCACATATTAATTTGGGTGTCACTGCCAGAGGGACAGGCGAAGCCGGGAAATAGGGTGAGATCACTTAGCATTGGAAACAGCCAGAGAAGAGAAAATGATTCCAGAAGATACAGGAGCAAGTTCTAGGGCATTCCAAGATCTAGAGGTTTGAAAGAGGAGTAGAAGCAAGCAGAAAGACCCAGAAGAATATGCCATCATGGCTCCAGTAAGGGGAGAATTTTCAGGGAAGAGAGTGGTGTACTGGATCAAATGTTGCAGAAAAACTGAGTAAAATTAGAAGAAGCACCCGTTAAATTTGGAGCATGTTGGGACGTTGAGGAGCTTTGGAGGCAAGCAGATTTGAGTGATCTCATGAGTGAAAAAAGTTTTTAAGGGGGAGGCAGTGACGTAGTGCTTTAGAGAACTGTTTTGAAGGGAGGCGGAAGAGGATTGTGGAGTGAGGGAGGAGCACCTTTGAATGCTTGCAAGAATAACCCCCGGGAAGAGAGGGACACTGGTTGTATAGAAGAAACCAACCCCGATGGCTCTTTGATCTTGGATTTTCAGCTTCTGGAACTGGGAAAAAACAAAATGCATGGGTTAAACCACCCAGCATGTGGTATTTTGTGCTGGCAGCCCAAGCGACCAAGAGAGGCAAGGAGACCCAGAGGTTTTAGATGTAGCAGAGGGCGTACGAACGCGTTACCCCTCTGTGGGCTTCTGTTCGCTCAGTAGAGTACGAGGTAAGGCTGTCCACTGACGGGAGGGTAGAGGTGGGGAAGGTGGGAGCAGAGAAGAAAAGAAATGAAGGAATGATTTGGAGAGAGACTAAACTTTCTGTGGGAAACTGGAGGATTGCCAGGTATCATTAAATGTCCATTTGAAGTTTGTAGAGCCGAATTTAAAGTGCAGTCATTCAGCAGAAGTGTGCGCTTTTTCTCCAGCAGTATTTGGCCGGTTGGGGGTAGGCCTGGATGGCAGGAGTTGGGTGTTTTCATAGCTCTGAATTTTCCAGGCAAGGGGATTCGTGTTTTGGGGGGCATGTGTTGGGAACGGAAAGAAATGAAGGCAGTTGTGTGTATTGGAGGGAAGTCTCCGTACAATTGAGGAATTACTGCAGGGAGAATACTAGCTTCGGTGAGCTGGACACGTAGAACATCTAAATTAGCACTAAGAACTTATATTTGGTATGTGACATTGGTGATAGAAGGACTCACTTCACAGGATTATTCCGAGTATCAAATAGAGATACTTGGTAAACTTTAAGTTGAGGTATCAGCCCAGTAAACTAAAGTAATGCAATAAGATATAATTAATCTTTTGATTTCCTTGAGGCATTCTACCATAGCTGTCACACCCAGGAACAAAATCGTAATATGTAGATGATAGCACATAAAATAGATTTATGAATGGCTAGATAATTGCATCAAGAAGGACTGGTTCTGCTTAGTTTTAGCTCTTTGGCCAACCCCCTTGGAAAAATGGTCATTACTTGCATTTCAAACAACCCCGTAAGTGAGAAGTTTCAGAGTGGGACATTGGACAAGTAAGGCTTCTGGTGTTTTCCAGATTCCAGCAATGACTAGATGGAAAAGATGTCAAAGAACCATAATTTTTATTTCACGAATCTCAAGCAGAATGTTACAGGAACTCTGAAGAAATTATATGCAGTCTGTACTTTTTGTGTTCAGAATTGCTCAGGCAGGATCAGAATGTGGTAAGACTTGTAAATCCCAAATTACATTCAATTGTGTCTAATAAAGAGATTTTAAAAGTTGAGAAAATATATGTTATTACTGGGAAAGAAATATTAGAGTTGAGAAAAAAAAGATAATAAGCAATTGAATTAGATGGAATCATTCATTGCCTACGGAAAAACCCACAGCTGCAATAAAAGTAATCATTTTGAATATTGTATTTCTGAATTTAAAAAAATGCATTCAATGAATACAATAGAACAGATTCCATTTTTGATAGAATTGAAAAAGAGGCGTGTTAGATAACGAAATGCTAGCACTGTGTGCCTTTATCTCAACTTCTCCTTGATTCTCTTATGTTAATATGCACTTACATTGATTACAGACGCATTCCTGTAAAGTTCTTGTAGACAAAGTACCTAAAAGGCCTGTGTCTCAGGAACATGCATTTTCAGACTGATGCAGCCATTTGATGGAGCTGTGGATGGATCGATCCCCTAGGCTCGCGGGAGGAATTCATAGCAAATTGGTCTCCGCTGAGGGTCATCCCTGTGCATGACCCGGTCAGGCCTGTTGCTTGACACTTAATGTAGGAATGGGGGCTCCCATGGTATGGCTTGAGCTCCTCTCTGCCCAACATTTTTCCAACGTTTGGGGCTATTTCGGAGACTGAATTCCCTACTTTAGGGCCTTTGATTGGATTACTAATTTCTCTGAGCCTCAGTCAAGAGGAGCTGAGGCTGGTTTGGCCAGTGTTGGGTTGGTGGGTTGGGGTGAGGCTCTGGGAGGCCAGAGCTGGGGGTAGGGTGAGGGGAGGTGTTGTCCAGGGCAACGGGAGCCAGATGGCAGTGATGTGAGGGTGGTCACAGTGATTGCTGCCCATGGCAGAGAGAGATCCCCAAGGTGAAAACCGGAAAAGGCAAATCTGTCCAATGGGAGTGGGGCAGGAAGTTGAGACTTGGGTAGAGGTAGGCAGGGACTGTGAAGGCCTGAGGGCAGGAGCACTCCTGGAGCCTCAAAGTGATTGCAATTCTCAGCCTAGACCAGAGGGGAGCTTTCTTTGCAAATGGGGCTGTACAGGAGGACAGAAAAACATCCTTAAAAGCCTATTTTTTAATGCAGATATGTTCCTTGTGAAGTGCAATACATTAAAAACTCGTTAGAACTCATTACCGTGTATGATCCCACTCCCAGAGACTAGTTTCTCAGATGAGCGGGAAATGGGACTAGGAATTAGCTAAAGAGCAAGAAGGGATATCCTCCAGAGGAAAGGCACTTATAAGGAGAACCTGAGCCATCCAGGAAAAGAGGTCTTGTCCCAAAAGGAGACAGATCATGTGGGGTTTTGCCAAGTTCCAACATGATGGAGCAAAGCAAAAAGCAAACAGCCAAACCAAAAAAAAAAAAAAAAATCCATAACCAGACACAGTAGCTCTGATTGAACTAGAGTCAGATTATTCCAAATTTTAAGTGTAATAACAGCGGGACATTTGATCAGATAGGAAATTGTGACTGGCAGTTGGGAGATTAATAGCCTTTAATATAATCAGGAGTTGAGTTGTGTTGAGTAGGGTTATTGCTCTGGAGTTGGCTTGAAATGAGATGTGATTGTGCTGCTCAGAACCCAACACCACATTCTAGTAATTGTGTTTCATCTTTTCAAGGATTATTATGTTGTGCTGTTTCCTTGTTGAATTCCATCTGTAATTATATCTCTCCATTTTGAGATGGATAGGTCTCTTAGGATACTCTCCTCATGCTTCCTAATTACAGTTTACCTAAGCTCAGTCAATTCGGTTAGCCAATTCTCTTACACTTTCATTCAATATGAATAAGGACATTTGGACAACATCATTTTAAGTACAGTAAAATAAATGAACAGGGAGTGGGTTCTTCTGGGTAATTAAATCTTTTTTTTTAAAGATTTTGTTATTTTTCGTCAGAGCGAGAGAGCAAGCACAAGAAGGGGGAACTGCGGGCAGAGGGAGAGGGAGAAGCAGACTCCCCGCTGGTCAAGGAGCCCGATGCAGGACTCTATCCCAGGACCCTGGGATCATGACCTGACCCGAAGGCAGAGGCCCAACCGACTGAGCCACCCAGGCATCCCCTGGATAGTTAAATCTTATAATTAGCTGTGGGTTAATCAGAATACCCTTTTTGTTCTAATTCTTCCTGTTAATTTTTTTTCTAGCATTTTCTCTGACTTTTCAGGCTGAATGACTCCAAAATCTTTTTTTTTTTCCCCTGCTCAATGAGTTACAGTCTTGCAGTACCTTAGGTTTAGTTATCATTTATCCATTTGCTCACTTGTTCAGGTTTATTAAAAGGGCCCCTAAGAGATGAGGAAGACACAATCATGTCAAGGCAGGTGTAGAAATGTTTAACAGTGAAACAAGGGCAAATTCTAGAAGCTGCTTTTTGAACAAATTTTAGTTTATTGTTTTTCATCACTGTCTTAAAAACATGGGTCATAGAAAAAAAAGCTTCACAGATAGGGAGCTTCTGGGATACTTCCTATTAAAATGAATGAAGTAGTCTCAAAATTTTGAAAATCATCATCATTCTGACAGAGCTTGCCTCATTTCACATTTATAAAATTGCCACAGTGAGAGGAAATGTTCCACTGGCTACTTTTACTTTATTATGACATATCATTTTATTTCATACCGAAGGTGCCCCCCAAATGTTCACACATGATTCGTGAACGATTTTTTGCCCTGATTATCGTTCTGGTGACGCTAACCTTTAATTCCACAAGTAAACACAAGTAGCCTTTACAGGATAGATCACCATCCACTACTTAGGAATGGTAAGCTAGTAAATTAGGATTTTGCTCACTGCTCAAATGTGTTCAATGCCTAGCTCTTGGATTGTTTATGTTTTAATAGCATATAATTTCCCTGGAGCTTCCACATTGATTAGACAGCTTTTCCACACTGGCTCCCAGTCTTGGCAGCAGTTTGCATTGCTTTGACTTTTCCTTTCTCTGATGATCAGAAACTATTGCACCACCCTGTTTAACTTTGTTCGTTTTGTTTTTGAAAGAAGATTGCACGAAATCGTCTTCCCAGTGTTTGACCCTAGTGTTTTCCTGAAAATGAGTATGAAATATGATTATGTAAAAATGCACTATGGACTTCCAGGTTATAAGACTATTTTCACTCTTTGATGACTAAGCTTATTTTAAAATTGTAGCTATGGTTCAAATATTTACATAGTTTTAAATTCTTAAGTGTTATCCTGGGGCGCCTGGGTGGCTTAGTCGGTTAAGCATAAGACTCTTGATTTTGGCTCAGGTCATGATCTCAGGGTCGTGGGATGGAGCCCCGAGTTGGGCTCTGCTGCTGGGCATGGAGCCTGCTTAAGATTCTCTCTCTTCCCCTGCCCCTCCCCTTACACCCCACCCCCCACCTCTGCTTGCAAGGGAGCCCTGTCTCTCAAAAAAAGATTCTTAAATGTTATACAGTGGCTATAGGGGTACCTCAAACTCCACTATAGGCTCAGCATGGAATATAGATAAAAGTTATTTTCTCATTTAAATTTTTATCTCAGAATTCACTTCTCTGTGTTTTATTGAGGAAATACTTAACTGACAGAAATTTTTTTTCTTTTTTGGGGGGGTGGGATTCATGTCCTTTCTGAGAAAAGGTCTTATCCTTCAATTACCATCCAGTTTGCTGGAACAATCCCCATTGGAGGGTTGTGTTTGTTGGGCTGGTGAGGCTGAGTAGAGGTTTTAGTGACCCTGGAGGCTAGCTGTGTGTTCTCTATAGCACAGGTCCCGGGAAGATGAGCCCTACATCTTGACTTAGGAAAGCAATTATGTTAAATGTTCTCAGTACCATAAATCTCCTCTTACATTATTTCCTGTGTTGAGCTTTTCATCTGAAAATCTAAAAACAGCAACGAACTCTTGATAGTGACATGGTCACTTAACTCATTTTACTCTGGTAATTTTTCTAGTTGTTTCACTGTTTTTCCCACTAATGCTTCTGGCTGTAAGACAGTCCTACATTTCTTGAAAGTCTTACTCTAGGCTGTTATGAAAAGCTATCAGGGTAGATGTTTGATGATCAGGTTGACCAGTGATCAAGTTCTTTTAAGACTTCACTCAAAGCGTGATGCTCAGTCCAGTAGGATTGGCATCACCTGGGAGCTTATTGGAAATGCAGACTATTAGGCCCAATCCCAGACCTCCTGACCCAGAATCTACGTCTTAATAAATCTCATAGGTGATTCAGAAGCACATTGTAATTTGAGAAGCATTGCTTTGAGGGGCACCCTCCATAGTGACCAGCACCTTGAGGACTCCTGCTGAGCCCTTCTTAAGTGAGCTTTCTGTTCCAGCCACTGTGCTGAGTGTGTCCATGCATTATCTCTTAGAAACGGCATCATATCTGTCAAAGAGGTAGTATTAACCCCATTTTGCCCACAAAGCTGAAAGCACAGAGTCGTTAAATAACTTTCTTGGAACTAAGCATCTAGTGTGCAACAGATCCGAACTATGGTTAGCTTGCCACTAGTGTTTATCTTCTTGATCAGGGTAATCTGTTTATTCAATTCGGAAATGTTTTCAGCACTCTCATTCAGAGTGCTGAAAGATAGTTTTACCAAAAAAAAAAAAAGATTTATTGAAAAGGTAAAAACATGCCTCTCATACAGATATGAAAATGAACACTTTTGAAATATTTTGTTTATCTCATCTGTAAAGAAACTGGTAAGGTATTAACAACCAGTTCAAAGGAACAAACACACTTCTAGATCAGGAATATTGAGATGAATGTGCAAATGGAGGCAAACCTAATTTTCCCACTGTGGGAGAAAGTTGTCTCTCCACTGGACATAATTCATTTGTATGCCTATCGGCAAGAATTATTTTCCATTGCTGTCAGCTAGCTACAATTTATAGAATTGCAAAATAGCTCTGTTAAAGAAAAACTTATTCATGACCCATCTTAAAATGGAAAGACAGATTGTATTCAGTTCAATCGAGATAGGTATGGGGACCACTGCAGTGGAGTTTTAAGTAGGGGAGAGAGATTGGGCTCAACTCTGAGGACCACAAGGAAATGGGGGAATTTATAGCCAAGGAGCACGAGAGGGCAGGGGTTAGTGGATGGAAAATTACTAAGAGGAGGCATCAGGGTAAGGGGGCATTCTGGCCGAACCGGCCTGGCAGGATTCTCACTGAAGGCAGGCCACGGTGGTCAGATACCACCTGTGGGACAGTAGATGAGGAATTTGGTCAGATATTCAGGACGATCTCATGTGGAGGATGAAGGTTTCTTGCTGAACTGACTTAGCAGAATTCTTGCTAAAATTGAATTCCTAAGGACATGCCCAAGGATGGGGTCTAGTTGAAAAAGCTCAGAGGAGCCTGACTAGAGTTTGGTCAAGGAGAGGGTCTTCGTCAGCCCCGATAGATTCAGAATCAGGTCACCTGGCGGTCGGGACAGGTGTTGCTATAAACAGTGAGTAGCTCTCCATTGAAGAACAGATTTTCCCTCCTATTAGTGGAGGTAGAATAGTATAGTGGTTAAGAACACAGAACCATAGCATCTGGGCTCAAACCATAGTGAACCCACTCCAGTTCTAACTAGCAGAGAGATTTTAGGTATATTCTTTAATCTTCCTGGGCTCTGTTTTTCTCATCTGTAAAATGGACACAGGGCCTCCTTTGTATATTCATTGCAAGGAATAAATGAGGTGACACATGTATAAAGTGTTTCAAATAGCACCTGGCACCTAGTGACCATGCAGTAAATGCTGCTTTTACGATCTTCATGCTTAACCAGGAGGACAGTTCAGAATTTTTGCCTCAAGGAATGTGGATATTAGTATTAAAAGTATACTGGGTTTATCCAAGAATTTCAAACTCAAAGCACATTCAGGAAAAGTCAAAACAATTTTGGCTAAATTGAGCAAGAAAATATTGTTGGAGGTGGGTTAAAAAAATACTTAGAAACGCTTCACTGTGGACAAAATCCACCCCAACCCTACATGTTTGAGTTTCTCTCAAGTCCCCAAGGATCGCCCACTGGAGGACTGTGAGATGAGACACGGATGCTCCAGCGCTTGTCACTTGTCTTTGCCCGTTTGTTCCCATTGTGCTATTTTCTCTCATCTTTGTTTTGTTCCCTCCTGTTGTTCATCTGGATTTGAAGTTTTAATTAATCTCCATATCACACTTGCCCTTTTGCTAAATCACTTCAACCTTTGCAGGTGAGTCCATGTTTCCCTGTCTGCCCCAAAGGCCTCACACCTGAGCCTGGCCCACCTGTTCCCCTTGGGGCAAGCGGTGGGCGTGGAAGGGCTGAAATTTAGCAGAAGCGGGAGTCTATTAGGTTCATTCCTACGGATCTTTCCTTCAACATTGTAGTGATGGGCAGCGATGCTGTTAATGCTCTAGGGAAAATGTTGTGCTTCAGTGGATAAGTTTGCCTTGTTCAGATCACACACCTCTGAGTTATCTGATTTCTGATCCCTTGGGAGCAATTTTACAACTCTGTAAGTTAACTCAGCAATGCAAAATCAGTCTTTCTATAAATATGCAAATTATGTCCTACCTGGTAGAGGTCCAGTTGACTTCCCCGCCCCTCTCCACCTGTTTGGCCCCCATTAGCGCATTCATCTCAATATTCCTAATCTATAAATGTGTCTGTACTGTGGATTCTTCTTTGAACTGATTTTCTCATTATGAATAGAATAAAATCTTTAACACGTGTTCATGTTCTATCTGTATGAGATTTATGATTGTACGTTTTTGAAAACTATCTTTCAGCTGGGTGGGGGGCCAGAATACATTATGGTTCCTGAGTTAGTAGTGTAAAGAGCTACCTAATTAATCTTTGCCAAGGGTAACCAAAGACAGGCAAGCATTAAGGTAAAAGCAAGTCAGCAGAGATTGTTTGCGGAAATTTCTGCAATCTCAGTTGGCTGCCGTGTTTGTGGATAAAAGAGTGAAGGTCTTTGGGGTTGTTTGAAAAGCACTTGTTACTTTGAATTAAATGACATCCACCAAAACACAGATTGATGGTTCCTTGAAATTAATATGATTATAGAAAATAGCCAGCATTCGTTCTGCAAAGTTGGCCTGGCAAGCGTGCGCTTACCTGTCTGTCCTCCTCACGGGATTCCTTGCTCAAAGGCAGCAGGGACACTGTCCTGTTCACTGTCCTTTCTCCAGTAGCCGCCATCCTCAGTGGCACAAGCTTTGGGCTCCTTTGATCCCATGGCGAACGACTGAACGGACAGGCAGGCCAGCGCCTGCCCCTCATCTCTGTCAGCACCAAGACCTGGTTTTGTCAGTTCCTGTGTATGATTGGTGTTTCAAAGGCAGACTTGGGTTAACCAAACTCAGAGAACAGTCAAACTCCACAGTGGGCTGGGTACTTGCCCATGTCCTTCAGGGAAACTATGGGGTGGGGTGGTGGCACATTGTAAGGAGAATTTTGCTTGACGACTTCAACAAGTCAGAGCCCAGGTGGTCCCTATCACCTCTTACCCCTCTCTGCAGGGGGTTTCTGCGGGTTGTTAGGAGGTCCTATTGACTCATTCGGCTCCTCTTCCCAGGAGTGGGGAAGAAGCATGAAAAGTCAATGGAAGACTCCTTGGTCTTGGGTTTTCCATTATTAGGCTGCATTCTCCATCTGTTAAAACATCATTTCTTCAGAGAGACTACAATTGATTAGGTTTTAAGCTTTTCATTTAGATTCACACTGTAGTTTTGCCCCCTTTATGGCCACCGTAAATAGAATTTGGATGTTCTAGAAAGTCCTCAGTCACCTGCAGTCAGATTACTTTTCTCCAGGGGACCGATTGCGTGACGGCATCAATTACAAGTCAAACTTAGGAGGTGACTTCAAGTCTGTTTTAGAGGCCCTTGTGGATGCCCACTAAGTACTGGTGACATTCTCTTGTAGGGATTGAATCCCTTGTTTTTTTTTTTAAAGAGATATTCTTTGCACCATCAGAGGCCTAATTTTTATCCTTTTGCAGGAGCTGTGTAGTCCTCAAGCTTCTCGCTATTCTGCAACATTTTGCCAGGTGGCTTTGTAAAGTGATCGCTTTCAACTCAAGACTGACTTAAAAAGACAGCATTTCTAAAAAGCAGATCAGCCACACAGATAATGATAGCAGAAATGCTTGTTTTTGTGTATGTTTTCCCCCAAATCTTATTAAAGATTTTTTTCCCCCTGACACAGTGAAGTGATGAAAATGTGCCTGAAGGCTTGCTTGCCAGCTCCAAACAAATAAATTCTATAATTAAATAATAAAAGCAGTCAGAATCCATAATGCAAGATTTGCAAGGAATGGAGAAAGAGGAATTTGTACCACTGAGCAGTTAGCAAACTCTCAGTGAAAGATGAGAGTGGAATCTTAGGGGCCGGGTCCTACAGGGCTCTGTATGTCCAGTCATGGAGTGGGGAGCGTGTCCCGAGGGTGGTGGGGTTCACGGAAGGGCTTTGCACAGGGAAATGACAGGATCAAATGTACACGTGTACCCACCCCCCGGGGGCAGCGAGCATGGAGCGGAAGGGAAGGGAGGTTGGTGGAGATGTTTCGAGAAAACAAGCAGGCTGAGAAGACAGGAGATCTGGCGGGAGTCCTGGGGAATGCTGTCGCCGAACACCAGCCAGGTGCATAAAAGTAACTGGCAAAACAAGAAGAACCCCGGGGAGCAGGGTAGAAGACCAGGGAGAGAGGACTGTGATGGGGACCAGGTGCAGAGTGGGGGTCTGCAGTTCAGCTCCTGGGAGGTAAAGTAGGAGGACTAAAGCACCCCCCGGCTTTGGTGATGCTTTCCAAGAATTGTTGAGTGGATTTGTAGGAAAAGAAAAGTGACAGTAGCAGGGTGCCATCTGAGAGACAAGGCAGTAGGTAAAGGAGAATAGCAGAATGAGCTTTGTTTGGCTTTGACTTTGAGTTGGGAGAGAGTTGAGCATGAGGAGGAGGGGACGGTGGGAGGGCAGGGGAACAAAATGAAGGGATGGGCCCAGATCTCAAAGGAGACGGGCAGGGATGGGATGGCAGGTACATTATCCTTTTGTTGGGCAGAGAGGCCTTTTTCCTCTTAGATGGAAAGTAGGGATGGCTGATCCCGAAAGATCAGTTCACACCTGGCGGTGGCGTTTTCCTCTGAGATAGGACACATGATTACAGGAGAAGTTTGGAGGGCAGATACTGGTGAATGGGTAGGTAGCCATTGAGGAAAACGGGAGGGGGAGAGGTTATCTGGTGACATGGAATGGAATCACCAAGGTGGAACAAAGACCAAGCAAACTGGGCGCCATGAATGTATCCAGGCACCAACCATCTGCCTGTGTGGTCCCCAGGGGTCAGGTATGTATGGTGCCGGGAGCTGTCTTTCTCCATTGCTGCAGCTTTGCAAAGGGAGCAGGGAATTGAAAGCACTCAGAAGACGCCATGAACGTCACACGTGAGCAGGTGGGCAGTCTTAAACAGCGACCCGTGAGCAGAGGTCATGCTCGTATCATGGGGTGATGAAAGAAGCATCCGCTGGGTAGTTAGAGCCATCTCTGCTGTCTGGTCTGGGAGGCTTCAAGCTCTATGTCGGTCCAAGGCCTTGTGCATCTCCAAGACGATGGCCACTGTCTCTTCCATGACTCGTCTTGAGGGCATCCCCAGCTGTGTAGCTTGGTGGATCATATGTCGCCCGATCCTTTTTTTTTTACCTAATTCTGGTAAAAGTATTTTAGAAGGGCCTTCACTAGAAAATTGAAATAAAAATTAAAACTCTCAGAGTTGACAGAAACAGAATTCTTATTTTGAGCCCAAGAAAGTCTGGTCCTGCAATATTTGGTTATTAGAGCGTATCTGGCAGCCCTTCTGAGTCCTGTGCTTTTTCTGTCCATAGACGCAACTGTTCAGACCACCAACTTGAGTTAGTTTTAGGGGGGTCCCCATTGGTATCCTGGACTTGCACCTGACCGTGAGACACCTCTGTAGCTGCTTTTACCATTTCACGTTCTCCCTGCCCCCTGGTCCTTTCAGATGAGCCATTGCAACTGATCCCCAAGAATCCTTTCTGGGTTACCAATCAGCCCACGCTTGCCTGGTGGCAATCTCTTGTTCCACCAGCTTGCCTCTAACTCCGGGTCGTTAGAATTCCTACTTGCACCTTCATTATTTCCTACTTTCTCTCTTTTGACCTGTCTAGGAGATGTCCCCAAATCAGAAGTTAGGGAAGACACGAATGTCTTCATCAGCGGTGAGTGCCAGCTTCTTAAATCGGATCTACCCACAGGTCATGTCTTCTCTCAAATCGGAACTGACAGGGTTTCTTCTTTTTCTCTTCCAAGAGCAAGTAACGCCCTCGTGGTCCTCCGAGAGCACTCAGATCCAAGCGACATCTAATTCTCACTTACTTGCACAGCACAGAGGTCTGATGAGCTAACCTAACCAAACCACCTCACCTTCTCCCCCCAAGGCCTAATGCTCTCTGTGTCCCCCAGGACTCCTGGTGTCTCTCAGGCTCTCAGGTATTCAAGCATTTAAAAACATGGCTGTTACAGGGGCGCCTGGGTGGCTCAGTCGGTTAAGCGTCTGCCTTCGGCTCAGGTCATGATCCCAGAGTCGTGAGATCGAGTCCCGCATCGGGCTCCCTGCTCGGCGGGGAGCCTGCTTCTCCCTCTGCCTCTGTCTGCCACTCCCCCTGCTTGTGCTCTCTCTCTCTCTGACAAATAAACAAATAATCTAAAAAGAAAAAGACTTATTAAAAAACATAGCAGTTACATTGTTAAGGTGTACGTCTGTCACTTTGAATAACAAACACAGTTGAAAACAGCATGAATGGAGAGACTTCTCTGGAGGGCAGTGAAATGGTCTACATTGATCAGATGCCTAATGTAGAAAAACATCTGAAGTTTACGGATTCTGCGTGTGAGTATCTTACTATTTTCCTTGGCAGGTTTTAAGGACATTAGACAAAAGGAAGAAAAGTATGAAGACTCTGAATGAAAGGAGACGGGAGAGAAACAGAAAGCAAAGAGAAGCTGAGGGGCTTCTTTTTCTGTCCCTTTCATGGTGAAGCAGCTTCTAGGGGTGGGACAAGTTTCAGACCCCTGTGTTAATGACCGTGACTGGTTTGAGGAAGGAATACTATGACACATTAGGGGAATAAAAACCTAACATGGGTTTGGGGACTTCTGTGTGCTAAGTGTTTTTGTATACATCCTGTGTACCCCCTCGTCTTAGTCCGTTCGGCCCCTGCTAGAACAGAATACCGGAGATCAAGCGGTTTACAAACAACCATAAGTGCATTTCTCTGTTCTGGAGGCTGGAAGTCCAAGATCATGGTACCGTCAGTTTGGGTGTGGGCCCACTTCCTCAGAGGAGGCCCTCTCTCTTGGTAAACTCACACAGCAGAAGGGGGTGGGGACTCTTAGGCCGATTTTATAAGGGCACTAATTTCATTCATGAACCTCCCTCCCCCCCCCCCCCCCCCCCCCCCGGTCGTGTCTTCATTACCTCCCAAGCATCCCACCTCCTCATGCCATCACTTTGGAGGTCAGAATTTCAACATACGGATTCTACGGGGGCATAAACATTCAATCTATAGCATCCCTTTAACTACTTTATCGAGTAAAGATTTTTAAAAAGGAAACTCTAAAGCCTGGCCCTGCTGAAACCTCAGACCCTGTTTTTCCCCATGACTTCAGGCTCTCATCTTCACTTTACAGCAGATTCTCTCATTTGCTTTCCGTGGATCTTCTGTGACTTCAGTTGGGCAAAACAGTTCTGACTTTTTATTAACAAAGATACTCTCCAATTTCAGGAAAGTTGTGGGACACTGAATCCTATTGGTGCCTGCTTGCCACAGTTGCACAATTCAGTATTGCAAAGCCATCATAATTCAAAGCACCATTGGCTTGGTAATTCACTTCATTAATGGTGCTGCCTGAATAAAACACACAGCGAATTAGAAATAAACAAATCCTTGGAAGGTACAACAATATATTCAGAAAGCACAGAAGGTCAGGCCTGAAGGCAGAGGAGGGAGAAGGAGGAAGGAGAGGGTGAGGAGGGAGGAGAACAATCCAATCAGGATAAAGAGGGATTTTTGTGAGCCTATAGGTGCTCCATGGACAGTGCTTTTAGAAAGCGTGTCTGAGAAGTATCGGAGGACTAATTACGAAGCTGTCTTGTGTCTGTCTTTACCTTCGCACCTCTTGCTCCCTCGCTTCCTATACCTAATTTATTACGAAGTCCTGTCAGTCTTACCTGCAGAACAGATCTCACTGTCTGTCAGCTTCTGACTCCCACTTTGCAATCCGGTTGGGCCTGTGCCTGGTTCTGGCTGGGCTGACGCACGCAGATAGAGGGTCGTGCTTTCCCGCGCCTTCTTCTCCTACCAGGCAGGTATGGAAGCAGGTTGTCGGAACGAAGGTGCCGCGAGACCGAAGCTGTCTGGATCCCTAAATTGCAGGGAGCGCAGCTGCCCAGGAAAGCCAGCCAGCTGTGCAGGGGGCGTCTCCCAAGCAGGGCGCAGACCCTGTTCTGTAAAGCACCTGCCGACGGTGTGTTGTTGTCACATCATGTTCCATTATCGCCTGGCTGGGAAAACACACTGCCTTCCTCTCTCTCCTAACCAGCCCACCTTTTCAGCAGCCCTGCCTCGCTTCATTTCATTTCTCAGCAAAGTGAAGCTCTTCAAATGTACATAAGGGTCACATGACTCTCCTGCTTCCCCTTGTTATTAGGATGGATTCTCGACATGCTTTAGCAGGCCGGTGTGCTCAGACCCCTACTTGCTACTCCTTCTTTTAGTTCCTCAGACACTCTGGGCTGCCCCCCTTCTGGGGCCTTTGCACCTGCTTTTTCCTCTGCCTGGGACCTTCCCCCAATTCCCAAAGTTCACCTAGCTCCCTCAGATTATCTTTGCGGTCTCTGACCTTCACAACACTGGCTCAGAGGCCCCCTCAGGTTGCAGAGGTCTCCCTGTTATACACTCCGCCGTGGCACCTGCTGCTGTTTTAATGATCCCAATCACAGTTCATCATTCTGTATTCATTTGCGTGGTTCTTTGTTTGAGGAATAGCTTTCTCCCCCACCAGACTGCATGCTTCACCAGGGAAAGGACCCTGTGTCTGTTTGATTTTCCTAAGCATCCTGGGCCTGACCCCTAGCCCATACTAGGTTCTCAGCAAATACCTTCAGGATGATTAAATAAATGCATTTAACGTTAAGTCAAGATTATATGCATATTTTTGGAGTCTAAGGAAAGTGACAGTGGATATTGTTTTGAGGATTTGTGGTGTCAGCCAAGGGGCCAGGTGCTTCACATTGTTTTCTCTATCATGTATATATCACAACAATAGCAGTATGAGGTCACACTTGAGATGTGGAAGCTCATGTCTGGAGTGGGATGAAGAAGCCCATGTGTGTCTTTGAGGCTCAGGAGGCTGCCCGACTCCATGATCCATTTCCTTAACTTGCTTTTTAATTTGGTTTCTTTCCAACTCCACTTTTCCAAGTTCATGAAACAACAGCAACAAGCTCTTATATCATAGCTGTTATAATAATCAAGGGCCGGATTTATCTTGCTTTCTTTTTGGAGAGACGTATTGATCTCTTGGGTCTGCATGCTTCCTGCCAGAGACAGCATCTCTTAAAAATGAAGCGCTTACGTATGGAATGATTACAACTGTTCAGTGATGTGTTCACTGTAAATACTAAAAGAATATGAAAACCTGAAAATATGAAGTCTTCCATCGAGAGTTCTTTCCTGTTTGACTTTACGGTGCAAACTGTTTTTTTTTTTTTTTTTTTAATTTAGACCTGTCAGAGGTGAAAATATCAATTTCCTTTTCCATGGAGAAATCCAATAATAGAATGAAAATCAGACTTCATTTGGGCACGCTTTATCAATTAAATCTGAATGTTGTTAACGTTATCTTATACCTCTCATTTTAAATCAATCTTTTTAAAATCTCTTTCATGAAACAGCACATATCTGTTTGAGAAGTCGCTCCAGCTGACAGAAGCATGCAAAAGACTGCAAGACGGCTTTCAGACTTTATCTAGCAAACTAAAAAGGTAAGTTCTACTTATTACATTTAATTTCATTTTTAAAAGAAGTGTTTTGTATTCAAAATATTTTACTTTGAAACCTTTTGGAAAATGAGACTGTGTTCACGCTCAGGTTTCACCTTGGGCTCTGAGAAGCTTTCTGTGGTGAGGAGGGTGGAGGAGGGGTGGACAGTGCGGACCAGGATCAGTAGGGACTCAGTTTATCTGTCCTTGGATCCACATTCACTGAAAACTCTGTGTAGTTTTACTGGCTAGACTTTTATAGGCCTTTAGTCTTTTTGAGGAGCCTGGAAGCATTCTCGATGCTATCCTAGAAAAATGTACACTTGTACTGAATCGCTTATAATTCTGGAAGGGTAGCAGATTCACCCCTAGTTCTAGCTGTGGCTCATCTTCCACTCCCCCCCCACCAACTTCCAATCCTGTATTTTAGAGTGATCCCTGTACCATCTTCTTCATACTAGCAAGGGAAATCTAAAAGCTCCAGGCTTCACACATGGAAGAGCCCCTGGTGGCCTAAGAGTCTGATGGGAGTGGTACTGCCTTGACTTACCTGGGAGAGTGGAGTCTGACAGTGCTGGACGAAGGGTGTGCGTGTAGGCCGGGGCGGGGGGGGGGGGCTGTGATTACACCTGTCATCTTCCTCAAAGGAACTAAGCTGAGTTGCATTTAGTATGAATTATACTCAGACCTTGTAACCCAGGATCTGCGAGGCGGGTCTCCCCAGAGAGGAGCGCATAGATTATCCAACTTTTGGGGCATAAAAGGGAAATGTCTTATAGTATAAATGTTTCTACTGTGTAAGGAACCCCACGGCTCTCACTTGGAGACCTCAGCTGCTATTCTGGGCCAGAGATGCATGTCCAGTGCGGGAAGACAGTACCAGGGTGACCACCCCTGATGTCCTGGGCACCTCTGCTTTGTCTGAGCCTCTTGACGGCCTGGCTCCTTGAAATTATTAGGGAAGCCTGATATTGAGTACGATCTCTGATTTGAGTTCATCTGGTTTGACCATCCAATCTTGTATGTTAGCCCAGTTTATTACAAAAGGATAGCCCTAATAAAATTTTGGTTTTCTTTTCCTTAAATTCCAACTGAAGGACCCTTATGCTTGTCAGAGAAATCCACCGTGCTGTGTGCCTTCCGTCCACCACACCTGATCTACTTCTCTCCCTTCGCTACAGTTTAGTCTGTGCCTTGCCTTGCCCTGGAATGTTGACCCCCGAGGCCTTCATCAGTACACTCCTTGCTCTTTTGTCATCTAGTTTTGTTTGGATTTGAGCCAGAGGGGAACACCAGAAGGAGAACAGAATGAGGGGGAAGGCAAAGGATCTTTCTTTGTGGTGGTGCTGTAGGTTAACTACCTCCTTGACCAAAGGAAAGTGCTGCATCTTAAATGAAGGTCATGACTTTTGTTCGGCATCTCTTTCTCTCCTTCCCTCTGCCTTCATTCTCTCCCTGGACCCTTCAGCTCAGGAATAAGCTGTTAACAGTCCCCTGACATTGAACTTGGATTCCACTACATCCAGCCCAGGCCTTTTGAAAAAGTTCCTTTGTGAAGCGCTTCTTAAAAGACACAACTGAGTGGGGTATCATTCCTGCCAGGACCCGTGCTTACCATAGATTGGCTAGAAGAAACTCTTGCAAATGCGTCTCTCCTTGCATGATAAGTTCATTGAACTTTGGGGTGGACTTAAAGTAGTTCACACATTACAGATGGTGCAACACATCTATTTTGATCATGGGGTAGCTGATGTTTTGTTTGTTGGGTGTGGGGGCTACAGGTCTTTCTCAGAAACTTTCCCCAGGGATCTCGAATCCCAAACCTACTGCAGGTTCCCTGTATCAGACATGGCGCAATGACGTGTGAAAAATAAAACTTGGCAAAATTGGTCCTTGCTCCACCATACCCTGTGACAAGCTGGTGGGACTCCTTGCCTGACGTGAGACTCCGCACGTGAAAGTTGCCTTCAGTGTTCTCCCTGACATGAACTGTTTTTGCTCCCCGAAGTGACAGAAATCTTCAATGTAAGGATGATCCATAGCTGTACTTTGGAGCAAAGCCCTTGAGTCAGCATGGGAGAGAATTCTTTAATCGTGGAAAGTGTTTTTTTTTTTTTCCCCCAAGGACAGAATTTAACAACTTTATTACAGGCATCAACAAAAATGGTTAGCTGCCGTGTGCTAATGAGAATGTCTGTGCCTATGCCCTCATGTTTGCTCTCGCACTTTTTTTCTGTTGTTTTGGATTTGGTGCTGAGACCTCTTCTTGGCTGTTCTTTAGGGGGTTGCATTTCCATTATGCACACAATTTTCAACTAGCTCACATAATTAGCCTGCGCTGGTATTCTGTTTGCAAAGGTCTAGAGAGAGCAAGCATGAATTGTCCATTGTTATGAAAGTGTTATTTTGCACACAGGAGATTAATTTTTTCAGTTGTATAGTCTATTGTCAGGAGTTGTGTGTTCTGCGACTCAGTGCTCTTACAGACTTACAGGGGATGGTCGGGAAAGCCATTCAGTATGTGGTGATAAAAAGTAATTTCATTTTCTTAGAAATAATTATTTAGCTCTGTTTTTGTCATGGTCCGGTAAAGACTTAGAATTTTCTCTTTCTTCAGCCAATTTGTCCCTTTCGGTTTGCTAAAATAGTATCTAGGAAGACACAGTTAGAGTGGAGGGAAACTGCTCTTTTTTTCCTTTGGTCTTTAGTACATTTTTAAATAAAAGAAAATTAAACCATTGCCATTTGGAGGACAGCAGGCTAGGGTTCTGGGATCACAATTCTTTATGTCTAAGACTATGAGCTCCATGGACGTGGCCCTATCCCATTGCCTTGCTGAAGCCGGAGAGTGTAGGTGGTTGCAGTACTCTCCTGTTCCCTGGCCGGAGCAGGTGACCATGAATGGCCACCATATTCTCCTGCACCCAGCCAAAAGCTAGCATGCACTCACAGACAAGGCACTGTCCCACTATTTCTGAAACTTGTGGGCACACATTGTCAAAACATTTTCCTGCTGCCTTTCTGAAGTCAGTGAGTATGCCCACCCCCAGCACTAGCTGTCCAGTGGGCATGTGCAGTCCACATAGGGAACACCCTTTGATTGCCTGGTCAAGGTAGCCAAGGGGGCTGGAGTTCCTAAATGCCCTGGAAAGGTAACAATTCAAAGAACCGTTATTGGCAGGCCACTACACCCAGGGCAGTTCACAGACAGCAGACTGAAACACAACCTGTCTTCCTCTGAAACAGGCCTATTTACTTAGCCTGGAGCTTCAGCCTGAGGGACAGGCTTTCGATTTCCCACACATCTGGATGCTGAGGAGGTACTCCCAGGGAATGTAAGCAGGGAGACACTATCCTTGTGCACCACCCTGGCCTCACTACAGCTTGATGAGACCTCCCATAGAAGAGGTTATGCGCTTGTTTGGAGCCCCAGTTTTTGCACTCGTGTCCACAGGACACCTCTGGAGCCCCTGGTCTGGAGGCCAGCAGGGATTATGGTTGTGGCCACATAGGGGTGTATATATTTGCATACTTTAGAAGCTGCTGCCTGAGGGCCTGTTTTCCAGTCAGCCTGAAAGTAGTGCTAAATGAGATTCCTCCCCTTGGAACATTCACAGTTCTTGGCACACTCTTAAAGACAGGGACATATCAAGAATAAAGTGTGTGGGTTAGACAATCACAAAGGCTCAAGAGACAACCAGGAGCTAGGACAAGGTCAAACAAGAATGTTCATCACCTACACAAGGCCACTTCTTAAGACAGAGAGGTAGTTGCTTCACCTAATACACAGAAACAAACACACACAGTCAAGCAAACTGAGGAAACAAAGAAGTATGTTCCTAATGAATGAATAAGACAAAACCTCAGAAAAGACCTTAATGATATGCAGATAAGTAATTTACCTGGTAAAGAACTCAAAGTCATGGTCATAAAGTTTCTTACTGAACTTGGGACAAACACAGTGAGAAATCTAACAAAGAGTCTGAAAATATGAGAAAGTACCAAACAGTAGTCTCGGAGCTGAAAAATAAAATAACTGAACTGAAAAATACACTAGAGGGGTTCAACAGTAGAGGAATGAAGCAGAAGAATGGATCAGCAATGGAGTTCACCCCAACAGAGCAGCAGAAAGAAATGAAGAAAACTTAAGAGACCTATGAGACAACATCCAGTGGAATAGCATTTACATTATACAGGTCCCAGAAGGAGAAGAGAGAGAGAAAGGGGCAGAATACTTATTTGAAGAAATAATGGCTGATAATTTTCCTAACCTGGTGAAGGAAACAGACATCCAGGTTTAAGAACCCAGAAATTACAAAATAAGATGAGTCCAAAGAGATCCACACCAAGACACATTATAATTAAATGTCAAAAGTTAAAGAGAAAATCTTAAAGGAAGCAAGAGAAAAGCAATTTCCCATTGTTACATACAAGGGAAACCCCATAAGGCTATCAACAGATTTCTCAGCAGAAATTATGCTGGGCCAGAAGGGAGTGGCGGGACATATTCAAAGTGCTGAAAGGAAAAAAATCTTCCAACCAAGAATACTCTACCTAACAAGGTTATCATTCAGAATTGAAGGAGAGGTAGAGCTTTCTAGAGCACAGAAGCTAAAGGCCTACTACTATTAAAGCAGCCTTGTAAGAAATGTTAAAGGGACTTTTTTTAAAGATTTTATTTATTTATTAGAGAATGAGAGAGCACGAGAAGGGGGAGGGTCAGAGGGAGAAGCAGACTCCCCGCTGAGCAGGGAGCCCAATGTGGGACTTGATCCTGAGACTCCAGGATCATGACCTGAGCCAAAGGCAGTCACTTAACCAACTGAGCCACCCGGGCGCCCCATTAAAGGGACTTTTTTAAGCTGAAAAGAAATGGCACTAATTAATAACAAGAAAACATGAAAGTAAAAATCTCACTGGAAAAAGTAAATATACAGTGAAGGTAGTGGGTTAATCACTTAAAAAACTACTATGAAGGTTAAAAGACAAATGTAGTAAAAATTCAAACTCCAATAATTAGTTAAGGGATACATAAAATAAAAAAAGTAAAATGTGACATCAAAAACATAAAACATGGTGGTGATGGAGTAAATGTGTAGAGTTTTAGAATGTGTTCAAATTTAAGCTGCTGTCAACTTTAAAACACACACATAAGATGATACATACATAAGATGTTATATATATAAGATATATATGAGATATATATGAACCTAATGGTGATGGCAAAGCAAAAATTATGGTAAATATATAAAAGAAAATGAGAAAGGAATTTAAATGTAACACTAAAGAAAGTCATCAAACCACAGGGGAAGAGAGAAAGAGAAGAAGAAAGGAACAAAGAGGAACCACAAAAACAACCAGAAAACAATGAACAAAATGACAGTAAGTACAACCTACCAATATTTACTTTAAATGTAAATGGTTTAAAATCACCAATCAAAAGACGTAGAGTGGCCGAAGGGATAAAAAAAGGAAAAGACACATGTATATAGTGCCTATAAGAGACTCACTTTAGATGGAAGGCCACAGGTAAACTTAAAAGGAAGGGATGGAAAATATATTTCATGCAAATAGAAATGAAAAGAAATCTGGTATAACTATATTCATATCAGACAAAGTAGACTTTACAACAAAGGCTGTATTAAAAAACATAGAGAGGCACTATATAATGCTAAAGGGGTCAATCCAGCAAGATATAACATACATAAATATATATATACACCCAACATAGGAGCACCAAAATATATAAAGCAAATATTAACAGACCTAAATGGAGAAATTGACAGTAATACAATACTAATATGGGACGTTAGCACCCCATGTACATCAGTGGATAGATCATCCAGACAGAAAATCAATAAGAAAACAGTGGCCTTAAATGACACATTACACTAAATGAACTTAGATATATACAGAACATCCCATCCAAAACCAGCAATATACAGATTCTTCTCAGATGCACTGGGAACATTCTTCAGGGTAAATTACATATTAGGACACAAAACAAGTCTCAATAAACTCAAGAAGACTGAAATAATATCAAGCATCTTTTTTGACCACAGTGGTATGAAACTAGGAATCAATTAACAAGAAGAAAACTGCAAAAACTACAAATACATGGAGATAATCATGTTACTAAACAACTGTTGGGTCATAGAAGAAATCAGAGAAGAGATTTTAAAAATACCTAGAATCAAATAAAAACAGAATTATGACATACAAAATCCTATGGGATGCAACAAAAGTGGTTCTAAGGGGGACGTTCATAAGCCTACCTCAAGAAACAAGAGAAATCTCAAATAAATAATTGAATTTTATATGTAAAGGAGCTAGAAAAAGAAGAAAAAAATGAAGGCCAAATTTAATAGAAGGATTGAAATGATTAAAGATCAAACTGGAAACAAATGAAACAGAGACTAAAAAGACAGAAAAGATCAATGAAACCGAGCTGGTTCTTTGAAAAGATAAAAAAAGACAAGCCTTTAGCTAGTCTCATCAAGAACAAAGATAGAAGGCTCTAATAAGATCAGAAATTAAAGAGAAGTTACAACTGATACCATAGAAATACACAGGATTTTGAGACTACTGTGAAAGATTATATGCCAACAAACAGGACAATCTAGAAGAAATAGCTAAATTCCTAGAAGCTTACAGTCTTACAAGAGTGCATGATGAGAAAAATCGAAGATCTGCATACACTAATCACTAGTAAGGAGATGGAATCGGTAAACAAAAACCTTGCAACAAAGTCCAGGGCCAGACAGCTTCACTGGGTGAATTCTACCAAACATTTAAAGAAGATTTAATACCTATTCTTTTTGGACTCTTCCAAAAAATTGAAGAGGAGGGAACACTTCCAAACTCATTTTATGAGACCTTAATGCCAGACCAGGCAAGGACAGCCCCAAAACAGAAGAAAGAAAATTACAGGCAATATTCCTGATGAACTTGGATGCAAAAATCTTCAAAAAAATACTAGCAAACCAAATTCAGAAATACATTAAGAGGATTATACACCATGATCAAGTGGGATTTATTCCAGGGATGCAAGAATTGTTCAATTATCTGCAAATCAACCAATGTGATACACTACATTAACAAAATGAACAATAAAAATCACATGATATCTCAATAAATATGAGAAAAGCTTTTGACAAAATTCAACGTCCATTTATGTTAAAAACTCATAGCAGAGAGGATATAGAGAAAATATACCTCAACATAATAAAGGCCATATATGACAAGCCCACAGCTATTATCATACTCAAGAGTGAAAGCCTGAAAGCTTTTCCTCTAAGATCAGTAATAAGACAAGGATGCCCACTCTCCCCAATTCTATTCAGTATAGTCTTGGGAGTTTTAGCCACAGCAGTTAGGCAAGAAAAAGAAATAGAAGGCATCTAAATTGGAAGGAAGAGGTCATTAAAACAGTCACTGTTTGCAGATGACATGATACTATATATAGAAAACCCTAAGGACTTCACCAAAAAACTATTAGAACTAATAAATAAATCCAGTAAAGTTGCAGGATACAAGATTAATACACAAAAATCTGTTGTGTTTCTATACACTAATAATGAACAATCAGAAGGAGATACCAAGAAAACAATCCCATTTACAATTGCACCAAAAAGAGTGAAATACATATAAATGAATTTAACTACGGAGGTGAATGACCTATATTCTGAAAACTATAAGACATTGATGAAAGAAATTGAAGAAGACAAAAATAAGTGGGAAGATATTTTGTATCCCTGAATTGGAAGTTAATATTTAAAATGTCCATACTACTCAAAGTATAGATTCATCATAATCTTTATCAAAGTTCCAATGGCATTTTTCACAGACCTAGAACAAATAATTCTAGAATTTATATGGAAGTACAAAAGACCACAAATAGCCAAAACAATCTAGGGAAAGAATAAAGCCAGAGGTATCATGCTCCCTGATTTCAAACTATACTACAGAGCTTTAGTAATTAAAATATTATGATTTTGGCATAAAAACAGACATATAGATCAATGGAATAGAATAGAGAGCCCAGAAATAAATCCATGTATATGTAGTCAACCAATTTCCACAAAGAAGGCAAGAATATACAATGGGGAAAGGACTGTCTCTTCAACAAATGGTGTTGAGAAAACTGGACAGCTTACACACAAGAATGAAGCTGGATACTATCTTATATCACACACAAAAATGAACTCAAATGGATTGAAGTTTTGAATATAAGACCCGAAACCACAAAACTGCTACAGGAAAACAAGTGGTAAGCTCTTTGAAATTAGTCTTGGCAATGTTTTTTTGAATCTGACTCTATAAAAGCAACAAAAACAAAAGCAACAATGAACAGATGGGGCTACATTAAGCTTCTGTGTAGCAGAGGAAGTCCTCATCAAAATAAAAAGGCAACCTATTGAACAGGAGAAGATATTTGCAAATCATATATCCAATAAGGGTTGATATCCAAAGTAGATAAAGAATTCATGCTGTTCAATAACAAAAAGAAAATCCAATTTAAAAATGGTCAGGATCTGAATAGACATTTTTCCAAAAAAAACTTCTAGATGGCTAATAGGTATAGGAAAAGATGATCAACATCACTAACCAGAAAAATGCAAATCAAAGCCACAGTGAGATACCACGTTACACCTGTCAGAATGGCTATTATCAAAAAGACAAGAAAGAAGCTTTGGCCACATATGTAGAAAAGGGAACCTTTGGGCACCATTGGTGGGAACGTATATTGATCCAGCAGCTGTAGAAAACAGTATGGAGATTCCTCAAAAAATGAAAAATAGAACTACCATATGATTGAGCAGTTACACTATTGGGTATGTATCTGAAGAAAATGAAAACACTAATTCTAAAAGATACATGCACCCCTATGTACTTCACAGCATTATTTCTAGTAGGCAAGACATGGAAACAACCTAAGTGTCCATCAGTGGGTGAATGGATAAAGTGTGCTACACACACACACACAGACACCCATATGTGTGCACACATACTCACACTGGATACTACACAGACATAAAAAGGAATGAAACGTTGCCATTTGCAACAACATGGATGGGCCTTGAGGGTATTATACTCCAAAATAAGTCAGAAATAGACAAATACCACATGATTTCACTTATGTATGAAAAACAAAACAGAAGAAAACCCAGAGACATAGATGTAGAGAACAGATTGGCGGTTGTCAGAGGGGAGGGGGGGTTAGGTTGAAATGGGTGAAGGGGTCAAGAAGTACAAAGTTTCAGTTATAAAATAAATAAGACACAGGGTTTAGTGTATGGTATGGGGAATATGGTAAATAATATTATATTAACTTTGGTGATAGATGATATCTAGACTTATTGTAGTGATCATTTCTCAGTGTATACAAGTGTTGAATTGCTATGTTGTACACCTGAAACTGACATAATATTGTATATCATTTATACCTCAATAAAGAAAAGAAAGCTCCAGAGAGCTTGTTCACAGTTTTGTCTCTAGTGCCTATCACAGGCCTCAGCACAAAATAGTTGCTCAGTGAATATTTGGTGAATGAATGAATGAATGAATGAATGAATATATCTCTTAGGTCTTCAAAGAAATATATTTTGTCTACCACATTTAATTTCTAGCTCTGAAAAAATTAGCCATAGATCCATAACTTCATCTCCTTTTGAAACCAACGTTATTTTTCTCTTTCTCTTAATTTGAATCTCTGTTTTTCCATTTTTCCTTACCTCATCCTTTTCCCTTGAATATTTCTCTGGGTTTTTCAGTTAGGGTAGATGAACTGTTCTAACAAAACCTCCCAAAACGCAACACTGCAACACAAAATTTTATTCTTTTTTATACAGTGTTCAATGTAGGTACTCCTTCTTGATCAGGCAACTTTTCCTTTGAGTACTGACTCAGGGATTCTGGCTCCTTCCATCTTATGATGTAGCCATCTTCAATAGATGATCTCAGGCTTGCTGTTGAAGAAGATGCTATGGAGAAAGTATCCATGACTTGGAGGGGACAGACATCACTTCTAGTAACATCTTATCAGCTGGAACTGGGCCCACCTCCATGTTTGAGGTCATGCAACTAGTTTTGACCCATGAGTGGTGTTGGTACATGGTAGGCATCAGGTCTGTATTACCTGGCTGGGAACCTGCTTGCAGCAGCAGTTATATGCTGTAGAAAGGAAATACCAATCCGTGGTGGTCAACCAGATGTTTCTGCCACATATATATTAAATGGCTCTATTATTCTCATCATTCTCTTGGCTCTTGGCCTCTAAGGTGTTTCTTAAAGTTAGAAGAAAAGATTTTTTTAAAAAAACAACAGCAGTCTCTTACATCTCTGGAACTTGAGTAGTTTATATAATGTCTCTATTGAAAGGAGAGATTTAGAGATCTTTTCAGGAACTGAATGTAAGCCATTGCCTTGCAACTTCCTGTGCCATCAGAGGCATGAAATATTCACTTTCATTCAGAGCTTTTTTGGGGGTAAGATTCAAACTCTCAGAATTAAGATTTGGAACAACACTTCCTTGCATAGGCTAAGCATGGTGAGTGTGTATGTTTGATGAGCTATATCATACAGTACCATTTAAAATAACTGACAACAAGAGAATTTTCTGAAAGGTATCATCTCAATGGGGCACCATAAAGATGCTAGTTAGAAAGCACCGTTTTGCAGGGTGAATGGCAAAGTGAGTTGAAGACTGGCCCAGAATGTTCTTCACTATTTATTACCTTGGAGAGTACAACATGACCTGAATTGCAGTTTGAAAAGAAGAGGTAAAAATTATGGTAGATCAAACCTCAAAAAACCCGAATGTGAGCATATCACTTGACAGTTTACTAACAAAGCAAGTATTCCTAAGTTTCATGTTGTCTAACAGGAAAGATGATTTTTGGTCATGTGCAAGATTTTCTTGGCATAGGATGATGTATGACTGGTTTCTGCTCAACTTTAAATCTGTGGTGCTTTCATTGCTTCTTAAAATGATACACACACTTTTATTTGTCTTTTCACCTCTGACCCTTTAACTTGCCTTTTTAGATCAGATTTAAGGGCTCCAAAATCTAGCACTTTTTTCTTTCGTTGGTATGAAGATCAGAAAGAAGTTAACACAAAACAGCCATTTGTACCAACATGGTACATTCTTAATATCTCAGGAAATTTCTCTTGGTAACTAAAGCAGTGCTGTGTTTGTTGACATAAGATTTAAAGTTGGGGCAGATGAGCTAATATCACGGCTTTGAAAGAAGTCTGTGAAACTTTTTTTACATTTAGGCCAAACAATTAGGCCAGGTCTATTAAAAGGTGATTTAACCATCATTCTGTACCTCAGAGAGTATATAAGAAATAACAATCATACAGTTTAAGAAATTGAGGGAATAGTCTCAGATTCTTCAGATCCATATACTTTTTTCTGTTCTTACCAAAAACATGTATGACTTTTATTTCTCTACAAAATCTATTGTCTCGGTTTAAAGATTAAACAGTGGGACAATGACTTGTTTAATGTTAGGGAACCAGTTAATGAAAGGGTGGGAAAATAAAAGATTGTGTGTGTGGATGGGGGGTGTTGATGCTGGAAAATAATTAGCATAATCCTGATCTGAATTCCTTAATTAATACTTGGTAAGAGTTGCTTAGTAAATCTTTTTTGCCATGCTGAAGGTTGAAATAGTGTGTTGTTTTATTGTAAGTATTTATCAGTGGAAACAAAGCTGAATTTGCCCTCAGAGGAAAATTAAAATGCTGACTTTCTAGTTATGCTACAATGTTGATTACGTATTCACATCAGAAGCCATCATTATACTTGCTCAAATAACTAGTCATTTGAAAGGAACCTTTAATAGACAATGACAAAATAATCAAACTTATTTAAGGTTATTAACTAATTGAAATTATTTCTAATTTTAGAAGTGGTCGGAGAAAAAAAGCAAATCTATTACTTTTGTCCAACATTTTCAAAAATATAGCAGGTAATGTTAAAAGTGTAGTTTATTTACTATTTACAGTAGCCAAACTCCCAAGATGGTGCCCCGCGATGGTCTCTTGGTATCCACACACTTTCCCCTACCTCACTGAAGGGGGCTGCCCTGTGTAACCAGTTAACAGTGTAACAGTACAGCAGAAGTAACAGAGTCTGACTTTCAAGGACAGGTCATAAAAGAATTTGATAGTTCTGCCTTACCATCTAAGATTGTTTGCTCTGGGGGAAGCCAGCTACTGTGTCTTGAGGGTATGGAGAGGTCCACGTGTCAAGGAACTAAGGTCTGCCAACAGCTAGCCCCAGCTTGTCAGTCATGTGAGGCGAGCTTTCTTAGAGGTCGGTCCTTCAGCCCTGACCAACCTCTTGACTTTGCAGCTTAAATGAGGACTGCTGGGCCAAAACCACTCAGTTAAGCTGCTGATGAATTCCTGACCTTCAGAAACTGTTTAATAATAAATGTTGATTATTTTTTTAAGTCAGTAAGTTTAGGAGTAACTTCTTATATGTCCACAGATAACTAATGTACTATTCAATTCATAATCCTTTGCATGATTATATTTTATCATAATGACTATTGTTATTGCCAAAGTTATTAAACAGTGATAATTTAACAACTACGACTTTTGTGAGCCTTCTATATGCAGGGTAATTTAAATGCATCCATAGTCCTTGCAGTTTATTTTTTCAGAGTAGGTTACATTATTCTAATTACACAAGTGAAAAAAATGAGCCCAGAGGGTTTGAAGGGCTTATAGCACATCAGACAGTTACAAATGGCAGAACTAGGATTTGGATGAAATTTTGACTACTTTGTTTTCAGTACCCTATGGTACTACTCTTAATGAGAGCAGGATTAACAGTCTCAAATATAAGACTTTATAATATAAAACATTTGACTTTATAATGAGCAGCTCCTCAAAAGCAATCCATCTCGAAAATACTATACACTTTCTTCAGTTTTTGATACTTACTTTACTTAAGCTTCTGAAATGTAAATAGTGTTAATGTGGCATTATCTTGCACAGCAGGTACCCTAATTGCAAGTTTGGAGTCAGTCTGGCTTCTCTTGGTAAGAGCATGGCTGATGGTTAATTATTGGCATAGTTCAGAATTAATATCTGAAACCTTTGGGTGTTTCTGTGTTCTAATCACATATTAAATTTCAGTTTCAGAAACACACAACAGCTTCTTTGTGCTCAGCACTGGACAGGTACAGTGACAGTTTCTCTCAACCTAGAGGTGAACATTTTCAAAGGATGTGTGGTTGAGAACTCTTGCACAAGAAACATGATGATAATAGCAGCTCACAGTATATTAAGAAAGTCAGACATATTAAGAAAGTCAGAATACACTGGCTTCTCATTCTTCTTTGCGGATTCCTCATCTCCTCTCACTTTTGACACTGGAGTGCCCCAGAACTCAGTCCTTAGGCCTCATTTCTCTTCATGCTCAATCCTCAAAGACCATATTTAGTCTCTTGGGTTTAAATGCCATGTACATACTGATGATTTCCAAGTTTATATTTCCTGTCTGAACCTCTTCCCAGATTTGAATGTTCCTTTGCCCAGTCAACACGTCCCTGAGATGTCTGTAAGGTATTTCAAACCTTAGACATCTTGCAGGATCGCCTGGACTTTCTCCCAAAGGGAAATACTTTGTACTCCAGCACTTTTCTCAACTTCAGTTAATGCTAGGTCTGTTCTTCCAGTGCTCAGGCCTAAATGCTCAGAGTTATTCTCAAGTCCTCTCATTATCTGTCATTAAATATCATTGGCTACCTTCAAATCATTTGTAGAAGCTGATCACTTCTTACTAATTCTGCCAACTCCACCCTGGTCCAAGCCATCTTTATTCCACTCCTGGATTATGGCAAACATATCTTAATTGGTCTCCTGCTCGCTCTCTAAGAGGCTTTTCTCAACAAAGTATACAGAAGAAACCTTTTTAAAATATAAGTCCAATCAAGTCACTTCTCTATCCCAGTGTCTTCCCATTTCACTCAGAATTAAGGGCAAAATTATTACAGTAGCCTTCAAGGCCCTTAAAAGCAGTTCTCACACAGATATGTATTATATTTGCCAATAACAGCACAAAGGAGGTCAAGGGGAACAAAGCTGTTATTGGGCCAAGGAAGTGATAACAGATGGTAAAGTAATAATTATAACAATGTGCAGGTGGGTTTATAACATGAATAAATGTAATATTTTATAACAAAATTTCCACAAAAGGTGGGGAAAGGGAATAGAGCTATAAACTATAAGTAGTATTTTATATATCAGTGCAGTTAAGGTAGTATAAATTGGAAGCTGATTCTGACAAGGTAAGATGTGTATGGTAAGCCCTAGAACAACCACTAAAAGATAAAACTTATTAAAACATTATTTTATAAAATATTCACTTAAGGCAGAAGAATGCTATAAAGAAGAAGTAAAGGAACAGAAAATACATGAAACATAAAAACAAAGAGTTAAGTGACAGCGGTAAGTCTAACTATATCAACAATAACATTAAGTATAAATGGGTTAAATCATGTAATCAAAAGGCAGAGATTATCAGACCAGATTAAAAAATAGGATTCAACCATGTACTATCTACAGAAGATATACTTTGGATTCAAATTTACAAATAGATTGAAAGTAAAAGGATAAAGAAATATAAAGCATGCAAAGAGCAGCCACAAGAAAGCTGGAGTGGCTAAACTGCTATCAGACAAAATAGACTTTTAAAAGAAAAAATATTAATAGCAATAAAGAGGACTCTATAATCCTAAAAAGAGCAATTCATTGGGAAGATTTAATAATTATAAACTTAATAACAGAGCACCAAAATACACAGAGCAAAAACTGACAGAAATAAAGGGAGAAATAAACAGTTCAATAATAATTGGTGACTTCAGTACCCTATTTTCCCTATTTTTAATAGTCAGTAGAACAACCAGACAGAATATCAACAAGAAATGGAAGACTTGAATGACACTGTACACCAAATGAGACCTAACAAACTTCTGTTGACCACACCACCCAACAACAACAGAATGTACATTCTTCTCAATACAAAATATTCTCCAGGATAAATCATATGCTAGGCTATAAAACCTAAAATAAATTTAAAAGGATAGAATTAATACAAAGTATGTTTTCTGACTACACTGTAATGAAATTTGAAATCAATATTCAGGAAAAATTTGAGAGAAACTCATAAATATGTGGAAATTAGATAATTCTCCTAACTATGCACTGGGTCCACAAAGTAATATAAAGCAAAATCAGAAAATACTTCAAGATGAATGAAAATAAAGACACAGTATATAAAAATTTATGAGTTGCTGGGGGTGATAACCAGAGTGTACCAAATTTCATTTTGAGGTGATAGTATGTTCTAAAATTGACTGTAGTGATGGTTGTATGTATCTGTGAATATTCTTTAAAAACCAATGGTTTGTACCCTTTAAGTAGGTGAATTATATGGTATATGAATTACAGTTGACCCTTGAACAACATGGGATTAGGAGCACTGATCCCCCTCCCTGTGCAGTTGAAAATCCATGCATAACTTTTGATTCCCTCAAAACTTAGCTACTAATAGACTACCATTGACCAGAAGCTTTACTGATGCCATAAACAGTTGGTTAACACATATATTATATGTTATATATTTAATATACTGTATTCTTACAATACAATAAGCTAGACAAAAGAAAATGTTAAGAAATCATAAGAAAGAGAAAATACACTTACCGTATTGTTCTGTATTGAAAAAAAGTCCATGTATAGGTGGACCTGCACAGTTCAAACCTGTGTTGTTCAGGGGTCAACTGTGTACCTCCATAAAGCTGTTAAAAATTTTAATGTGCCTACAAATCACTTGTGGATTTTATTTTATTTTTTTAACTTTTTTTAAAGACTTTATTTATTTATTAGAGAGAGAGAGAGAGAAACAGCATGAGGGGGGAGAGGGTCAGAGGGAGAAGCAAGCTCCCTACTGAGCCAAGAGCCCGATGTGGGACTCGATCCCAGGATTCCGGGATCATGACCTGGGCGGAAGGCAGTCGCTTAATGAACTGAGCCACCCAGGTGCCCTGTGGATTTTATTTTAATATATATTCTGATTCTGTAGGTCTGGGATAGGGCCTGAGATTCTGCATTTCTAACAATCTTAACCATGTAATGCCAGTACTGCTAGTCTGAGGTCCATACTTTGAATAGAAAGGCCTCTACCATCAGATTTCTTGTTACCTTTCTGACCTCATCTCTTGCCACCCATAAGTGGATTCCTGCATGACTCATGGGTGATTTCCAGCCACCCTGTACATCTTGTTCCTCAAACATACCATGCCTGCCTTTCCCTCTGGCCTTTGCACTTGTCATTCCCTTTGCCTAGAATGTTCTTCCTATTTCCAACCCATGTATGTGCATGGCTTCCCTTATCACTTCTTGAAGTCTTTGCCCAACTCTTACCTACCTAAACTGCAACCCTGTTTCACACACTTTCCCTCCTTTCCTGCAGTATTTTTCCTCATGGTACCAAGTACATAGTTCTTCAACATGCTATTAATTTACATGTTATTTGTTGTGTTAGTTTGCTAGGGCTGCCGTAACAAGTTGCCATAGACTGGGGCTTCAGTTTACAACAGAAATGAATTTTTGCACAGTTCTGGAGGCTGGAAGTCCAAGATCAGGGTGTCAGCAGGTTTGGTTTTTTCCTAAGGCCTCTCTCCCTGGCTAGCAGACAATTACTTTCTTGCTGTGTCCTCATGTGGTCTTTTCGCTATGCACGCCCCATTCCTGGTGTCTCTCTGTGTATACAACTTTCTTTTTGTGGTAAGAACACCAGTCAGATTGGGTTAGGGCCACCCTAATGGCCTCGTTTTAATTTAATCCCCCATGTAAAGGCTTTATTTCCAAATACAATCCAATTCTAAGGTACTGGGTGTTAGGGTTTCAACATATGGATTATGGGGAACATAATTCAGCTCATACATTTGGTTTATTGTCTGTCATCCCCTATTACAATATAAATTTCCTGAGAACATAGATTTTTTAAAAACTATCTTATTTTGTTCACTATTGTATTATTGGTCCCAGAACAGTACCTCACGGATAGGAGATTCCCAATAGGTATTTACTGAGTAAATATATGAAAATAAAAGTAGTGCTGTAGAGATATATACTAGATACAGGGTGGTTGCTTATGTGAGTCAGAAGAATTTAAAGGCAAAATGTTAATAGTCATTCATATATGGCTTAAAAATCTTACCAGGTATACTACCCATGTTAGCTCCCTCACTGTTGTAACTCACTCTAACTATAAGAATGGAACTAACTATATAATGGAACTAACTCTAACTATAAATGGAACTCTTAAGAGATGGAGACACTGAATTTATTGGTTCTCTTAGATCCCTTGCAATATATGGAATTCTAGTTCAAAAATTGGTAGTATAAAGTCACTGAACTGTTTTTTTCATCTTTGGCAATTCCTGTATATGTCTGGAGATTTCTTTCTATGAACTTGGAAAGTAGATCATCATTTTTTCATCTTCAAAAGTCTTGTGATTTTGTTTTGAGAGGAAATAGGAAAATCTTAAAGAGCGGTTTCCTTCTTTGTTTATTCATTCTTTCTGTCCTGGTGCTGTGTTTGCATGTTGCAGATGTTCATAGAGGAGGTACTGAAAATTATGGTTTTTGTTTTTCTATGAGGTACTGCTTGATTTGGGCATTATATCAAACTAGAGTAGCAAAGTAAATTCACATACCCCAAAATAATTCTGAAAATAACATCATGAATGAATTTTCGTTCGTGCTATAAAATTCCTTTTTAACCTTCCAGATCTACTTGCTACTCTTTTTTATTCTTGCTGCATGCTCCACAAGGCTGACTTCCTTGGGCTACATTAGTTGGACTCTCATAACCTTTGGCTTCTGGTTAGGATTAGTCTATGCAAATCACTGGCAGGAGAGTGGAAAGTGGGAGGAGAGAAAATTTGGAGTGTTTGTTCTCTCAGTTGCTCTCTGTGGGCTTTGGTTTAGAGATGACACATCCTCTATCAAAGGCCATCACCCTTGTCCAGTGGTCCTCTTCTGTACCTCCAGCTACAGCTCTTTCCGGGCAGCCTATAGACTTTGGGTGGTGACAGCTTTCCTACTCCATCCCTGTTGCTGGCCTTAGAGTGGGCTTCACCAATCTGAGTCCCTTTTCCTATGCCACGCCCCACCCCTTTGTAAATAGACACCCCATTCCCTCTTGGTTGTCTAACGTCAGTCACTGTTGCAGGCTTTCCTAGCATGTGTCTTACACATGTAATTAATATCAAAACTCCAAAAGTTAATTGCCTAGGGCAGAGAAAGTGTTCCTATCTGACTTTTTCACATATGGCAGTTTGGAGATTTCACTGGAGCGGTGAAGAAGAACATTGGCATTTTTAGGAATTAATTCTGGAGGCTTTTTAGAATATTTAACTTGGCTGTGTATGGAGTGTATGGAGAAAGTAAAAGTTTAAGATCCCTTTCTCCTATGCCAATTGACAATAGCCACAGCATTCTAAACTGAAGCTACTATCATGTAGAGTTGAAAACAATGTAAATTGAATTCTTCTACCTTTAGTGGATCAAATGTCATTACAATATATCTGTATTATTCATAGCTCAACTCAATCTACCTTCTGTATACTTTTTTTGTTAGCTGTCATACATTCATCATCCATTTCTTTAAAAAGTTTTGCTCTGTAAAAATGATTAGCTGTTTTAACTGAAAATCTTATAGCATTATACTTATTTGCAGCATTTGGTTTCTTGTAGACCTGAGCTCTTCAAGGGTTTGGTAGAAACTAGCTACAAAAAACTGATCTATACGGAACACCACTTAGAAACCTCTACTGACTTAGGGGCGCCTGGGTGGCCAGTCGGTTAAGTGACTGACTCTTGATTTCAACTCAGGTCATGATTTCAGGGTCATGAAATCAGGGGTTTCATGCGTTGGGCTCCCTGCACGGTGAGGAGTCTGCTTGAGATTCGCTCTCTCCCTCTGTCCCTATCCCTACTTGCATGTGCACTCTTTTTCTCTCTCTCTAAAATAAATAAATAAAATCCTAAAAAAAAAAAAGAAACCTACTGACTTAATATTATTGGGGTTTCCCCACGCATTTCCACAGACAAAAAGTTTGGCTTTCACAATGAAGTGATGTTATAGGAAACTAAATCAGTATCTCAGCAGCTTAAATGGGATTAATAGATGAATATCTTCAAGATAACTTCTAGGTGTCTAATAAGTACCCAATAAGTATTTAATGATTACATGAATTAACCGGAAGTTATATAGGGCTTTTAAGAAGCCCTATTTATATCTTAACTGAGATAAAACTAATCATAGCATGTGGGTCTTTATCTCCAAAGAGAAGTTTCTAGAATATTTTCAATTTTAATATATTTACTGTCATTTCAAATGTTATTTATAATTTGTATTTTATTTCGAGTATTATTGATAATGATTTAAATAGACATTATTTATTCTTTGGAAAATAACTTGCTGCATTATTTAGTATGATTTATTGTATGTCCTGGGACCAGCAAATATTTCTGACGGGATTAATTTCAACTTCATTATGAAAATAGATGAGATGCAGTGTGATACATTGGAAAGAGACCCAGACTGTGAATCAAAAGTCATGTGTTTAATTCTTAGCTCATCCACTTACAATACAATATTGAGCAAGCTGTTCATCTTCTCAGAATTTTTAGTTGTGCCATCCATTAAAATGGAGTAATATCATAGGGACGGTTATCTTTCAAGAGTGGGGGCTATCCTTTGTAACTGAAAACCAAGTATAAATGTAAATTTGCAGAAAGTATGATGTGATTTAGAGCATTTTACTTAACAAGAAAGGTTTACAGAGACGCATTTCTCTCATAAGTTAGCCCCCACTTGTGGCATACGTGTGATTTTTACCTTCTCAGATGGTTTTCTGCTCCAGCCCTGCTCCCATTTTATAAATCGTAATGGTAATTTTAATTTTCTAAAAAATCTGGTTGGTGATTTATTTTCCAGTAGGAAAGAGCAAGTATGTAGAAAAAAATGCTTCTTGTGATATTCCTTATTCTTTAGTCTTCCCTTTGTAATGTTAGACGATGATGCTTCATTTCTAGAGTCAACATGCAAAAGATTCCCTAAACACAGCAACCTCAGGAAGTAAATAGCTTGAGTACTGTCTTCTGATTATAAAATGGCTGGGAACATTTCCTTTGTAATAAGTAGGTCTGCTATAATGTGTTTACTTAGTTTTAAATATCAGTGACTATAAAGTCAGAAGCCTTTCTATGCAGCTAACTTCCTAGTAAAATTAGATACATTATGATTGACATCTTTCAATATTAAGTTAAATTGGAGCCAGCTACAATTTGTTGGAGGATGTATGTCACTAAAACAAAAATGTTTTAAAGGCCCTATGTATTTTATAATGCACCTTTATCCTAATTGGCAATGGATGGTAATTTTAATGTTCTAACTTAAGCTTGATAGAAAGGCAAGAATGATTTCAAAATGACACAAACTCTGTTTTTCAAGGAATTCAAAGTAAAAGTATAATGTGTTTTTTCTTTCATAAGAATTTGCTCAAAATCTTGGTGGGGATAAAATCAACTTTAATTTCCAAGATAACAGTTGCTATTTGATCGAATGTGATAGTTTTGTTTCCCTGAAATTTGGGACCATTGTGGATCAGTCTTGCTTAAAGAGTGAGGTGTGTGGTGGCACCTGGGTGGCTCAGTCGTTAAGTGTCTGCCTTAGGCTTAGGTCATAATCCCAGGGTCTTGGGATCAAGCCCCACATCGGGCTCCCCGCTCTGCGGGAAGCCTGCTTCTCCCTCTCCCACTCCCCCTGCTTGTGTTCTCTCTCTTGCTGTGTATCTCTCTCTCTCAAATAAACAAAATCTTAAAAAAAAAAAAAAAAGATGTGACAGCAAAATCTCATTTGGCCTTCTCAACAGGCCTCAGTAAACCTCAAACTGGGGTGGGGAGGGAGTGAAAAGTTTTGAGCCGGGCCAACAGGTTGTCTAATTGCGGTGAAGTATACAACTTCAACAACTTGCTCAGGGGAGAGGAAGCCCTGATTTGTCACATTTGCCAATGCCTGTGGTGTAAATACTCCAACCTTGGCCAATTTCAAGCTACCACTGGTTTAACAATTTAAAAAATTTGATCATGCTAAGTATCTTTTCTGACCATGATAGTATAAAACTTGATATTAATTACATGAAGAAACCTGGAAAATTACAGATATGTGAATATTAATCAGTATGCTACTTGAACAACCAATGGGTCAAAGAAGAAATCAAATTTATTAAGACTTGTTTTTCGGCCTAACATTATGTATCTTGGAAAATGTTCTAAATGTACTTGAGAAGAATGTATAATCTGCTACTTTGGGATGGAATGTTCTGTAAATTTCTGTTAAAACCATCTGGTCTAATGTGTTATTTAATGCTTATGTTTCCTTGATGATTTTCTATCTGGATGATCTATCCATTATTAAAGTCCCTTACTATTATTGTATTGCTGTTTATTTCTCCCATTAGGTATGTTAATATTTGCTTTATATATTTAGGTGCTTCTATGTTGGTTGTATAAATATTTAGAAATGTTTTATCTTCTTTTGGATTCACCCCTTTATTATTATTCAGTGCTCTTGTTTGTCTCTTACTACAGTCTTTGTTTTAAAGCCCACTTTGTCTGATATAAGCATAGCTATTCCACCTTTCTTTTGGTTTACATTTGCATGGAATACCTTTTTCCATCCTTTCACTTTCAGTCTGTGTGGTTCCTTACCTCTAAAGTGAGTCTTTTGTAGACAACATATAGATACCTCTTGTTTTTTTATACATTCAGCCACTCTGTGTCTTTTAATTAGAGAATTTATTCCATTTACATTTAAAGTATGTACTTATTGCCATTTTGTTCATTATTTTCTGGCTGTTTTTAATAGTTTCTCTCTGTTTCTTTTGCTCTCTTCCTTTGTGGTTTGATGACTTTCTTTAGTGATATGCTTTAATTCTTTCTCTTTTGTATATTTACTGTAGATTTTTGCTTTATGGTTACCATGAGGCTTATATATAAAAACTTACATCCAGAAGACTAATTTAAATTGATAACAACTTAAGTTTTATCCTATTATAAAGCTCAATATTGTTATTCTCCCCCCTCCATATCTTATGTTCCTCATGTACATTTTACATCTTTCTTTTATATTATATATCCTTTAATTATTGTAATCATAGTTTTTTTTCTCTTTTAACTTTCATACTAGCTTCATAAGTGATTAATCTACTATCTTTACTATATATTTACCTTTCCAGTGAGATTTATTAATATTTGTTCTTATTACTAATTCATGCTTCTTTTTTCAATGTTTAATCCCTCTAACATTTCTTTTAACACTGATTTAATGGTGGTGAACTTCTTTAACTTTTGCTTTTCTGTAAAACTCTTTTTTTCAAGTTTGAATGATAACTTTTCTGGATAGAATGTTCTTGGTTGGAAGTTCTTTGTCTTTCAGCACTTTATATCATGCCACCTTCTTCTGGTCTGCAAAGTTTATGCTAAAAATTCTGCTTATAGTCTTACGTGGGTTCCCTTGTACATAAAAATTATTCTTTTCTTGCTGCTTTTAATATTCTTTCCTTGTCTTTAACTTTTGACACTTTAATTATAATATGTCTCAATATGGATTTCGTTAGGTTCCTCTTTTTTGGAAGTCTCCAGGCATCTTGGATCTGTATATTTGTTTTGTTCCCTGGGTTAGGGAAGTTTTTAGTCATTATTTTTTTGAATAATAAGTTTCTAGCCAATATTTTTTTCTGCCCCTTTCTCTCTTTTCCTTCTGGGAGCCAAATGATATGAACGGTAGTCCATTTGATGTTGTTGCATCATTCCCTTAAGCTGTGTTCACTTTTCTTTTTTTTTATATCCTTTATTCTTTTTGCTGCTCTGATTGGGTGAGTTCCACTGCCTGTCTCTGAGTTGAATGATCCTTTCTTCTGCTTCATCTAGTCTACTGTGGAACCCGTCTAGTATATTGTTCCGTCCAGTTATTGTATTCTACAGCTCCATGACTTCCACTTAGGACTTTCTTATATTTTCTCTCTTTTTTGAAGTTCTTGCTATGACTATCCATTCATCTCCCCAGTTCTTTGAGCATCTTTATGACACATTACTTTCAACTCTTTATCATGTAAATTACTTAGCTCCATTTCATTAAGATTTTTTTCTGAGGTTTTGTTCTTCTTTCATGTGGAACACATTCCTCTGTTTCTTAGTTTTGCTTGACTCTGTTGGTTTCTGTAAAGTAGATGAAACAACCACCTCGCCCAGTCTTAAAGGAGTGGCCTTGTGTAGGATATGAACCTTGTGACTCAACCCTGCCCCAGCTCTTCACTGTATCTCAAACCGTTGTCTTGTCCAAGCAGACTGTTATAGTTTTCATCACCTCCAGTAGTTAAGTATGTGCCAGTACTTGTCAGTATCCCAAAGGGGAGGATCTCAACACCTAGATTCTCACTGGAGGCCAGAACCTCAGGCATCATCTTTTTAAAGTGTACCAATATATACAGTCCTGTGGGACTTTAAGCCTAAGCCCTGCCAGCCACCAGAATCAGGTGATCAAGAGGTGTCACCTGAGTGGCAGCCACAAATACCAGGGGTACCAGCCATATTAACCAGGGTACCAGACATGGAAAGTTCCCTCCAAAAGATGCTGGCACTCTGGAGCACAGCAAAGTCTGGGTGTGAAGACAGTACCTCCCCTCAAGGACTCTGGAAAGGATTGTAGTCAGCCCCCAGCTGCATGTTCAGTTAGAAGCCTGCCTCTCAGACCACAGTTATGATTAGCTAATAGGTCTCCTTCACTAAAGTCCAAGTTCCTGGGCCTGTTGCCTCTTGCTGCGTCCTGAGGATAGTCACTGCTTACGAGTTCTTTTTCTGTTGGTTACAGTCCTGTGGGATCCATGAGTGACCCCACTGGTCACCAGAGCCAGGTCATGTAGAGGTATCTCCTAACAGCAGTCACAAGCATTGGGGTGCCAGGCAGGGATATGAGCTCCTTTCTGGCTGACACTTGTTGTTACAGTCCCATGGAACCAGGACTGTAAGCTTCCCTGACTTCTAGAGCTGGGTAGTCAAGGTGGCGGCGGCAGAAATCAGGGCACCAGGTGTATGAAAGCTCCTTCTGGGATATACTGCTGCTCTGGAGCACAGCAGAAGGAGCATGAAGATGGCATGCATCAATCTCCGTCCCTGGAGAATGGTCCTGTAGGCTCCTAGATGTGTGTGTTAAATTAGATGCCTGCCTCCTTGGCCTAGTGCTTTTATATAAGTAGGTGAGCCTCCTTCACTTTAAGTCTGGGGCAATCAGCTGCCATTGAGCTGGATCCTGGGGTGGGTGAGTTCAAGCACACAAGCACTTGAAGAGCAGTTTCTCAGATTGCTTCCATTTTTTGGGTCTTGGGACGTGAGCCCCACTGGTTTTTTAAAGTTAGGTGTTTTGAGGGCTCATCTGTCAAGGGGGTGTCTTAAAGGTGAAATGCACAACATGGGATTCAAACCCTTTGCTCCTCAGGGAGAATCTCTGGGTTTTGAGTTCATTGCTAGCTAGTTGCTAGTTGTGGGTCACTGCTTTGGGAATGGGGTTTATGGTGAGGTTGCATCCCAGCCTTTCCTACCTACTTTGACGTGGTTTCCCTCAATGTGTAGTTGTTGTTGTTTTAAAGATTCCATCCATCTATTAGAGAGAGAGAGAGAGAAAGCACGAGCAAGGGGAGGGGCAGAGGGAGAAGCGGGCTTCCCACTGAGCAGGGGGCCTGCTGCAAGGCTCGATCCCCTGGAATCATGACCCTAGCTGAAGGCAGACACCCAACCAACTGAGTCACCCAGGTGCCCCACAATGTGTAGTTGTTACTCAGCCAGCCTTTAGTTTTGTATTTTTTTGTTTTAAGAGGAAATTGTTGCATATGTAGCTGTAGACTCTTTGTGCGAGATGAGTTCAGGATCTTTCTCTGTCACCATCTTGAACTGGAACTGTTCTCTATTTTAACTCCACCTTCAAAGCTAGCAATGTTGCATCTCTCCGAACACTTTTCTGTGGTTACTTACATCTCCCTCTGATTCTGACCTCTCTTTCTTCTTGAGAGAGCTTTTGTAGTTTGTGTCTTTCAACAAATATGTCCATTGTGTCTAAGTTGTCAAATTTTTGGTATAAAGTTATTATACTTTTATGTCTGTAGGACCGTTAGTGCTGCAGTCTCCAACATGGGTCTCATCTTGGTCATTTGTGTCTGTTTTTCACCTGAGCAATGTGACAATAAGTTTATTAACTTTATTTTTAAAACAAAACAGCTTTGTTTTAATTAGTTCTACTATGGTGTATCTTTTCTCACCTTTTTACTTTTAACCTATTTACTTATATGAAATGCTCATTTTGTAAATAATATGTGATTGGTTCTTGCTTATTTAAAATCCAAGATGACGTTCTCTGCCTTTTAATTGGTATGTTTACATTATTTACATTTAATGGGATTATTCATATGGTTGGGTTTAAATCTACCATCATGTTGTTTGTTTTCTATTTGCCTGCTCTTTGTTCCTTTCCCTTTTCCTGCATTCTTTTGGTTGAGTATTTTATGATTACATCCTCACTCTTCATGGCTTTGTTTTTACTGATTGCTTTTAGTGAACAGTATGGTTTTCCCTTAAACAAAATAGGTTTGAACTGCATGGGTCCACTTACACATGGAGTTTTTATAGTATGGTACTATAAATGTATTTTCTCTTCCTTATGATTTTCTGAATAACTTTGTCTTTTCTCTAGCTTACCTTATTGTAAGAATACAATATATAATACATACAAATTAACATACAAAATACATGTTAATTGGCTGTTTATGTTATTGGTAAGACTTCTTTCTGGTCAATAGTAGACTATTGGTAATTACATTTTTTCAGTCAAAAGTTATATGTGGACTTTTGACTGCACAGGGGGTCAAGACCACTAACCCCTGGGTTATTTAAAGGTCAACTGCATACATCTTTTTGTCATCACAATCTGCTTTCAAAGTGATTTATATCATCCCCCTTTCTGGCCTTTGTTCTATAGTTGTCAGGCATTGATTTATAACATATGTTATAAACTCCCCAATATATTATTATTATATTTACCTTAAACCGTCAATTATTTTTTAAAGAGATGTAGAAAAAGAAGAAAAAGTCTTTTGTAAATATATACATATTTACCATTTCTAGTGTTCTTTGTTACTTTGTATCAAGCCAGAGTTATTCCGGTTTCCTTTTTCTTCTGCCTGAGGGACTCCGTTATCATTCCTTCTCCTGCAGGTTTGCTGGTATGATTTCTTTCAGCCTTTGTATGTCTGAAAAAGTCCCTGTTTTGCCCTCATTTTTTGAAAGGTTTGCTGACTGTAGAAATCTAGGTTGACAATCCCCCTAAATGATGTTCTTTATTTTAATGGTATTGTTCCATGCCTTCTGATTTGCATTGTTTCTGACAACTGTGCTGTAATCTTAGTTTGTTTCTATATATGTATGTTTCTTTTCTCTAACTACTTTTTAAAAAAAGATTATTTATTTATTTGAGAGAGAGAGTGAACTTGAGCAGTGGGGGAGGGGAGGGCAGAGGGAGAGGGAGAAGCAGACGCCTGCTGAGCAGGGAGCCCTACGTGGAGCTCAATCCCAGGACCACGGGATCACGACCTGAGCCAAAGGCAGATGCTTAACTGACTGAGCCACCCAGGCACCCGTCTTTTCTCTAACTACTTTTAAGATTTTCTCTTTATCACTGGTTTAAAGAAATTTTATTATTGTGTGTCTTGTGTAGTTTTTTTTAAGATTTATTTATTTATTTATGCATTTAGAGAGCAGACTTGCACAAGTGGGGGCGGGGCAGAGGAAGAAGGAGAGAGAGAGAAATCCTCAAGCAGACTCCCCACTGAGCATGGAGTTCTACTCTGGGCTCAATCTCCTGACCCTGAGATTATGACCTAAACAGAAATCCTAAATCGGGTGCTTAACTGATTGAACCACCCAGGCACCTCTAGTGTTTTTGTTGTTTTTTTTTTTTAAACGTCTCTTGTATTATCAGTTTGTCGAGCTTTTTGGATCTGTGGGTTTATAGTTCTCACTTGGAAAATTTGCCACCATAATTTTTTGGAAAAAAAATTGTCTTTTCTGGCTTTCTACGGTCATAATTTCCCATATATTGCCATCCAAGGTTGTCTCAGAGCTGTGTGATTGTAACTTTTCCACTCAATCTTTTGTTTCCTTTTATGTCTCATTTTCAATAGTTTCTACTGCTCTGTCTTCAAGTACACTAATCTATTTTAGCTGTACATCATGAGAAATTTAATTTCTTTTTCACCCAACGAATGGTATTTAAAGAAAACTTCAAACTCTGACACATTTAGTTTTTAGGAGAGGATAGTAATTTCATACTTCCTCTACTTTTTATGTTATACTTTATCTTGATGACTTCCCATACAGTTGCAATTCTCATTGATTTAATGAGAAGATATTTGTATTTGGCTTCTCTCTTTCCATTTTCTCTTTCAATCAGCTTTGTGAGATAGCAATTCTTTTTTTAATTTTATTATGTTAGTCATTATACATTACATCTTTAGTTTTTTTTAATTTTATTATGTTATGTTAATCACCATACATTACATCATTAGTTTTTGATGTAGTGTTCCATGATTCATTGTTTGCGTATAACACCCAGTGCTCCATTCAATACGTGCCCTCTTTAATACCCGTCACCAGGCAAACCCATCCTCCCACCCCCCTCCCCTCCAGAACCCCAGTTTGTTTTTCGGAGTCCATAGTCTCTCATGGTTTATCTCCCCTTCCAATTCCCCGCCCCCTTCATTTTTCCCTTCTTACAAGATAGCAATTCTTTTGTTACTTTGCCTGAGAAATACTGATACATATAGTGTCCTGTTTTGAATATGATGAAATGACTAAAAACCATGCCATGGTGGTAGACAAGACTCTCCAGACATGAGAGCATAGGCACCATGTCATGTCTCTGCTGAAGAGCCAGAAATTAAGAGAGCCTTGGGTAAGTTGCTGAATGTGCATTCTCTTTCTTTCTCTTTCTTTCGTCCTTCCGTCCTTCCTTCCTTCCTTCCTTCCTTCCTTCCTTCTTCCTTTCCTCTCCTCTCCTCTCCTTTCCTTTCTTCTTTTTCTTTTTTTTGAGCTTAATACTTGCAGAGTCTCTGGGTTTCCCCTACCATGTGGAGACAGGTAATATTTACTCCAGCTGGGAAGTGTCACATTTAGATAAAGCTTTGGGGGTAGAGGATATAGATTTCTCAGGCTCCTTGGCACACTCGGACAAGTCTTAGCACCCATGGGAATGAGGTAAATCTGTTAAGGTTGGAAGCCTATGTACAAGTACAACTATTTTTAACCTCTCCTGTGATAGCTTTTTGCTTTGCTTCTCCTTTAGTATATTAACAGTCTTTCAGGATTTTCAGATTTTCTTAGCTGGGCCAACAGCAGCCAAGGGAAAAAATATATATATATATATATTTTTTTTATTTGTGGTGGCACATTGAAGACAGAGATAACCAAAAGATAGGTAAACTTCAGAGGGAGAGGAGTTGCTTGGATGATGACCTTCCCCACCTATAACAAATAGCTCTTTCAGAGTGAAGCTTTGGAGGCTCTTCATTTTGCTGGTTGGAGATGGGGGAGTGGTTTCTGACAGGATTTTTCATGGCCCTCTCCCTTCTCCACCTACCCACTGCACATACTCCATCTCCTTAGTGCAGAGCCTTCATCTCAAGTGGTAGGCAACTAATGACTAAGATATTAATTGAAAGAAAATTTAAGGGTTTTTTTTTATTCACACAAAGGGGTACTTGCACTTTATTATTTTTTTAATTTTTTAAAAGATTTTATTTATTTGAGAGAAAGCACAAGCTGTAGGGGGTGGGTGGGGCAGAGGGAGAGGGAGAAGCAGGCTTCCCACGGAGCAGGAAGCCCTATGTAGGGCTCCATCTCAGGACCCTGGGATCATGACCTGAGCCGAAGGCAGATGCTTAACCAACTAAGCCATCCAGGGGCCCCAGTACTTGCATTTGAAATAATAACCCTTAAAGACTAAAGGCTATTCTATGATTAAAGGAATTAATACTTATGAAATTTCAGGTAAAAGGAGATTTACTGGGGACTGGGATCCCGCAAAATTGTACTGCTGAGCCTATAGATTTTTTTATGCCAATATATAAGCATCTCTCTTAACTTAATCTGTTTTTTTTTTTTTTTAGTGTACCATTCAGAGTTAAAATTTAAGATGATTATTTTAGGGAAATTTTATCTACATTTCCAAAGGTAAATCAGTCAACTTAGAGTATAAAAAATGATAAATTATGTATTTATGGTAAACATCTATAAAATACGTTTGTCAGTGAGTTATAGCAAAATGAAATGGCTATAAGCTATGAATGTGAATTGAGGTGCTGTCATGATTTATCTGTAATATTAGACTTGACTTATGATATATGCAAATTACACATTCCTAAATCAACATAATAATTCTTTCCAAATTTATGTTCCTAGCGGTTTGGAAATGGGTATGGTATTAACTCATTTCTACATTACCTTATTTCAGAAAAGATTTAGAGAGCTAAAATGAGCAGATTCTCAAAGTGCCCTTTAGGACACTTATATGTGTGTTTAGCAATATGTGGGATCTCTGTTTTCTAATTTTATTGACGTTTGACTTTTAGGTATTTAGAGAGTGACTATCTTCAGATTATCAGAAATATACAGAGCTGTCCGTGGAAACGACAAGAAGAAGAATATGAGAATTTTAGGTAAAGAATTTCCTCATAAATATTATGAGATTGAAAAATGTCTTGTATATTTGCTTTGTATGGGAAGTAACATGTTGTTTGAAGGAAAGTAGAAGAGACCAGCTGACAATCAGATTGACTTAATCCTCAGACCCCCTTCTGAGGCACATGGCGCTCCCTCCCCATCCCTTATATAGAAACTTAATTCTGTTACTGGGATTCATTACAGAAAATCTTGAGTTGAAAAAAGAAATTTTAGAGGGCATTGCTGCTTCTTTATACCATTTGTATTTGCTATTTATTTAGTTTGTAAATAAAATATGATCGCATTCTGGAACGTTTGGAAAACATGGAAAATGTCATCCAAGGTCCCATCGCTTCCAAACAAAGACTGTGCTCCTTCCTGTGTTTTCCCTTCCAGTGTTTCTTGTCAGCTCTTAAACACCAGCCACCTTCAGAAGTGTGGGTTGCTACAGCTAGTAACCTGGGGAGGAGCCGTCAACCTGACAAGACCAGGTTATCAGTTGATGATTACAGAGTTGTCCCGTCCTTGCATAATGTGGAGCCCACCTGGACAGAAAGAAATTGTGTCCCAACACTGTTCTGCAGGGGTGCATGGAAACTTCTCTGGGACCCCTTCCTCCCAGTCGTATCGTACAGCGAGCCAGTTGTCTCTGTGCTTGCGTGGTCCACACTGCTCTGCTTCTCTTGGCCCGTATTCTCATTCTTTGCCAGGCATTCAACACGTGTTTTGTCCAGTGCCAAATTATTTTATGATGTTACAGTCTGGAAATATATTTTTATCTTTACTGGTTCGGATTTTCAGACTTTAAGCCTCAAGTCTTTTGAAGACCTTCTTAAAGAGCCTGCTTTCCCTGGAGATTCTCTAAGAAGTATCTGCTCCTTGTCTTTCTTTACGGTGGGAGGGCAGCTCTTATTTACACAGTGCTGTGGCTCTGCTTGTCTCACCTTTGGTCACTTTATGCTCCAGTCAGTGGACCAGCTGCCTTTTAATTCTGCTGCCAATTTGAGAGGGGTTCAGGCCAGCTCCTGGTGAGTGAAAAAGGAACTTCCTGACTGGGTTAGAGCTCAAAGTAGGTATTTTCCTTCTGTCAGGTAGACTCATGGATGTGTTGACTTCCTGTAGGATACCATTAAGCATCGTTCCTAACTGACCTTTCAGTTAGGGATCCTTGTGTATTTAATTTTCAGGATATTTTATGCTACATCGTCTGATATAGACAGAATGTGTCCCCTCAAAAGTCATAAATTCAAAACCTAATTCCTAATGGGATGGTGTTTAGAGATGGAGCCTTTGGGAGGTAAGTAGGTTATGAGGGCTGAGCCCTCATGAATGGGACTAATGACCTTGTAAGACATCCCGGACTGTCCTTGTGCCCCTTATACTATGTGAGGACACGTTAAGAGATGGCCATCTAAGAACCAGAAAGTGGCCTCTCACCAGACAACTAATCTGCCGGCACCTTGATCTTGGACTTCCCAGCCTGCAGAACTGTGAAAATAAACTGTTGTTTGTAACAATCCCCGTTGTTACTGTTCTGTTATGGCAGCTCAGATGGACTAAGACATAGTCTTACTCAAGGCTAGACTTGAGAGATCCCCACGACCAGGAGACTGGGTAGAAAGTTCATGGGCAGTTGTAACTTAAATGATCACAGGGTCAACAAGTGGCCAAAGAGTCTGGTTTAGAGAGATTTTTCTACATTCACAGGAGAGACAAAAGAGGAAGAGGGAGATATTGAAGTATTGAGCTATTAAAGATCAGTCCAAGATAATCAGCTAGAAAGTGTAATGAGTAGTGACACCATTCACCAAAGTAGGGTGACACCAATCACCAAAGGAGGTTTTCCTTCCAGCTGTGAAATCGCCTTAGCTCAGACCTCCTGCAAATAATACGAGGAAAACAAAATATACTAAATAAGCAAAGTATACTAAGCAAAGTGCACTGTTTGAGGGCACTGGCAAGCTACCAAGGCATGGAAAATTTTCAGGGCTAAAATCCAGAAGGAGAAGGAAGCCAAGGAAGGTGAGCCCTGCATTTGAGGCTGCTTTTTCTCACAAGAAACTTGCTGAATGCAAAAGCATGGCTGACAGGCAGAGAGGCTGAGCAGAGCTTCCAGCAGTCCCTAAAAAAGATGAGTTCTCTCAATGAGTGAAGCCCAGATTTGAATCATTTCCATCCTCAATTGGATTCAGATCTACCCTAAGCCCAGATGTCTGATAGAAGCAAAAGCAAATCCTTTCTTGAAGAAGGTAACCTCATTCTCAGCCTTACATGATCTCTGCAGATTTTTACACAGTGTCTGGTTCAATTAAAAAAAAAATTCTGTTTAAAGTTCTTTTTTCCTTTTTTCTTTCCTTTTTTTGTGATAAAAATCAGGAGTCTCTTCAAATACAAAGCTGCTTGAGAGTCACTGCTGCAAATTATGCTGCATAGAAGCCGTAGAGATGGATATTATGCAGAGAGAATGGCCATTTTCTCCTTAGTACCATGTCAGTATGAAAAGTACATCAGTAACCATGATTACCTATGGCCTATCTATCCCTCCAGGGCCAATTTAAGTAAACATCTGGGACTATAGCACTTAATGTTTGTTGTCATGGAAGAGAACAGTCATGGTGACATTTATTTATTGACTTGAATATTTATTATATTGGAATGTTCTTTTTATGGTCATATTTGTAAACTAAATTATGTACACCCTCAAGAGAAGTCTGTGCTATTAAATAATAATAAACTGCCCACTTTCCTAAATTTTTACTAATACAGCTGGCTAAATCTGGGGAGTTTCTGGCTTATTTATAAAACTGGCAGTATAGAAACATTTCCTGTTATTAAAGATGGCAAATTCTCCATTTTCTTTATGTGAACATTTTATGTCAAGTTGAAGAGCAAAATGTGATCCTTAAAAAGGTGATCATATCCTTTTAACAGGAATTACAAAAGGTGCATCAAATTCTGACGAATATGAGCAAGTGAGTATATTCTAAATCCTCCTCCAGCCTGATTGTTTAAACTCCCAACAGTTGACACTGAGGGGCTAGTGGGAAATTATGGGACTTCTTTGGCCACATGATCTAAAAATAAGACAGCTTTTAAGAGTTATTTTTCTTAAATAAATATGCTGCTTGCTAGCAGAGGGGATGAATTTTGTTTATCAACAAATATCTGTTTAGGGTTTTACTACATTAAAGCACAGTAGACCCTCTCAGCCTGGTATAGTGCAGGGCACAAACGTAGGACTTCAGTAAATATATTTCAAATGAATGGACATCTGAAAGTACATAAGAAAAACACAAAGTTTTCTTACCAACCTCAAAGAAATTGTAGTGTTTGGAAAGACAAAAAATAAAACTATGAATACTTATGATTTAGTGTCAAAATGAGTGATTTATATAAATACCGTAATATATCAATGCATGGTCAGTGTGGGATATAAAATTTCTTGAAACATTTTGTGGAAAGAGGACTTGAACCGTGACTTGGAGGATGAGTAGAAAGGGAGGGGTGATGGGGCCCAGAGTAAACATTAGTCAGTTTCAGGACCAGCTTCACTGGAGCAGGGGACCTGTACTGAAGGGTACTTGGGTTAAAGGGAAGACATGCAGGTAGACAGGGATGAGCCCAGGACACACAGAGCTCTGATGATCTGAGTAGAGACAACAGATTTCCTGTAGATACTAGAACCCCGTGGAGATATTCCTCGCAAGGGTATTACATGATGAATTTATCATTTCAGGGAATGTATCTGGTCAGAAAAATGTTATGTGAATTGGAGTCTTAGGAGGGAGTGAATAGACTGAAGAAAGCCAGAGCAGTCGGGGCCTGGCTGTGGAAAGGTACTGTAGAATGATGAACATCTAGAACATCAGTGGTAGCTATAAAAATATCAAGGAAGAGACACTTGACAGTGAGCTCTTTGGCAGCATGGTGTGTCTTCCTTATCTTTGTATCTCCAGTGCCCATCACAAAGAGGAAACCCAATAAATGGGTGCAGTAGACATGACAGAATCATTGGCAGGACTTGGTTGCTTTTTGATTCCTAGGTTTCAAATGGAAGAAGAAAAAGAGAATTGAAGACAAATGTGAGATTTTGAGTCTGATTGGGATAATAGTAGTGCTAGTGAAAAGCAAACAGACTTCAAAGGGAGATTGCTTTTGGGAAGATAAGTCCATGTTGAGCAGGCTGCATTCGAGCAGACACCAGGACAGCCAGATGTAGAAGACATTTCCTTACTATAACTGTTAAGAGAAATTGGACTCTCCTGAAGAAAAAAAGGTGAGTGTAGCCTAGAACTGGCTTCTGTAAGAACTATGGCCCTGTATGGAAGGGAGTGGCATGATGTATTCAAAGTGCTGACAGGAAAAAATCTGAAACCAAGAATATTCTATCCAGCAAAGCTATCAGTCAGAATAGAAGGAGAGATAGAGTTTCCCAAACTAAAGGTAAAGGAATTCATAACCACTAAAGTAGCCCTACAAGAAATGTTAAAGGGGACCCTTTGAATGGAAAGGAAAGACCACAAGCAAGAGTAAGGGAAGTAGGAAGCATAAAAACAGTAAGAAAAATTATATCCATAAAGATCAGTCACTCACATAATAAAAGGATGTGAAGTATGACATCATATACCTAGTGTGGGGAGAGAGGAGTAAATGATGGGTTCAAACATAAGTGACCATCAACTTAATATACTATGTACAGAACATGTTATATGCAAACCGAATGGTAATCAGAAATCAAAAACGAGTAATAGATGTGCAAAAAAATAAAGAGAAAGGGATCCAAGTATATCATTAAAGAAAGCCAACCACAAAGCAAGTAACAAAATGGCAATAATACATACCTATCATTAATTACTTTGAATATAAATGGACTAAATGCTCCAATCAAAAGGCAAAGGGTAACTAAATAGAAAAACAAGACCTATCGATATGCTGCCTATAAGAGACTCATTTCAGACCTAAAGACACATGCACATTGTAAGTGAAGGGATGGGGAAGCATTTATCATGCAAATGGATTTGAAAAGAAAGCCAGGGTACTGATACTTATATCAGATAAAATGATTTTAAAACAAAGACTATAACAAGAGACCAAGAATGACACCATATAATCATTAAGGGGACAGACAATCCAACAAGAAGTTGTAACAGTTGTAAATATGTATGAACCCAACATAGGAGCACACAAATACTTAAAGCAGTTAGTAACAAACATAGAGGAAGTAATTGATAGTAATACAATAATAGTAGGGAACTTTAACACCCCACTTACATCAATGGACAGATAATCCAAACAGAAAATGAAGAAGGAAACAGTGGCTTTGAATCACACACTGGACCAGATGGATTTAACAGATATATTCAGAACATGCCATCCTAAAACAGTAGAATACACATTCTTTTCAAGTGCACATGGAACATTCTCCAGAAGAGGTCACATATTAGGCCACAAAACAAGCCTCAACAAATTCAAAAAAGATTGAAGTCACACTGTGCATCTTTTCTGAGCACACTGCTATGAAACTAGAAATCAACCACAAGAATAAATCTGGAAAGAGGACATATACATGGAGGCTAAATAACATGCTACTAAACAATGAATGGGTCAACCAAGAAATCAAAAAGGAAATAAAAAAATACATGGAGACAAATGAAAACACAACAGTCCAAAATCTTTGGGATGCAGCAAAAGCTGTTCTAAGAGGGAAGTTTAGAGCACTGTAGGCCTACTTTAAGAAGCAAGAGAAATCTCAAACTATCTAACCATACACCTAAAGGAGCTAGAAAAGGAACAACAAACAAAACCCAAAAGCAGTAGAAGAAGGAAGGAAATAATAAAAATAGAGCAGAAATAAATCAAGTAGAAACAAAACAAAACAAAACAAAAACCACACACACAGTAGAACAGATCAATAAAACCAGGAGCTGATTCTTTGAAAAGATCAACAAAACAAACTTTTAGCCAAACTCATAAAACAAACAAAGAAAGAGGACTCAAATAGACAAAATCAGAAACGAAAGAAGAGAAATAACTACCACACCACAGAAATACAAAGAATTGTAAGGGAATATTATGAAAATTTTTATGCCAAGAAATTAGACAATCTAGAACAATTGGATAAATTTCTAGAAACATATAACCTCCCAAAATGGAATCAGAAGAAATAGAAAATTTGAACAGACCAATTACCAGCAATGAAATTGAATGTAATCAAAAAACTTCCAATAAACAAAGTCCAGGACCAGATGGCTTCACAGGTGAATTCTACCAAACTTTTAAAGAAGAGTTAATACCTATTCTTCTCAAGGTATTCTAAAAAATAGAAGAGAAAGGAAAACTTCCAAATTCACTCTATGAGGCCAGCATTATCCTGATACCAAAATCAGATAGAAACACTAAAAAAGAGAGAGAGAGAGAGAACTATAGACCAGTATCCCTGAGGAACGTAGATGCAAAAATCCTCAACAAAATACTAACAAACTGAATCCGACAATACATTTTAAAAAAACATCATTCATCATGATCAAGTGGGACTTATTCCTGGGTTACAAGGATGGTTCAATATTTGCAAATCAGTTAATGTGATATATATCACATCAATAAGAGAAGGTATAAAAACCATATGATCATTTCAATAGATGCAGAAAAAGTACTTGACAAAGTACAACATCCATTCATGATAAAAACCTCAACAATGTAGGTTTAGAGAGAACATACCTCAACATAATAAAGGTCGTGCATGAAAAACCCACAGCAGACATCCTGCTCAATGGTAAAAAACAGAGCTTTTCCTCCAAGGTCAGGAACAAGACAAGAATGTCCACTCTCACCACTTTTATTTGACATTTGACATAGTACTAGAAGTCCTAGCCACAGCAATCAGACAACAGAAAGAAATAAAAGGCATCCAGATTTACTGATTTGGAAGAGGTAAAACTTTCACTATATGCAGATGACATGATACTACATATGGAAAACGCTAAAGACTTTACCAAAAACTACTAGAATTCAGTAAGGTCACAGGATATAAAATCAATGTATAGAAATCCATTGCATTTCTATACACTAATAAGCAACAGAAAGAGAAATTAGGAAGGTTCCACTTACGGTTGCACCAAAAATAATAAAATACCTGGGAATAAACCTAACCAAAGAGGTGAAAGATCTGTACTCTGAAAACTATAAAACACTGATGAAAGAAATTGAAGACAACGCAAGCAAATGGAAAGATATTCCATGTTCATGGATTGGAACAACAAATATTTTTAAAATGTCCGTACTACCCAAAGCAATCTACAGATTCAGTGCAATCCCTATCAAAATACCAAGTGCATTTTTCAGAGAACTAGAACAAACAATTCTAAAATTTATATGGAATCACAAAAGACCCTAAATAGCCAAAATGATCTTTTTTTTTAAAGATTTTATTTATTTGACAGAGAGAGACACAGTGAGAGAGGGAACACAAGCAGGGGTAGTGGGAGAGGGAGAAGCAGGCTTCCTGCCGAGCAGGGAGCTCGATGCGGGGCTCGATCCCAGGACACCAGGATCATGACCTGAGCTGAAGGCAGACACTTAATGACTGAGCCACCCAGGCGCCCCTAGCCAAAACAATCTTGAAAAAGATAAACAAAGGTGGAGGTATCATGATCCCAGATTTTAAGGTATACTACGAAGCTGTAGCAAACAAAACAGTATGGTATTGGCATAAAAGAGACACACACATTAGTGGAACAAGATAGAAAGCCCAGAAATGAACCCAAAACTATATGGTCAGTTAATCTTCGACAAAAGGGGCAAGAATATGCAATGGGAAAAAGTCTCTTCAACAAATGGTTTTGGGAAAACGGGACAGCTACATGCAAAAGAATGAACTGAACCACTTTCTTACACCATACACAAAAAATAAACTGAAAATGTACTAAAAACCTAAATGTGAGACCTGAAACCATAAAAATCCTGGAGGAGAACACAGGCAGTAACCTGTTTGACAGTGGTGGTAGCAACTTCACAACTTCTTTTTAGATAATGTCTCCTGAAGCAAAGGAAACAAAGTAAAAAATAAACTATTGGGATGTCATCAAAATAAAAAGCTTGTGCATATCAAAGTAAATAATCAACAAAACTAAAAGGCAACCTACAGAATGGGAGAAGATATTTGCAAATGACATATTCAATAAAGGATTAGTATCCAAAATATTTAAAGAACTGATACAACTTAACACCCAAAAAATGAATAATCCAATTAAAAAATGGGCAGAAGACATGAATAGACATTTCTCCAAAGAAGACATCCAGATGGCCAGCAGACACATGAAAAGATGCTCAGCATCACTCACCATCAGGGAAAATGCAAATCAGAACTACAGAGATATCACCTCACACCTGTCGGAATGGCTAAAATAAAAAACACAAGAGGATGTGGAGAAAAAGGAACTCTTGTGCATCATTGGTGGGAATCCAAACTGGTGCAGCCACTGTGGAATGACTGAGCCACCCAGTAAGGAGGTTCCTCAAAAAGCTAAAAATAGAACTACCTTGTGATCCAGTAATCACGCCAAAGAATATGAAAATACTAGTTCAAAAGGATATATACAACCCTATGTTTATTGCAGCATTCTTTATAACAGCCAAATGATGGAAGCAACCCAAGTCTCCGTCAACTGATGAATTGATAAAGAAGTGGTATACGTATATATTACAATGGAATATAATTCATCTATAAAGAAAAATGGAATCTTGCCATTTGCAACAACATGGATGGAGCTAGAGAGTATAATGCTAAGTGAAATAAGTCAGTCAGAGAAGGACAAGTACCATATGATTTCACTCATATGTGGAATTTAAGAAACAAAACAAAGAAAGGGGAAAAAAGACAACCCCTAAACCAGACTCTGAACTATAGAGAATAAACTGATGGTTACTAGAGGGGAGGCAAGGGGGGGGCAGTAGGTGATTAGAATTAAGGAGTAAATTTATTTTGAGGAGCAGTGAGTAATGTATAGAATTATTGAATCAATATGTTGTACACCAGAAACAAATATAACACTATGTTAACTACAGTAGATTTAAAATCTTAGTAAAAAATGAGGCCCTCGAAAAGCCTACCTTCTCAGCACTCCCTTCCTCCGCTTGCCAGTGTTTGTCCTCCTTTTACTGATTTCTAAGCCTTTTCTCACTCAGCACTTCATCATGAGTCTAAGAACTTGTAGCCTCGGGTTCAAGTCCCTGGCTTCTCTCTGCCTTTCTTAGAAAAACATCTGAGATCCATGTGAGTGGTTCCTTGAAGTTCTTGAGGCTGTATCTGAAATTTTGTACATGTTTCCAGGAAAAAAGATCCCTGATTTCCATCTGCTTCTCAAGGAGTCTAGGACCCCCAGAACGGACTACAGGATTTCTAAGAACACTTCCAGACCTGAGGCTCTGTTCGCTTCGGGATTATATGGCTTCTTTCATCTTCCCTGTAAATGTGATGACCATAAGCTTTGGTGTGGCCCTAGTGCAGATGTATCCCTGCCTGTCATCTGGACATTCTCAGTTTCGGTTATGAATTGCATTTCTGTAAGATCCTAGTTGAACCTAAAGAGGGATTTCATGAGCAAGAGTTGAAGATGTCCTACCTTCTGTCTTTCTCTTGGCATCTAATTTCATTTACAAAGAGCTGTACAGAGTTAAGAATGTTGAGCTGTCTGCCTTCTGCTTTTAAAATCAATTGATCCTCCACTTACATTTTTCCCCCAAGCATGAGTCAATACACATATAATAAATTTGTGGAAAATCAAACCTGGATTTCAGTTTGAGGAATTACTGCTCTTCACATTCTCTCCCTGGCATTTTTAGAAACTGATGGATAATCCTGTGCTTCAGCAGGATACTCACATATTTGAGAATCATACCAACATGCTTAAATCCAAATTAAACATGATAATATGAAATGCTCCTACTCCTCTTTCTTTACTTCCTCTCCTTCACCCTTGAAAACTCCTTTGCAAAGCTCTGGGAACTTTTGGTAGGCAGGTTTTATCCCTTTTAGCTTCACTAATTAAGCTTCACTAATTAGCTTCACTAATTAATACTAGATTCCCTGGGAACTGGTGTGGTCATTACTGCATTAGCTTTCATGAACTGTCTTCTTACTTAAAAGATCTGTATTCATTTGTATAATCAAGTATGGAAAACTAATAGCTACACAAAGCAACAATGTTGAATTTTCATTTTACTTCCCTCCCCCACTGCCATAAATACTCATGGTATTTGTTATTTTGTTTTTAGTTTCTTTCGGATCCTCTAATGCCCTTTGATTTCTTTAAATGTCCCCGGGTTTCATGGGTGTGAGTTTGAAACCAAAATGACTGAATATTATCAGTCACATATTTACTGAAAATTTAGTGGCAGAAAACAGTGCCATTATGTAAATGCACACGTTTATTTTAAGATTCATGCAAATGAGATGCCTTTCAAATTACTTGTAAAACAGGTTATTTTGTGTCTGATTACTTTGTTACAGATAACTATCGCCTGGTAGCAATATTTTTAAATCTGGAATTATCCCCTCTGGTTTGATTAGATTAAAATTTCTTGAAAGTTACTCCTTTGTTTTTGTGTGTGTGTGTGTGTGTGTGATATATAAGAAAAGGTTCTGATGTTGTGTTAGTAGATTTATTGAGTTTTCTAAAATATCAGCCAATGTGTTACTTTCATTTTTATTAGAGTTCCTTGGACAAAAATAGAGCGATGAACAAAATCAACTTACCTTATATCTCATGTTAATATTTTTTACTACATGATAATTACATGGCTGAAACAGTGCCATTTAAAGATTTAGTTTTGTGAAAGGATATAGATTCTTCAGATGAATAGATGGATAAATTAATCAATGTTTTTTGAGAAATCATAGGACTGAGCAACCAGACTTAGTTTAACCAACAAAGCTTCCAGCTAATTTCTGAAATATTTCTCCAAAAGCAATGGTTATGGTTTGATTTTGGTCAGTATGTCACAAGCTTACACTTTTTTTTTCCATTTAGTCTTTTTTTTTTCTTCATTTACTGAATGTTCTTCTATCCCAGGCATTTTGTTTTGTAGCACAGATTTCGTGGAGAGAACCAGGAGCCTTCTCTATTAGGGGTTCTTTTGATTACACAAAGCCGTGTTCATTTCTCTGAGCCACTATTCCTCCTCCTCATGCCCCTCAAAGGCATGCCGTTTATGATTCATACAGGGTGACTGTGAGGACAACTCAAAGCAATACATATTTTATTTTTTTTAAATTTAAGAAGATGTGTGCACTTTATGATAGGTGTTTTGGGTCAGTTGTCAGATTGAAAAAGCTTCTTTTTCTCGTTTCCTCTGCATTGGGAACATTTTTCACAGTTAATATCCTGTCACCTCATTTTCTATTTTTCATGCCATACAACGTGCCCGTGCATTTAGAGAAGCAACAAAAAACCACTCTGTGTCATTATACCTGCCGTATTTAACAATAGAAACTGGCTCTTAAACATTTAGGGAGTAGTTCCTGTCTTAGTTTTCAGAATATAAACCTTGCTGTAAAAAGGCATCAAACCCACGTAAGATTCACTGATCTTCTAAATTTTACTTCAAAACTTAACCTTTCAAGTTGTACTCAATATCAACCATATTGCTTTCTAAGCCCGAGTCAGATAAGCATCCTTTTAGGCTGCCGCGCCTTTCAAACCCTCTGTTCCTTATTACACTGCTTACACTGTCTTCGTTGGTTCTTTACATTGTTTAAACTCTAGTATGATGTCCCAGTAAATAGATATTTCTCCAGTGTTCCAACAGCACTCCTTTACTTCCGAGTTTCCGTTGTCTTCCTGTCATGGGCTCTGGTAATCATATTCTTTTATATTTGGTTCCTCTATTCTACTCAAATAGATGGTCCGGTCTTTCATCAGCTTAAACATATCAGGGCACACATTAGCTAGTAAGAGAAAAACTCAGTTGTCTGAGTTGCCGATTGAATTTCGTCTTTATTTATTCTCTTCCTTAGCCTGAGACTCATATTGATCCCATATTGGACATTGGATCACATATCCTATCGGCTTTTTCTCCAGCTGCCAGGTTATGAAGCAGTACTTTGAGAGGGCTGAGGTAGAGCTAGGATGAACCTTCAGCAAAATGGCCAAGTATGGGAAGCGTTCATTCATTTTACGTATCATATATATTTCAGAATGTATTGAACCTCCCCTCTGCGTCAGGGGCCCGAGTTTCCCCCACCTCCCTTTTCTGATATTCTGTAAAGCTTCTTTGCTTCTCTCTACTTCTCAGTGCAATGCCTCCGGGGTTCAGATGCACCGTGCAGTACCAGGTTTCCATGTTCCCAAATCTTGTCTCCCTCATCCTTCCTCAAAACTCCAGTTTCTCTGTGCGAGATCGCCACTGAAATGTCATGCACGAATTCATGCTAAGGTGTGAATGATTAGTGGATGGGCTTTTCTGAACCCCTTGCCTTCTATTCTGTATCTAACTGGATTTATTAAGGACGACCACCGATGTCTGATTTTCTAATTCCAAATGTAGAGTCCACTGCACGTTTTTAATTGTGTAAGAGAGCTGGGGATTTGAAGACAAAACTCCTCTGTGTGATCAGTGTCAGTCCGAAGCAGGGGTAACTATCAGTACCCCCATCATACCTTTCAGTCTGATAACCACACCGACTAACAGCAGATACCCTCTGGGCTTCTGGAATTTGTCCTAGTGCTCCGGGCAGCGAGTTCAATCTCATGGACAGCTCTATTTTAATTCACATATAGACATGTTGCTAGAAAGAAGGACTGTTTGAAGCCCTTAATTCTTCTGATCTGCTGGGGCTGAAATGGAATGTTTTAAGGCCTTTGGAAGCCCTGTGAATCACTGGAATTCTTAGATCATTGTATTTTTAATGATACAAATTATTCTTTCGGTTTAAAACCGACATTCATTGTGAGCCAGTTGATTCTAAAATCACAGTATTTTACTTTATTTTATTTTATTATGTTCAGTTAGCTCCTGTATAGTACATCATTAGTTTTTTTTTCTTTTTCCTTTATTTTTATTATGTTACATTAGTCACCATACAGTACATCAGTAGTTTTTGATGTACTGTTCAGTACTTTTGCGGGCCATCTCGATTTTGTTTTTCATTTCCCTTCTCACACAAAGACTCTTTCTCCTCCAAACCCTGGAAAGTGTGAGCTGTACTGGCTTGCCTTTAACTACCCCATCTCACCTGTGGTCAGCAGCAACCCCCACACTGCCAAACCCACAAGGCATTTTCCATCCCCGTTTTGCTTGACCTCCCACCTCTTACCAATCTTCTGACATTCTAGACCATCCCTTGAAAGAGTCTCATCCTTGATTTCTGTGCCACTCCGTTTGTTCTCTCCACTCCTTGCTCCTCATCCCCCTACCCATCCACCCCATTGTATTTTAGGGATCTCGCTCTAGACCGTGGGCCCCCCCCCCATACTGGCCCATGGCAGGCATTGCAGCACTGACCCTGGCTGGGTGTGCTCTTCGGGCTTCATCATTGCCCCTCCTGAGGACCACTCTCTACACAGAGCCAGATGGAGTCTTCTGAATGGGACTAGGGTCTATGGTCACAGCTTGCTTCTGCCATGCTCACCGCTCCCCTCCCCAGTTTGGAATCTGTTGGTGATTTTTTTTTTTTTTAATTGCTTTCAAAACAAAACTGAGGTCCCTCAAGGCCCTGTGTTGCAGGACCATTACCCACTCCTCCAGCCTCCCTGCACACCGCATTTCTTCTCACCCATCTTGTTCCACCTTCGTTGGCCTTTTACTACCTCACACGTACCTTCAGCCACAGAGTCCTTCCAGCGCCATCCCTTCTGCCTCCCTAGCCTCCCCCAGTTCGTGTATACTCATTTTTCAGATTCTCCACCAGTCATCCCTTCCTCAGGAAGCTCCTTCCCTGAACAAGCTGATGAGATCATTGTTGCTGTCCGTCCTATAATGCATTCTCCTCCGTATCCTTGATCCCAAGTAGGAGTTTCCATTTTGTGTGTGTGTGTGATTACTTTGTAGACCTGGCTAATCCATCATCCATGTATTTTATAAAGTACAAAGTAATCATCTTGGAAAATATTTTCATCAGGAGGAACCAAGAGGCTTTCTAGATGGTTCTAAAACTGGGTCAAGGCTCAGTATAGGAAGTAGGGATTGGAAAGCATCGTCAGGTTCCTGAGCTCAGAAGCCCATGGTCCACTTCAGGCTGGCTCCATGTATCTTATCATTGACCTTTCCTGTTTGTTTCCCACAGCCTTTCATTTTATTTGAAATCCAGTCTCCCCTGTGAATGGCCGAGTCCCCACTAGAATATCTTAAAGGCGCCTTTGACAGAGGCTATTAGAGCAGTTTGCTGTTGGTGGTATCAGCACTATCACTCTTAGGCTAAGCCACTTCTCCCAGCCAGTCTCTTAATCAGTAAAATGGGGAAAATGCCTTCCTCTGTGAGTTTTTATGAATATTCAGCATGCAAAATACAGAGTCTGTGATATATTAAAGTCTCAGTACATGATAGCTATTATTTTCAGTTTAATATCTGTCTAGCTTACAATTAATATTCTACTAAAAATAGCTTAAGCTCTTGCCATTTGTAATACCTACAACAAGTCCACGAGTAGCAATAAAGCTGGAATAGTCACAGTTCCAATCCTCTGCCTACGGAGACATGTAAACATTTCTAAGCCTCAGTTTCACTCTTGTGATGCATTTCATGTGGATATCCCCTGCGTTTGATAAGGACCAGCATTTCCTATTTAGTTTATTCTATTTGAACTTTCTTTGATCTTTTCATGATGGAAAATAGGTCACACAGAGCAGAAAATATTAAGCTTCAACTTTATAGGTTATAATCTTCCTGTGCATTATTTGCAGCAGAAAAGGACTTACTTTTTTTTTTTAAAGATTTTATTTATTTATTCATGAGAGAAAGAGAGGCAGAGGGAGAAGCACGCTCCCAAGGAGCAGGGAGCCCAATGCAGGACTCGATCCCAGGACTCTGGGATCATGACCTGAGCTGAAGGCAGATGCTTAACCATCTGAGCCACCCAGGCGCCCAAAAAGGACTTACTTTTGAATGAACAGTCCGTGGCATGTCTCCCTCTCTTTGGTAACGTGGTAACATCCTCTGATGTCTCACCAGGAAGGGCTGAGTTGCCTGAGAATTAATCAGCCTGATGATAGGCAGAGCAGAGTTACACATTCTGCCCTTCCTCCAGATTACTTAGCCCCCCGATTGGGACTGAATAAGGGTAATGAGCTCAGGGTGGGACTGAATAATTCTTACCTGTTGGGTGAAGCCAGAGGGCAGAGATGAAAAGTCAGAACGTGGGGAAAAGCCGCAAGAAAGCAAGAAAATGAGTGCACAGTTCCCCAAGGCCAGGCAGAAACAGAAGCTGAGTTTGGGGCTGAAGACAGAAAGCACAAGGGGATGGATTCCACCATGAGCCCTGAGTGCTATCCTGGAGGGGCGCCTGAGAGGTGGGTTGGCCTTTAGTGGCTCTCCAGGAGCACTTAGGGCCCATTTGTGCATCTGAATCAGGCTTATTACAGGACTGTGAGCTGAGCCGGCCCCTTAGGCCCCTTACCTCTCCTTCCATCTCCGTCCTGCGCCCAGAAGGAGCCCTTTGGGACACACGTGCATTGCTTTTCACTGAATCATACAATTAGGATTTGGCTTCATAAAGATTATGAAATCATGAGACCTTTTAGGAAAGAAAGTGGTATAAACAGAACAGACTGAGAACGCTTTCCTGAGGAAGTCCTTCACAGAATAATTGCACGTTAGTGCTCTCTTACACGTAACACTGATTCCCATTATGATGATAAAACTCGGTTTTCACAGGGCTCAGAGTATTCATTCAGGATCTTAACTATGTTGCCAGAAAAAAAGAAAGAAAATAAAGGTTTCTTACCCTCCCTTTCTCCCCCCTTCAACATATCTGACCAAGGAGAATTATAAATTCTGTCACCAATGGTTTGGGTTAAATTAAGACTTCTTTATATTCTCCTCACGCATGGAACCATAAGGGCAGTGACCTGGATTTTTTTTTTTTATTCTTTTTTGGCTACAAAGTAAAATATATTCAGAAATCTTAACATTCGTCTTAACAGTTGATTTCGTATTTTTAGAACTTGTGTTCTCCACACTTATGTAATTCGCAATTGACTTTAAACCTGATGATTTATAAAAGGCAGGGACCAGTCATGCGACTAGCACCCTAGCAGGGGCCTTGAAAGGTCAGTCGGGTCACTGGTTAGACCTCCTCCCGAAGGGCAGCCAGCTGGATGCTTGAAGGTCTCTCCTGTTTTCATAGTCTTCACAACCCTGCTTTTTCACCATCTAACTTCTAGATTCGTTCTACCAGTTCTACGGCTGCAGTGTGATCCCATCTTCCCTTAATGAGCCTGACGGTGAATGAACACAATGAAAGGTCGCCGCTTCACTAGGAAAAGGCTGGGGCCCTCCCCGTGTTGGGGAAAGCACCATGCTGCTCCCAGCGGCCTGTATCAGAAACCTGCGTGTTACCCTTGATGTCTTGTTCTTTCTGGCTCCTTTCTAGTCAATCAGCCAACTTCAACAGTTTCACCTCTGACGTGTGTCAAACCGATCTGCTTTTCTCTGTTCCCCACCATCACTCTGATCTGAGTTACCACAGTGGTTCCTTTTATGTGTCCACTTGGCTAGGCTTCACGGTTCAGCTGTTTAATCAAATGCTAGTCTGGGTGTTGCTGCGAGGGTAGCTCATGGATGTGGTTGACACCTACAGTACATTGACTTCAAGTAAAGAGTACCCTCGATCGTGCGGGCAGGCCTCATTCGGTCCTGAAGAGCAAAAATAGGTTTCCCAGGAAAGAAGAGATTCTCCTTCAAGACTGCAGTCTCCACTCATGCCTGAATCACCAGCCTGGGTCCTGCCCTACAAATTACTTGCCAGCCCCCACAACTGTGTGGGCCAATTCCTTAAAAACTTCTTTAGATACATACAAACATACATACATATGTACGGACATAGGTAGATACATGGATGGACAGACAGATGAATGGTTCTGTTTCTCTGGAGAGCACTAACTGATACAGCTACTCTAATTATCTTTTAACTATTGTCTAGTTATCTCTTACCTGCTGTTCTGGCTATCTGTTGTTGCATCATCAACTGCTCCAGAACTTGGGATGGCTGGAAACAGTGACTTGATAGTCTCTCCCGGTTTTGGTTTCATGGGCTGACTGGGCTCAGCTGGGAGGCTCTCCGTCTCAGTCAAGTCTCAGCCGTAGGCTCGCTGTCTTAAGGTGGCTGGTGCTGGAGTCATCTGAGCTGGCTCACTCCTACAGCTGGTGCTTGATACGGGCTTTCAGAAGAGTTCAGCAAGGCCCACTATCTCTACCACCTTCAAAGGAGCCCCTGCATGTGACTTGAGCTTCTTACAGCGTGATGGCTGGGTTCCCTCAGGAAGTGTTCAGAGAGTGGACGTTCCAAGAGACTCAGGCAGAAGCCACAAGACTGTTTAGGACCTAGCTTCAGGAGTCCCAGAATGCCACGTCTGTGGCATTCTCTTGGTCAGAGTAGTCAGAAGTCCAGCCCAGATTCAAGGGGAGGAGCTTAGGTTCCACTTCTTGATGTGAGGGTAACATGTCCGTATAGCATGAGGACGAGCCAAGGGTGGCCATCTTTGGAGACTACCTACAGTACTGGCCACTGCCGTATCCTCCCGCTTGACCCCATCACCTTTGTCCAGACCTCCAATCTGTCCTCCTCAAGGACTCTGAAAATGCTTATGTCCTAGTGTCACTGCCTTACATAAGGCCTGCAGTGATTTGCCCTTTCCCATAGAAGAAGACCAAATTGTTCACCTTGTCTCTTTTATAATATGTTTTGTGATATAGTTCTGCAGTGTTCCCCACCTAGTACCCTGTCTCCCAAGCCAGATGGAATTTCATTCAGGATTTTGCATGTTCCATGATCTCTCTTTCTCTCCTGCAGGCTCTCACACTCCCTATTTGCTGTTTCTCAAACATTCTTTGCCCCTCCATCTCTTTCTCTTGCCTTGCCTGGCTGACTTCTGCTCATCTTTTGACTTTCAACTTAAGCTCTGCTTCTTCTGGGGTACTGAGCCCTGGCACCCCAGCTTCAGTTTGGATACCTTCCTATGTGCTCCTGTTCAAGGGCTGGCCCAGGTCCTTGGGTTTATGTGCAGATGCGGTTGGACTCTGTTAAACTTGCTTTTGCTTTGCTTTATTATTGAACCAGCAAAACGTCAACACAAGATTAAGGACTCAAGCAAGTGGATTATTCCACTCAGAGCAGCACCTAAGTTTTCTGTGGTTTATGGAGTGCTTGCGGGGTAAGGAAGGAGCCCAGACCCCAAATGGTGGACTCCATACCTCACACTGGCAACATGTCAGTCTCAAAAATCCACCCCATATCACAAAAGGAAGTTCCTTTTGGACTGTCGGGTCCCCCTTCCAGGTTCTTCCACATTAGTGGTATGCAGCAGGCCTGGCACAAGCCTCACCCAGCCCCTGCGCATAGGTCTGAGGGCATGATGTAAGTTTTTGCCATGGTCTCTCTCCCATTAGACCACAAGCTTTCCATTGGCATTCACTCTTTTTTTTTAATATATCCCTGGTACTGAGAACAGTACTATGATCTTGATTTGCTGAATAAATGTACACATAAATGAATGAATAAATAAGTTTACCCTGAATACTGCTCCATGTCCCTATACTTGACCCCTGCCTCTGCCCTCTTGGTGCTGGCTGTTCGTATGTGTTCTCCTCGGTGTCAGACCCTTTCTTCTTGTTAAGAGCTCTGTCTTCATTCCCCGCCCCAGGAAATTGGTTGCCAGGACCAGAATTTTCAGCATTGGCCTTGACCCTGTGAACACCAGTTTGCCACGCTCAGCCTTGTGACCTGTGTCCGTTTGGGCTGGTTCCCCAAGGGAAGGATTTGGATACTGTTTTACTCCCTTGTTTTGCTCTCTTCTGCATATAGTCATGAAGATTCAGCACGGTTTGAATATTTAATCACGATTTACAAAACGCCTCAAGATGCAGATATTTTCCTGACGGTCAGAGCTTTTACCTGCAGGTCTCACAACAGTGGCTCTGTGGGCTGGTCAGTGACTCTTTCCCTCTGTGTGTCTCTGATATGGTTGATTTGTGTCACGTAAAGCAGTCTTTAGAGGAAGGGTAGGGCAGTGGTAAAGAGCACACAGACGTTGACTCGGGTTCAAATCTGAGTCCTCATCGTGCGACCTCAAGAAACTTAGCCTCTCTGTATCTCAGCTTCCACATCTGGAAAATGGGGAGAACAATTGGGACGGTAATAGTGTTGCCACTATCCCCTCATAGGGCCGTAATGAGAATGGATTAAGTTTCTAGGGTGCAGGGCTTGGAAGAATGTCTGGGACCTCGTAGGAGCCACGTAGGAGGTGACTGTTGGGATTTCATGCATGAACGTGCCTGAGCCCCAAACTCACGTTTTGATTTTAATGTCCCTAGTGGGACCTCTGTGTCACGGCTGTCTCTCTGGCCCCTTTCTGTCAAACGTTCTGTCTGCCTAAGCCTGTGTTTCCGTGAGATCATGTGAATATTTGCATTTCTCTCTGGGTAATTGATGGGTCTGGGTCTCTCTGTCCTGGTCGTTTGTGTGACTCTCTTAGCTCTGCTTTTTTGAGGGTTTTCTAACTCTGTTTCACTTTAATGTGTCTCTTTTATTTTTATTTGGGGGGGGGGCACAAGCAGGGGGAGGGGCAGAAGCACAGGGAGAGAGAGAGAGAGTCTTAAACAGACTCGCCGCCCAGTGTGGAGCCCGATGTGGGGCTCGATCCTACGACCCTGAGATTGTGATCGGAGCCAAAGAGTCAGACGCTTAACTGACTGCGCCACCGGGGCACCCTTGCGTGTCTCGTTTCATTCTCTTGGTTTCTCTCCAGTTTTGGTCTGTGCTTTCTCTTGTCCTCTGCTGTTATCCGTCAGGTACAAACTGAAAGTTAAAAAATATTTTCTGAATTAGTTCATTTCCTCTTCTTGAGAACACTTTAAGCAGCTTACGAATACAATATTTCTCTTGTTCTTTGCTCCTACAACCTCCTCTGGATTTTCTTCCCTCGTGGTACAGTGATGCTTTCTACAAAAGAGATTCCTGGGGTTTGGTGGGCTTTTTTTGCTTCTGGAACATAGTGGGCAAACTGTTAGTCGCTTTTATTGCTTTGCTGGGAAGCCTTCTTCCATTTTCTGCCTCTCTCCTAAACTGTACCGTCCCCAGGTACAAGACAAGGGAAAGGACAGAGTATTTTTTACTCCTCAACATGTTCTCAGGGTCCAGCATGGTGCCAGGAGCACAGGATGTTCTTGACAAATATTTGGGAGATGAAGGAATTCCATGAGGGAATGTCAAGAGTCCGGGAAGATTTCGATGAGCACCATGTCATGGAGCTACTGTCTTTTTTTTCTTTATATTTAATGATTTCCAACTCTGCAGAATCGTCAGTTTATTTTGTTTCAGTGCTTTTTAACTATCTGGGTTCAATTCCCCAGGGAGATACGTCTTTCTAGGAACTGATTTTCTTTCCAGTGTTTGGAATTAGATGGGTTTCAATACCTAGTCTCCCAGTTACTAGCTGTGATTCCTTCGGGGAATTAATTTTTCTGAGGTCGTTTCCTCAATTATAAAATGAAAGTAAGAATCTCTACTTTCAAAAGAATATTGTGAGGATTACCTGTAATGTATAAAATGCATTTACTGTGTTCCCAGCATGAGGGCAGCCATATAGACAAACAGAATAGAGAGCCAGAAATAAACCTCACACATATGGCCAATTGATTTTGGACAAGGGTGCCAAGACCATTCAATGGGAAAAGGACAATATGTTCAAAAAATGATGGAGAAAAAACTGAATATCCTTGTACATAGAAAAGAAGTTGGACCTCTTTCCTCGTGTCATACACAAAAATTAACACACAATGGATCAAAGACCTAAACTTAAGGACAAAACCCATAAAATTCTTAGACAAAAACAGGGGAAAATCTTTATGACATTGAATTTGGCACGATTTCTTGCGGAACCACTGTCTTTTCTCCTGGCTGCCTTGGTCTGTCTGTCACCCATGTTCTCTCACCCAGTAAGTAGATCTCACATCTTCCCCCACCCTGCCCCTTTGCTCTCCAAAATCACTTGCTCAGGGGAGGCCCTTTTAATCTCTAGTTAAGCAAACTCTAGTCATAGACCCTGGTTACCTCCAGTCGGCCTTCCACTCTGGCCCCTTGGCCCTGCCGTCCATCCTCACAAACACAGACTTATTCATTCATTGAACAGCTCTGTTCCCTGGGTCCCCCCATGTGCTGGGTGCTGTCCTGACATCTTCACACCATCTTCCCCTTTCCCCCAGCTTAGCCGCGGTACCATCCCTCTGTGCACTTATCATAACCTCACCTTATGTCAACCTGTATGATATTGAAATGATACCAAAATACCAGTTATGTTTTGTGTCTGTCCCTCCTAATGTAAGTAAGGTCCCAGAGGGAGGGCCCATCCATGTTTTATTCCTATTTGTACTTAATGATTTGTATGTTGTAATGCTCATGACCATCGCCTGATGAGCACCTGGTGAATATGCACTGGATTGTTCTGTGCGTGGGTCCTAATTCTGGATCATACACTTGCACAAATTAAATCTGATTGCTTCCGAGTCCACAGGATATGGGCAGGCAGCTATTAAATCCCCCACATCTGTCCTTCTCTAATCTGGACATTGTTAGTTTCTCACCTGTCATGAATTTCAGTTCCTCCATCAGCAGGGCTGCTCCCTCCAGCCAGGCCCTGGCTTCTTAGCGTGGCTTTGAAAGCAGAGATTATGCAACAGACCCAAGCACACCGAGTATGCTTTGAGCATCACGAGTGCAGTGCGTCTCTCCCCTCTTTTTCTAGCCACTGTTCTTGAATTATGTTGTTCACGTCACGTTTGAATTTTAGTAAGCTGCTACACACTGCTGTTCTCACAAGTTAGCTTAAAACCTGCAGATCTTAGGGGCGCCTGGGCTACTGAGTCGGTTGTGTCTTACTCTTGATTTCGGCTCAGGTCATGATCTTGGAGTCCTGGGATCAAGCCCCTTGTTCGGTTCTGTGCTCAGCAGGGAGTCTGCTTCTCTCTCTCTCTCTCTCCCCCTCTCTCCCCCTCTCCCCCTCTGCCCCTCCCCCTGCTCACACTCTTTCTCTCTAAAATAAATAAATCTTTATAGTAAAAAAAAAACAAAACACCTGCAAATCTTATTCATTCCTCAAAGGCCTCTGGCCAGGGGTGACTTATTCTGACCCTCTCATACCAAATTATTCTTTCTCTCACCTTCCCTATGCCCCCACACCACAGTGCTGCATGCACAGGCCCACACACAAACACCCTCCAGTGTGGCCACAAGGGCATGACGATGTGTGTGGAGGCTGGGCCGGGATGTCTCATCATGTGACATTAGCAGCTACACGATATAAAAGGCCCTTTGAGTCCATAGTGCTCTCTGCTTTTTTTTACAGTGTGCTTCCAATTATGAATTTGAAGATTCTAGAAAAATCTACGGGCTAATAAAATATGGTAGTTCAAACAAGCACATTTTACTTACTTAATGTCCCCTAATTCCTTTGTTGGGAGCATTGCACTTTGTAGGCCATTGCCTGAAGGTGGGCTTTATAATAAGGGTTTGAATTCTAGGTTTGAATCTTGGCTTTACCACTTACTGTTTTGCAATTTGTAGGGGAGGAGAAAGGATTTTCCCTTTACCTTTCTGAGTTCTTGGCTGAGACCCATGTAATAGAAGAGAGATGAACAAGAAAAACAAACAGAAGTTGATTGACATGTAGACCCCCTGGGAGACACCCAGGGAAAGATGAGTATCTCCCCGAGGTGACTTAGAATTCAGGCCCAGATCCCGTCCTCATGGGGAAGGGTCGGGGGAGGTAGGCCTCTTAGGGGAGAGTAAATGATTTTCAGGAAAGTTGAGAGCTTGTGGAACACTGGTTGGAAGGTGGGATCGTTTAGGACAAAGTCTTTCTGAGTGTGGTCTAGCTTCCTCTCCTGTAGGAAGAATCCATCTTCCCTCCTTGGTGGAACTGTCCAGCAGGGGATTTATGACCATTGAGCCCCTTCGGGCAGACAAGGGGAGTTCAAAGAAAACTTCCTGCATTTGCTGTTTATCAAGTGCCTGCATCTCAAAACAATGTACCAAAGCAGCCTATTTGGGGGTAGGTGTCATAACCTGCTACCCTTCAAATGTATCCTCGTAAGCCTTTTTTATTTTCTTCCTTCCTAGATCATATATACCATTAAGACAGAGGCAATGTTTGTTTTCTTCACCAGTGTGTGGACAGTGCACCTTAATAACTACCTAGGTGCTAAGTAAATATGAATGAATATGTGATATGTGACCTAGTTACCTTTTATAAGGCTGGATTGTCCTCAAAGGTAAAATGAATCAACTCTACCTATCTGGCAGGGTTATTGTAGGGCTTGCTGAGATAGTATCTGAAACACTTAGCACACAGTGAGAATGCACTAAATGTCTGATATTATTATTAGTGGTCAATCAGTGAGTTATATGATGTAGGGTAGGAACAGAAGAAAGGGGGACAGCAACAGGATAGAGGCAGTTGGTGTATTGCTTGGCCCAAGTATCTTGTGGCTTTGGACATGGAAAAGAAATGTGACTCTTTGAGAACTGATTAGGATGGTAAATAAGTCCCTGGAAGTGGTATAGACACTTGGGTTTTAAAACTCCTTTTCCTCAGACCCTCATTAGAATTTCAGAGAATGGATCTCAGAAGAAGGTAACTCTTTATTAATACTTAGAAAGGGCCTGTACCCTCTGTCTCACCCTACCTGTCCCACATCATATCAAAGAGTTGTTGGGAGTTTGATAAACAGAAGAGCTGCCCGGGAGCTCTGAGCTAGGGCATTAGGTCGTTAGTATTCAGAGTGGACTCTAAAGCCTGGCACGCAGTCAGCCTGAAGCACTCATTAACATTTCATGGAAATCCCGGAAATGTCCCAGTTAGAACTGAAGAAGAATTTTGACCTGAGACCTAAAACGAATAGGAGAAACAAAACAAAACAATAATAATAATAAAAAAAAAATAATCCAAGGAGACACTCAGCACCTGCACTGTGAAAGAAAAAGGAATTTCTGCAATTTTAAGAAAAATCCCTTTCTCAGAAGTGTATCTGCTGGACTAGCTGTGATGCAAAGGTGATTTGCACATTTTCCGATGCCGTCTTTATACCATTAAGGCTAAAAGTGGTAAGCCCAGTGCTTTCAGGACCAACCTGCTTCTTGAGAGCTAAGCACTTTTGAAAGTATGTAAATTCTTTTCAGTTCTGGAACTTTCTGCGGTACAAAGGGTCCCTGTTCTTTCCTGGGCATGGAGGGGAGCATCTTCGCTTTTGGAAACTGGATTGTGTGGAGGAACTTGCTGAAGGTACGATACAGCAAGTGTGAGATCATCGTCAAGCTGGGGCTTTCTTTTCTCTTTGACACTGGGGCACATTGGCTGGACCACTTGAACCTTGATCCCGTGGGGGACCCTGGATGTCACATAAAACAAGAGCTTTAACGTCTCAGTTATATGTAGGGTTTGAAGCATGTATCTGTAGATTTCTTGCCGCCTTGGAGTGGTGAATGGGCAGGTTTTCAGTGGGGTGCGACCAACATTATTGTGGGAAGCCCTGTGTTGTGGTGGTGCCATCATGGAAAACATCCTGAAGGAAGAAGCTCAAATGAGAGTACTACCCCCCAATTACAACCTACTCTAGTGTCAGTCACAGAGAATTGAATGTCAAAAGACATAGGTTGGTGTCACTTACAACCTGGGTGTCTCGGTCAAGTCACTTCTCTTGACTCTTGTTTTCTCATCTCTGAAGTAGGAATAATCTTTTCTGGCTGTCTGGTGGTCATGGGAATCAGAGGACATCTGGGCGTGAAAATGTTTTGGGATGTGTGTGGTACTTGACACGTGTGGTTTGTGCGTGCTGAACTGGGGGGCATTTACTATTGCGGAATGTGGAATGACTCATTACAGACAATGTAGGTGTCCTGGTAAGAGCATGCTTTCTAGTGTCTTAGTCAGTTTTGACTGTTCTAACAAAGTACCATAGACCAGGTGGCTAGTAAACACCAGACATTTATTTCTCCCGGTTCTGGAGGCTGGAAGTCTGAGATCAGGGTGCCAGCAAGGTTGAGTTCTGGCGAGGAGCCTATTACTGCTTGCACACTGAGAGCCTTCTTGTTGTGTCTTCATGTGTAGAGTAGAAGCAGGCTCTCCAAGAGCCCGTGGAAGGGCACTCATCCATCACGAGGGCTCCACCCTCATGACCTCATTTAAACCCTAGCCACCTCCCAAAGTCCCCATATCCTAACACCATCACATGGGGGGTAGGATGTCTATACAGGAGTTTGGAGAGAACACAAGTGTTCAGTCCGTGATATTCTGCCCACTGTCCCCCAAAATTCATGTCCTTCTCATATGCAAAATGAATCCATTCCATCCCAACAGCCCCCAAAGTCTTTACTGGTTCCAGCGTCCACTCTAAAGTCCAAAGTCTCCTCTAAATATCCTCTATATCAGATATGGGTGAGCTCGAGGTACATTTCATCCTGAAGCAAAATTTCTCTCCAGCTGTGAACCTGTGAAACCAGACAAGTCAAGGGCCTCCAGAGTACCCTGGTGGGACGGGCAGGGGATAGACATTCCCATTCCAAAAGGGAGAACTGGGAAAGGAGAGAATGACAGGTCCCAAGCAAGTACAAAACTTAGCAAGACAAACTTCGTGAGCTCTCAGGTTCAAGATAATCCTCAAGGAGCTGCCCGCCAGGCCCACTGGGGTGGGGTCCTGCCCCCAGGCTCTGCAGGCAGCGACTGCGTCCCCAGGCGACCCCCACAGCTTTGAGCAGAGGCCATCTGGCCAGTTGAAAGCAGTCTTCCCTTTTTGAAACCAAGGACACATCCCTGGAGCCTGAATCACCTTTGGGGTCATCCTTCCCTTACCTAGAAGAATAGTGCATGTTTGATGCAGCGCTTGTGGTCCCCTCCTGTAAAATCTCCGTCCAACAGCCTTCCTTTGCTCCTTGCTGTCTCCTTCCTCTTCAGTCAGACTGGTAGTTTTCCTGCTGGGGGGCTGATTAAGTCTGTGGCTCACACCCACACTAATCTCCTTATCAAACAGATGCTTGGCCTCACTCCTAGCGTTCTCTCCTGAACAATGCCTTCTCCGGTTTTTTGTTTTTGTTTTTGGTTTTTTTTTTTGCATTGTGGACAGGCTGAGAAGTTTTCAGATCTTTAAGTCCTGCTTCTCTTTTGACTATAATTCTGTCTTCAAGTTCTCTCTCTCTTCTTGCATTTTATGAGCAGCAGTCAGGAGGAACTAAGCCGCTCCTTCAATATTTTGCTTAGAAATCTCCTCAGTTAAATATCCAGTTTCAGCACCTACCTTCCACAAAACACTAGAGCTCAAACACAATTCAGAGCCAAGTTCTTTGCCAGTTTATAACAAGGATCGCCTTTTCTCCATTGTCCTTTCATAGTAACATGTCCCTCCTTTCTATCTGAGAGCTCCTCAGAATGGCCTTTATGTAACTTCTGTATTACGTACCAGTATTCTGCTCGTGATTAGTTAGCTATTCTCTAAGAGGATGGAAGCTTCGTCTGTAACTCTCGTCTTTTCTTCCTGAGCTCTTAACAGAGTCACCTTTAAAGTTCTCTTCATGGAACTCTAAGCCTTTTCTAGCATGAGCTTAAAACACTTCCCATTATCCAGGTCCTCGGCCATTTGTACATTTTTAGGTATTTGTTACCGGAGCACTTCGCCCCCCCACCCCCCCTTCTCGGTACCAGTATCTGTATTGGGGTTTTCTAGAGACACAGAACCAATAGGATATATCTACATATATAGAAAGAGATTTATTTTGAGGGATGGGCTCACACAATTCTGGAGGCTGAGAAGTCCCATTGCCTGCTGTCTGCAAGCTGGAGACCCAGAAAAGATGATGGTGTTGTTCCAGTCCAAACCTGAAGGCCTGAGAGCCAGAGAAGCCAATGGGGTGAGTTCCAGTCTGAGTTCCAAGGCCCAAGAACTGGGGGAGAAGGTGTGGGGGTGTAAGTTCTCATCTGAGTCTGAAGGTCTGAGAATCAGGAGCACCAATGTCTAATAACAAGACAAGTTGGATGTACCCACTCCAGCAGAAAGGCAATTTGCCTTCGTCCATCTTTTCTTTTTTTTTTTTTTAAAGATCTTATTTATTTATTTGACAGAGAGAGAGACACAGCGAGAGAGGGAACACAAGCAGATAGAGAGGGAGAGGCACAGGGAGAAGCAGGCTTTCCGCTGAGCAGGGAGCCCGATGCGGGGCTCGATCCCAGGACCCTGGGATCATGACCTGAGTCCACGGCAGACACCAAACGATTGAGCCACCCAGGTGCCCCTCGTCCATCTTTTCTTGTACTTGGGCCATCAATAGATTGGATGATGCCCACCTGCACTGGGCAGGACGATCTTCTTTACTCAGTTCAGCAATTCAAATGCTCATCTCTTCTGGAAACACTCTCACAGACCCAGAAATAGTGTTTTATCAGACCTTGGCATTGACTTGGCCCAAACTGACATGTAAAGTTAACCATCACATACCAATAGTGTCCATTTTTATTTTAATGTTTCCTGCTCTTTCTGTACAAGAAGGGGAAAAGTGCTGTGTGCCCATTATTGTGAACATACCTAGTTGACTTTAGAGTCATCAAAGATCAGAAGTGACTGTTTAGGATGATGGGAAATGGGATGGCAGAGATAAAATTACGTTTTGTTCTGTTTGATTTACACACTTCAGCTTTATACGGACACTGGCTGTTACAGGGGTGTCTACCACATGGATGAGCTGGGAAGTAATGACATAAATTTATAATTCTGCCACTGAATAGAAAGGCTTAAAAAGTCCCATTGGTCAGTAAAGACAAGCTCCAGAAATGAAATTTTGGATAATTATTCTGATATTTTTCCCGGGAGGTTATCACGAGTGATTAGGTGTTTCACGTTGATTTTTGATAGTGATTTTTTTTTTTAAGTGCGAAGGCCATGTCTAAACAGATTCCAACACATTCGTACAGTGAAATACTACTCCAGCAATGAAAAAAAGCAAGTTACTAATACACATAGAAACATAGATGAATCGTAAGAGCATTTATGCTGAGACAAAGTTGTCTTACACAAAAGCATATGTACTATATGATTCTGTTTATATGGATTCTAGAACAGGCAAAACTGATCTTTGATTAAAAACTAATCACAAAAGTAGGGAGGGCTGGAGACAGGCTGGGAAGGGATATGAGGGAATTCTCGTTAGGAGATTGGGGTACAAGGGTGTGCACACTTTTCAACACTCCTCAAATGTGCTTATGATTTTATTTTATGTAAATTTTACCCAAAAATATAAACAAAATGATGATATACATGTTGAGGTGTTTAGGACTAAGTGTACTGATCTCTGTATTGACTTTGATTTGTAATCACCACCACAGTAAAAATGGATTGATGGATGCACAATAAGGCAAATGTAAAACCTTAATTATAGAATCTAGCTGGTAGTTATTCAAGTTCTCATTGTCCAGTTCTTCGCATTTTCCTGTAGGTTTGAGAATGTTATAATAAAATGTTAAGAATGTAATTTCAGGTGTACCTGGGTGGCTCAGTTGTTAAGCGTCTGCCTCTGGCTCAGGTTGTGATCCCAGGGTCCTGGGATCGAGCCCTGCATCGGGCTCCCTGTTCGTGGGGAACCTGCTTCTCCCTCTCCCCCTCCCCCTGCTTGTGTTTCCTCTCTTGCTCTCTCTCTGTCAGATAAATAAAAATTAAAAAAAAAAAGAATATAATTTCAGAAAAAAACTATTAATATAAAAAAACACAAAGGGCACAATGGTTAGTGTTTTTTGGTGATGCAATATTCTCTTAAACACTGAATATCCTTAGAGAAATCGAGCTACTTGTCAAAAGTAAATGAGAATTTATTCCATTACCTTTGCTCAAAATGTTGCATAAAAGAGATATTTAAAATGATAAACACACAAGGGTTTATGAATTTGAAATATGCCACATTGAATTGTTATGAGATTAAATTTATGATTAAAAAACTACTTAGTATCATGTTTTTGACTACACGTCATTTCATTTTCAATTTTTCCTTTTGTTAATCTCCATGAACTATCTTTAAGACATGGTAGGTTCTGAAATCCAAAGAGGGATAATAAGCAGGTGATAGAATTCAATTAAGAAGAAGGTACTATTTTAATGATATAAATTAACTTATAAGTATTATTGAAAATATTGATTTTTAGGGTACAAGTAACATCACAGCATTGCCTTTTCATACCCTGAGAATTACTGAAATTTGGAAAGACTGGAATATAACTCAAAATGCCCCTGACAGATTAGAGCATTTTATTTTTGTCAAAAGGACAAAATTCAATGGGAACTTGTATAAAAGTATACCCTTCAGGACCAAAATCAATAAATGGGGAAGGACCAGTTATGAATCTAGGATGTCAGCAATGACCATGTCAGCCTTGTTCACTGAATATTCACTGTCCTCTGTGCTATGATTGGATCCAGCTTTGGTACATATTTTTTTTTCTAAGTTTTTATGTAAATTCCAGTTAGTTAATGTATAGTGTACTATTAGTTTCAGTAGTAGAATTTTGTGATTTACCACTTAGATACAACCCCCCGTGCTCATCACAAGTGCCCTCCTTAATCCCCATCACCCATTTAACCCATCCCCCCACCCACCTCCCTTCCAGCAAACTTCTGTTCTCTGTAGTTAAGAGTCTGTTTGATAGGTATTTTTAAGTAATATGGAGAAATAAGTAAAGGTTTAAAGAGGAACAAGATGACTAAAATAATGAAAAACTGGTCCTAGGAGGAAAATCTGAGAGAAGAGGAATTTCTCTAAATGCTTCCAGATTGAAAAGGCTCAAGTTCCCCTTGTTTATTACCATTTTCAATTACATGAAGTGTTTTTATGGAGAGATTCTATGAAAAACGAACAAGGGAAATGGATTTAAGTTAAGAGATAGTTGAGTTGTACAAATGGAAGGATCTCTTGACTTCAAGGTTGATTAAACTCTGGAATAATTATCAAGTGATGCTGTGGATTCTGCATCCCTGGAGAATTATATAAACAAAATATAAATTCTGAGTGGATCTAGATTGACCTGCCAGAGGTTGGGGGCAAGCCCTGATGATCCTTGAGAGGACCTAACTGGGTCTACATTCCATTAATAATGTTTCACTCCACAGTAAGAGTTTTGAAACCGCTTGATACTAAATTATATTCTTTCTCTAAGGAATGGCAACTTTAAATTCGCTTCACTCAGAAATTCCCTGTGTTAATTTACAGCAGTGTGACTGTGGATAGCAATACCATATTGTATACTTGAAATTTGCTAAAGGGGTAAATATCAACTGTTCTCAACACACACACACACACACACACACACACACACACACACACACACACACACACAAAGAAAAGAAATCAATGATAATTATGTGAGGTGATGGATATGTCAATTAGCTTGATTGTGGTGGTGATTATTCCACAATGTAGAAATATTAGCAAAACATGAAGTTGAACACCGTAAATATAAATCATTTGTGTTCATGAATTATATCAGTAAAGCTAGAAACAAATCCCTGTATTGAATGATTCTTCTTTTCATTAGACTTGTCTCCTAGTAAATGACTATGTGTTGCTTTGGTGACAGTTTGTAATACTGTTCTTAGTTTCTCTACTTTATAATTATTTAAAAATAATTACAGTATAACCTGTCATTTTTCTCTTTAATGTTATAACATTATCATTAGGAGGACATTTTTAAATGTGAACCATTATGTTCACGAGTGTTTTCTGTCGGTGAGCGGGTCCCTACCTGAGCGTAAGTATGTTTCACATTCTTCGCTTTTTGATCTTGCCAGGTTATCATTCCATCATCTAGACCAGTTAGGGTGGAAAGAGATAAAAATGTCATCTTGGTGAACGATTTCTCCTCTTTCTGAAAGTCAATATGGCAAAAATCCTCTTGCATTTTCCACTGTATCCTCTATTTCTGGTTTCTTAATCTCGTTCCGTGGTTCACTTTTATTCTTCTCCTTCGCAGAGCAAAACTTGCTTCCTGTTGTGATGCTGCTCAAAACTTCATTGTTTCTCAGAATAACACTCCAGCCGGGACCAACATGAGCTATGAGGTGGAAAGCAAAAACGAAATCCTAATTAGAGAGAACATTTTTAATATGTTTCCAGTGGTGAGTAAAGATTTGTTGTGGTTGATTTGTGTCGCCATTGCAGGTGACTTTTCTCCCACGTTACACTGTAACTTACACTAATGGAGGAGTTAACTTAGAATTAAAATACCATATGTTGTTTTGATGTAAAAGATGGTGATAGTGGTCCCTTTTAAAAAGACAATTTTGAATGCAAGTGGCTCTGCAGGGAACGGTATTTATATCTTACATGATAAACTCTCCAAGTCCTTGAGTCTTCATGACTCATCCTTGCATGAGATGAGCTACTTGGGCTTTCTGCATAGTAATTACTGGGGCTTGGGAAGAGGACCATTTTTCACCTGGAATAAGATTCTTCCAGTTGTCAGTTTTGGTGACTGAATCAATTCCTTCACAAAGAGCTGTGGGTTTATGTAGCTAATCTTTGGGAAGTAAACTTGTTAAGAATTTGTGGTCAGTGGGGGCGCCTGGGTGGTGTAGTTGGTTAAGCATCTGACTCTTGGTTTCAGCTCAGGTCATGATCTCAGGGTCATGAGATCGAGCCCCGGATCAGGGGCTCAGTGCAGAGTCTGCTTCAGATTCTCTCTCCCTGTCCTTCTACCCCCCCCCCCCACTGTGCTTTGTCTCTCTAAAATAAATACATAAATCTTAAAACGAAAAAAAAAAGAATTTGTGGTCAGTGAACATAACCTCACGTTCAGGGATTTCTGTGCGGTGTGTTCATTGATGTATCCCAAGCTCCAGAACATTCCCCACTGCATATATGCATTCATTACATATTCATTAAATAAACTAATGAGTAATGATACAGTTTCATTATAAGAAGAAACTTCTTTAATATAAATCTAAACTTGGGGAGAATTTTTGTCATGAAGAACAGCCTATCGCTTATAAACGTACACCCTCAGTCATCTTTTCATGATTTGATTAAAAGCAATTAAGCTAAGTCAATATGGTCAAAAATGGGATGACCTTATATATGCAGTTTACCAACTGTAGACTATTCAGTTCTTGCAATTAATTCCCTTTTGTTGGACCTTTGACTTCTTTTAACTAATTTATTGGTCATGTAAGTTGTTACGGTTTTTCTTTTACTATTATAATTCAAAGGAAGACTAACTGGCTGAGAATGATTGCAAAATGAATAGAAAATGATACAGAAAAAATATTACAAATTTTCTGGAAGGAAAAGGGGACAAAAAATGATTCATAAAGCATTCTAAAAATGCCCTCATGATACATTGAAATTACCAATAATTGAAAAGTTAGTAAGTACAGAATATTTATATTCCCAAAGAAGTCCTGAGAGAGTTTCACAATGAACTTTCACCCTTGCAATTTTTTCTACTGTTTTCCTTGCTTTAGACTGATCAGAACAGAGGAGCAGCCGAGATTTTTTTTGGCTTCTAATTGGCACTTTGAAAAGAATAACCTAGGCTTGATAATTTTATATGCAATTAACAACAGCATCCATTTCCCAAATTTGCACTAATTTTTCAAAATTAGGGTGGGGGGCGGGGAGGTAATTCTGACTTCAGTAACAGTTGCAGAGCTAGGCCACTTTTCTGTGTTGCTTCAACACTCCCTTTCTGTGGAGGAGACATCTAAGGGAGCCGGCCTCCTTCCCTCCCTGCTTCCTGCATCCCCCTGTTCTGTTCTGCTAGAAAACTGTGGGGCACCAGCAAGCAGATCACAATAGATACTTTTAATGAATGTTATGAAGTCATTTCCTCCAAACACTTTGCTAAGTTACTTGAAAAGAAAACAAGGTTGGTTTTCCACCAGAGTGAGCAATGAGCAGGCCTTGCTCAACATAGCACATATCTTCCACTCTCTTAGGAGCTTTATTTTAAGAAACATTGGAGTTTGTAATTCAGAGGTTACTCTTACTGAACATGAGATCCCAAAGCATATGGGCTTTTCCTCCCAGTTGACCAAGAAACCAGAGAAAACATGTGTTATTTTGAGTGCTATTTTAATAGGAGACAAGTTTCCTTCAGTCATCTTTTCTGTTGTACCATTAAGAGTATATTTGCATTCTATCCAATCTGTAAAATTCAAAATTTATCGTGGCACCATTTAGTAAACACAGGTTGAAGACATCTTGAGCTAGAAGTACAGCAGACTTGAAATCACCTGAGGTATTTGGGAACCATTAACTTCAGAGCCCGGTCCTCTGCTAGGCATTGCAGATACAAAAAGAGAAAAAGGTACATAATTAACATTGTATTCATTGAATGTGAGAAGCTGTGTAACTGTAGGGAATAAGAGCATGGCCTCCTTCAGGGGTTTGAATCCCAGCTCTGACACTTGCTAGCCACTACTTAAACCCATGCTTTTATTTCCTGCCTGTAAAATGCTCATAAGGATCACATGTGTTAATAAGTCAGGCACTTGGAACAGCGTCTCTCGTCTAATAAGCACAATATGATTCTTAATGGTTAGAGACAAACCTAGGTGCTGAACCAGAGTTCTTTCTGCTTGTTTGGCATCTCCCAAATGAAGCACCTAACAGTCACAGATTCAGCAGTTCTTTGGGCTTCTCAGAACCACACTGGCCCTGAGGTGTTGCCATTGGTACTGGTAAACTGGCTTTGGGCAGTAGGCTGCCCTGATTTGTAGTGTTGGCCGATTTTAGTGGTGTTTGTACCCCTGGGGTGGCAGATTTAAATTTACCAGTGGCTTCCCGACAGTTCACAAAATTCCTGAATATTTACCCGCTGGCTCCCACACCCTGGTCCAGGTGGGTCCCAGCTCAACACTGGAGGTTTTTTTGCAGGGCAGGCCCTTGGGGCCAGCAAGCCTTTATTGAAACGCCACTGTGTACATTACAACATGCAAGGTCTACGGTGAAAGATGAGGGGAAGCTAAAAGTCATAAACACACTCTCTGCCCTTGAGGACCTCCACTTGAATTCTGAAGACGTAAGAGGTGGCTCAGGACGATGTCACTCTGGAGTCTGAGCTGGGCCCCCTTGGTGCTGCTCAGGGTCCTGTCATTATGTCAGGGAAAGAGACCAGCAAAGAAGTGCACCATTGAATTGAGAAGTTACGTTTCAGACTGGGAAGGACTTGGGAAAAGGGGGAAATCTTTTGGGGGTAGACAAGTCGGGTGCTTGGAGGAAATATAAAAGATTCAGGCCTTGGAAATTCATTTGAAATATGTCAGCACGGAGTTAGTAGGCATCCCTGCAGCTCTGTGGCCGGTCATTTTCAGAGATGACAGGCACAAATCTCATGTCATCACTGAGCCTGCAGGTCTAACTATTTAAGAAGCACAGGAAACTTTCACTAAATTACCTATTCATTTTATGCCCAAGAATAGAGGATTTCGTGATACTTTCTAATTGCTTTATTTCCTCTATTTTGCTGAAAACGTTCCTGTTTGTTGGAAGGGTCCAGTGTGGGATTTTGCCAGTCTAGTGCTATGTACTTAATTATATGATGTAAGATACATTAAGTTACATTTTATAAACAAATGTATTATATTTTAGATTATTACATGATAGGGTATGTGATACACTGTATATTCTTCTCAAGAGAAATGAAAGGCAGGATTACAGGATTTTTTTATCGTAAGTCATAAGTTGATCAACATGCTATGGCATCATTACTTCTGCTTTTTTTCCTTGCTGTTTTTCTTTCCTTAGCATGTATAAAAAACGTAGCTGCTCACATTAAGCTGGTGATGTTTGTGGTTCTGAAACTAAAGCTATTTTGTGATAGTTTTTCGCTTCCTCCTGCTAGTCTCAGCCTTTCATGGAGTACCCCTACAATCAGTGCGCAGTGGTTGGAAACGGGGGAATTCTGAATGAGTCTCTTTGCGGAGCTGAAATAGACAAATCCGACTTCGTTTTTAGGTAAGACCTGTCAGATTGGTTTCCTTGAAACCAAAGGTCAGTTGGATATTTCAAAGAGGTGCTGTAAAGATTCTCCATGTAAATTTCGACCTTTGAGCTGTGTTGCTTAAGTCTACAAATTATCTAGGTAGCCTTTCCTGAAGTGTTAAATGGATCACGAGTTCCTCAGAATGTTAATACCAGAAGGATAAAACTGCGATGGCCACATTGCAGAAACTCTGCTTGAAATCATGGTGAAAGAGGGTCTTCACTGCAGGACTTGTCAGAGCCTTCAGTGTATTGATATCATGGCTCCTTCAGAAGGACTGTGGAGAACATTTCCCAGGTTCACCTAGAACCTATATATATATATATATATTATATATATATATTATATATATATATATATTATTTATATAAAAAATATATATATATATATATATATAAACAGAGCATTTCAAGAAACTTTTGTTCTCAGATAATACTCGAGAAAATGCTGACCTAAGCCTTGTATTGCCATGCAACATCATTGTTTAGTTTTCAGGCTTGAAATTAAAAAAAGAAATTGTGGAGCTTCTAAATTCTGGTCTTTTAAAGTGTTTATATCTCAGTAGCAGCTAGCTTGCAAACACAGAAGCAAAAGTGGTTTGTTTCTCTGTGTGCCTGTGCTAATAAGCCAAGCTGCAGAGTTTCTGCGCTTTCCAAATATGATGGAAAGGTGATTCATCCCTGTGAGGATGGATTTCAATTGAAACGCACCTTTTTAAAAAGTAAGTTCAAAATCTGTTTCTTCCTATTTCAGGGGCACTGATTTCCTACATCAGAGGAGAGCCTTTGATCCTTATTGATTTAATGTTGCCCTTTATAGCAACTGAAAAGGAAGCAGGATTTTCAGTCAGTAGCTCCCCTCCCCAACCTACTGTTTTACTTGAATCTCATTTAAAGTTTTTATTGCTACAGGTAATGACAGAACAGTAGACCTGACAGTCCATCAGGTCATTGAATGTGCTCCTCATGATTCATGATAAAATGACCAATACCTGAATGATTTGGCCATTTAGTTAAAGCACTCGCTGTAAAAAAGCCATAATGAAGCTAAATAATTGTTCTTGTAATAGACTTCTTATAGACTTAAAATTCTCAAAACATCTGTGGGGAGTGGTATGGCTACGCATACATTTTACCTTATGGCAGACACACGAAATACAAGTTGAGGTTTAGGGGTGCCTGGGTGGCTCAGTCGTTAAGCATCTGCCTTCGGCTCAGGTCATGATCCCAGGGTCCTGGGATCGAGCCCCGCATCGAGCCCCGCATCGAGCCCCGCATCGGGCTCCCTGCTCAGCGGGGAGGCTGCTTCTCCCTCTCCCACTCCCCCTGCTTGTGTTCCTGTTCTCCCTGTCTCTCTGTCAAATAAATAAAATCTTAAAAAAAAGCTGAAGTTTAAAAAAGAAAAACAAACATCTTAGCAACTACTTAATTTTGAACTCTGCAGTAAGTATGCATATTTCTGGATCCTACCTTTGCTGCCGGGGATGTTTCCGAGACAGTGCTCCATTCAATACATGCCCTCTTTAATACCCATCACCAGGCTAACCCATCCCCCCGCCCCCTCCCCTCTAGAACCCTCAGTTTGTTTCTCAAGGTCCACAGTCTCTCATGGTTCGTCTCCCCCTCCAATTCCCCCCCCCTTCATTTGTCCTTTCACCTTTAATATTAAAAAAGAATTTGGGACTGTATTAGAAGGTAGATTTGTTATCACAGGATGTCCATTAATGAAGGCATTTCTGTATTATCTATGATTGATATTTATTTTTTGCAAGGTGACATATTTAATTATTTTCTGACATGTCTTTTTTATCAATGAGAGATGTACATGGTCCATTTGATTTTATGTTTCATAGAGTGTGGAATGCTGTTTCAACTTCAGTCCCTGCAGAACACATCACCTTGAAACAGCTTTCCTTAGGACACTCCCAGAGAAACTCCCTTTGTATGTATAGCTTTAAAGAAATGGTCTACTTGAAATTCTGTAAACAATACTTAGGGAGTCATAACCAACTTTCCCTTTTTTGTGAAAGGAATATAATTACTCAAAATTACAATTCTTAATTTGTTTTGAGTATTAAAAACAAATTAGTACTCAAAAGAGGAAGAGAACATTTATACGAAAACATCATTATAGGAACATTAGGGTTTTATTTATTAACAGCATAATTTGCTAGAAAAACTACCCATTTGGGAATCAGGAAATTTCAGGTTTGTTTGTGTTTTTTTTTTTTATTTTGTCTTTGCTTCTGGCAGATTCTGTAACCTTAAGTGCAATGCCCCCTTTTTTTTAAAATCTGTAAATTGATGATCATACCACTGTGGGAATATAATCAATAGAAACAATAATTTTAATAAAAGGATTATGAACTCTTCAGAAGCTAGGCAAGGTGGTTGTCATTTCTCATTTTGATATGTTTAGGGTCTTAATATTGAAAGCATTTATCAAATTTGTATATTTCATGCAATGTTGAAGTGCCAATTAAGAGTTCAGTACTCACTGAAGTTTTAAATGGAAATCAGATCAATTTAGAACTCCTGAACAGCCATGATTTTCTTCGATAAAATGACAGTAATCATATGTGTACATGTATGTGTATGTGCTTTTTTTTATAAGTTGCATTTTGAAAATACTTTTTTTTTCAAATTTCAGGTGTAACCTCCCCCCAATCACGGGAAACGTTAGTAAAGATGTTGGCAGTAAAACCAATGTTGTGACTGTAAATCCCAGTATCATAAAACTAAAGTAAGTACCTCCAACTTACATAACTGTTTGAGAACATTTGTTTTATTACTTAACATATTTCTTAGTTTGAACACCATCTTATTGCTGGAATGACTTGCAACACAGTTAGAATGATGTTTGGGGAAAAGATAGAAGAATATATTCATAATTTTTTACTTTCTCTCAAGGTTGTAGGTTATAAGAGGTATGACCTCTTTTTTTTTTTTTAAGAAAACCATCTTATTTTATTTTAAAGACCTCATTCTTTATTTTTTAAAGTAATCTCTACACCCAGTGTGGGGCTTGAACTTACAGCCCTGAAATCGAGTTGTATGCTCTACCACTGAGCTAGCCAGGCATACCAACCAATTGTACTTCTAATGTCGTAAGCTGAACATTACTAATCAAGTGAGAACTCATTTATTTCTTCATCTTTTTTAACAATAGTGAAGTTACTTTTGAGAATTTTCTTTCAGAATTTTAGCATTACTCTTTTATCTTGGGAGCAGTTTCTTGATAGAACAGTTTATTTAGAAACTTCAGAGAATGAGTCTTAGGCCAAAAAAAGAAAAAAAAAGTTTTTACTATGAATAGTTTATTACCAAAAACTAATTCCTATATTTCATTTTTCACAGTGTAGCCACTACAAAATGTTCCTGGTTAATAAAAATCCCATCCATAGTTTTACTCCATTGTTTTCATCAAAATTGACTAATAATCATTACTAATAAAGTACACGATATACTCATCTAGTTCTAGTATCTCTTAAGATAATGTGAGATATTGTACCTGCATCCCAAAAGTTTACTTTCTAAACACAATCATGCATATTAGTATATTTACTAAGGTATTATTTAAATCAAACACACAGAGCTATCACAATACATAAGGGAAATTTAAAATATATATGTGTGTGTGTGTGTGTATGAATATAGATATTTAGGTTCTTTATAGGAAACTTTTATTTTGTGATCACATATACAAAAAGATACACAGATCACCAGTGTACAGCTCAGTGAATTTTTTTAACGTATAGACATTTTAAGAGTGTCCTATGTTTGAGAAAACATCAGTCATTATTAAATTGGAAGGTATTTCTGTATCAAAAAGCTATCTTAGAGAAAAAATTACTGAGTTGGAAGATAAAATAATCTAAGAAATGTGTGTCCAGTAAGGATATAGCCCAGTAAGAAAATATAATATAGATGAAAGCCTTGGGACACCATGAAAGATCAATGAAGACCTAGCCTTTGATGTTTACAGGAGGCTTACTTGTACTTGAACTCTGAGTCCACTGCTTGTCTCTTATATACAACAGTGATATAAATAGTTCAATGGCTCGGCCAGTGGTAAATTCAGCCTTATGTAACCCAAACTGCTACTTTGCTTATAATGATGATGATGTGGTTGTTTTGTTTTGTTTTGTTTTGTTTTTTAATTTGGCAGATACGGGAACTTAAGGAAAAAGAAAGAAATATTTCTGGAGGACATTGCAACCTATGGAGACGCGTTCCTTCTTCTGCCAGCGTTTTCTTTCAGGGCCAACACGATTGCCTCTTTCAAAGTGTATGACACCCTAAAGGAGTCTCAAGCAAGACAGAAGGTTCTATTTTTCCATCCCAAGTACCTGAGAAATCTTGCCCTTTTCTGGAGAACTGAAGGTGTGACGGAGTTTCGCCTGTCCTCTGGCTTGATGATCACAAGTGTGGCAGTGGAACTGTGTGAGCACGTGAAGCTGTATGGATTTTGGCCCTTCTCTAGAACGGTTAAAGACACACCTGTCAGCCATCACTACTACGACAATAACTTACCTAAACGTGGTTTTCATGAGATGCCTAAGGAATATAGACGAATTCTCCAACTTCACTTGAAAGGAATCCTCAAATTACAATTTAGCAAATGTGAAATAGCTTAAGCATAGTTCTTTAAATGGTAATAGTTGTAATAGAATGCCGTAGGTGAGTAACGGTGTTTCCCAATGCTACAAGCATTGGGTGTAGGGCTGATAGGAAGAGCCCCAAAACTTGGTTTGATCAAAGCTCCCCACTGAGCTTGCAACCTCAGCAGCTCATGCAGTTGTCCTGATCTTCAGTTTTCCTCCCTGTAAAATGGGGACCCTGATATCTAACTCTATCTAATAATCTATGAAAACTCTTGGCAAAAGATTGGCGTGAGGTAGGGACTCCATGAATATTTCCTTGTTGCTCTCTAGAACTGCCGTTTCCACTCTCAGTAGACTGATAATAAAAGGCATGCTGTTTTGAAGACCCTTCCTGGAGAGAACTGCTGACTTGCCAGTTTTCACTGGGGTTCTTTTTCAAGCAGGCCTCTCTATTATCAATAATATCCTTCTCATCCTCCTTCCTGTCCTAAAGAGTGCATCTAAGAAATTACAGCAAACCCTTGGTGATTCAGGAATGAAATCCTCCTCTTTGGGTAGTAATGTGCCTGCTTCTGATTACCTTCACTAGGGTCATTAGCTGCAGTGATGTGTCCGGCTGGATTTAGGCCAATTGTTTTCCTCCTTTATTTATATTTTTAAATCATTCTTCATAATTTATATTAACTTCCTGCCTTCCTCTTAAGCCTTTTCCACTCCCAGTCACAGGAACTATTTTAAGAGCATGAAGAGTTACAATAGCCAGTTTTTCTTACCTGGTGTCTGTGGAGTCACATATTCAGTCTATTTTGTAAACAAATTATCCAACAGCTACTTCATGCCAGGCCCTGTAGCAATCTCTGTGAGAGGGACCTAAAGGTGACCAAGTCCTGCAGGAGGAAACGGACGTGCATATGACCAACTGTCGTTATGACAGCTATAAAGAAAGTACTATGAGGACCAGAGGCAGGAGTAATTCAATCTATTTCAGTGGCCTCTGTTTCGGAGAAGAGGTAATTGCCAAATAAAACCTAGAAAGTGAGTAAGATTTTAATAAATGAAGAAGATTCTAGGTAGAGGGAATATGATGGGGGGAAAAGCGGTCCCCTTGATTCTCAATCACCAAAATGAGGATATTTGAAGATAAATCATGGTCTTTGCCCCAAGAACTGTCACTTGAACAGAGGTTGTAGCACATGAGGATGGTGGCTTGGGCCCACCTCTGAAACGGGAGTCATCGTGACCTGATAAATTTCACAGGAAAACGGTAAGGATTAAAACACACCAAAACTTAATTCTCATAAAGAAAGGTATATATTTACATGAGAAATAGGACAAGTAATTTAAACATCAGTATCAAAGCTTAAGTTGTATTGAATATTACCATTTTCACACCACTCCCTTCATTATGATGATACCTGTTAATGTAGGTCATCCCTTCATCTACTGAATAAGTTCTTTGATGACTTAACTAAGTGACTACATTTCTACTTTGCCTGTTTGTCTTTGTACCATCATGAGGAGGGCAGAAATTGGGGTGGAGCCGACTTGTCAGCATGCTGAATTAATTACAAATAAAATTCTGAATTCTTACCTTAGCCAGATGATTGTTTTACTAAATGTCCCTTTTAAGACCATTCTGCTGTCAGTCACTTATTTTGGCAAAGTACCTCATTCCTTTCATTGTGGTTGATATTTTTTTATGCCATTCTTTGTTCACATTTTATTCTATCACAGATGAAACCTATTAGCTCCATAAATTGCTTAAAAGTTCATATATAAATATTTTCCAAAAGGAGCATGCTTTTAGTTACATGAAGTCTATTTATCTTTCTTTCTGTGCTAATGAGTAAGTGGCTGTTTTCTATTGCTTCTAATGGATTTAATTTGTTTTTAAAACTCTGCTAGCAGTATGAGTAATGTCTATCATGTTACTAATGGTGGATTATTAAAAATAGAACATTCTAATATTTTATAGTTAACAAAATGCTTCCCTTAAAATGTTTTCTGGGGAGTAGAACCTTAAACTTTTATTTTTGATGATATTGGAAATAGATGATTAAGGAGTAAAAGTTATAGAATATATTGAAATCAATCATTAAATAAATATACAATATGGAGATTTTATACATTGGTTTAATAAAAATTACATATGATTAGCACAGAACTTACTTAAGTTTTTCCCATATAACTTCCTCTTTTAACTTTGGAAATTTTCTCGGGAATATCAAAATAGAATCTTTAATGTCACCGACACAAATTTTGGAAGTATTCAAAATGGTATGTGTTGGTTCACAAACTTCTCGGGGGCTTCCCACGTGTAATCTAAAACTGGTCCCTATACACCGAACACAGCGAGAGACCAAAGAAAGAGGAAGACCACTCCAGATTTGGTAGGGGGTAATTTTAATAAGCAGGGGACCTTCCTCTTGGGTGGCTGTAAGACTAGTAGATTCCACATTTGTCTGGTAAACTTTAAAGTTTATGGAGAGGCCTTAACTGGGTTCAGATATGTATATTGTCCAGATGGTCGCAATACCACATCACTGTCTCAAAGCTATGTCCTTGGGGCAGCTTCTGGGATCAGGGAAGACAAATAGAATGCACTTGCCAGGGATGGGGGAGGGAAAAGGAGCCTCCAGTTGCTAGGGTCCAGCTCATGGATCAACCGGCTGTCATATCCTCTCGATGACCTCTCCCACACTGTGAGATCAAGAAGCAGTGTCCTAATAATACCCATGTTCCACTAAAAGTTCAATATAAAAAAAAAAGTTGTGGAGAAAATGGTAGGCCTTTCTACAAGAGACATAACTGAAGTTGGTTTTCTGCTAAACACTTGTACTGCCATCCTAAAAGCATGTTGAAATTTTGCAGCATTCCCAGCTAGGGTCACCTGTTAACCAAAAGTCTTTGGTTGAAAAGAACATGTGCATTCTTTGTGTCTCTTTCCCAAGTTGGTCCGTGACTGTTGTGAAATCTGTGGGAGGCCTCATTCACATCCTAACCTTTCCTCTTTGGCAGAGGATGACCTTCCCCATGTCCCATTAATGATGTGTCAATAATGTCCTTTTGTTCCAAAGGAGAACTTTTTAAACTTTGTAAAATACAACAGAACATACATTTTGATAATGTAACATATCAGCCATGTGAGTTATAAATCATAAGCCACAGTTCTTTTTGTTCTATAATGGTAAATTATTACAAGTTTTACACTAAGATCAAAACAAAAAGAAAAACTATGAACTCCATCATATAGATTTATAGATTATCCACCAAGTCTGACTGTGACACTCTCAACAATCTGTGGGCATAATGAGCATTGCTTAAATGTTGATGGATTGGATTTGATCTTCTGCTCTTAAACTTGAAGTACATCCATGGGCATTGAAAATAGAAAGTCTGAGTACTGCTGCTAGACAGTACGAAACTTTAATGGGGACTCCAGCTCATAGTACCACATATCATCAGTTTCTAGGGGAAATAATTGTTTGCTTGATTCCATTTTTTACTTGTTCAGCATCCCTGGGCAATGTAACCAAATAGCAAAATTCTAAAAGAATTTTCATCTAAATCTGAAGGTTAGGCAAAAATGTTCATGTAAGCACATAGCACTTGCTGCTGTGTCATCCCTGGAAAGAAGTCTATGAACAATCACATAGAGTTTAACATTACACAGTATAATAGTCCTTGAAGTCTCTGATTTTTTTCTCCTAACAAAAGGGAAAGGCACATAGATCATGACTCTCATGAAAGAAGATTTCCTTTTGCATGTAAATATGTGGGTTTTCAGCCAGGTAATCAGCCAAGGACTCTTTTTTTTTTTTTTTGGAGGACTTTCTAGGTATAGAATACTGAATTAACCCATAAATCAGACCTGTTTGAGGCTAGGTTTCTTCTTACAAAAAAATGTACCAGTTCAATACTACGTTATGTCATACACCCTAAATCATTCCATGAATTTCAGGAAGCTTTGGGAAAATTGGAAAATCTTAGAGATAAGAGATCTGCTCACATACTAAATAACTACCTTAGAAGTACTGTTAAGATGCAATGTGTAGCAATGGAATATTATGCAGCCATCAAAAGGAATGAGATCTTGCCATTTGCAACGACGTGGATGGAACTGGAGGGTGTTATGCTGAGTGAAATAAGTCAATCAGAGAAAGACATGTATCACATGACCTCACTGATATGAGGAATTCTTAATCTCAGGAAACAAACTGGGTGTTACTGGAGTGGTTGGGGGTGGGAGGGATGGGGTGGCTGGGTGATAGACATTGGGGAGGGTATGTGCTATGGTGAGCGCTGTGAATTGTGCAAGACTGTTGAATCACAGATCTGTACTTCTGAAACAAATAACGCAACATATTTTAAGAAAAAAGAAAAAGAAGAAGATAACAGGAGAGGAAGAAAAGGGGAGTATGTCAGAGGGGGAGACGAACCATGAGAGAGGATGGACTCTGAAAAACAAACTGAGGGTTCTAGAGGGGAGGGGGGTAGGGGGATGGGTTAGCCTGGTGGTGGGTATTGAGGAGGGCACGTTTTGCATGGAGCACTGGGTGTTATGAACAAACAATGAATCATGGAACACTGCACCAAAAACTAATGATGTAATATATGATGATTAACATAACAATAAAAAAATTAAAATTAAAAAAAAAAAAAGAATTCTCCCCTAAGTCTCAAAACCTTTATCTGACTGGACATCTCCACTTGGATGTCCTCTTTAAACTCAGTAATGTACAAAATTGGAAAAAAAAAAAAAAGATGCAATGTGTAGTATAGTTATGACATTCAAAACATTTTATTTTTGTAACATGACATGAAAATATATTGTTATGCCAGTAAACACTGAAGGAATTTCAGAGAGTCACATGAAGCATCTGAAGCACTTGACCTAATAAGATTATTTCTTTATTTTTGATTTTTAAAAACTCCACTGGGTAATTTCAAGGTTTCCTATTTGCATATGACTTCAGAAGGCTGACTCCATAGTGAAACTCACAATTCCTCTCCTGAAGATGGATGAACAGGAATAGTTCTTTTGCCCATCTTCTCTTATCTGGGTCATCAGTCTTCTAAGAGCATTCTTCTTTTAATCAGAAAAATGAGAGTGATATATTATAAAGATACATTGCTTACATATGGAGAAAAGATAATATTTTCACATACTTTTTCTGTCCCTTTTCCTTCTCCCTTTTTAGGGACACCAGTTAATATACATGAAACTTCTTGAAATTTGTTCTCTAGCTCACACTCTCTGTCATCTATTCATTCTTCCTTTTTTTTTTTTTTGTCTTTCATTTTGGATAGTTCCTATCCCTGTATCTTCAACTTGACTAATATTTTCTTTTCCAGTATCTAATCTGGTGTCAATCCCATATAATATGTTTTTCATTTCAAACATTGTAGATGTTCGATTTGTGCCTTTTTATATCTTCCATGTCTGCATTTAACATGCTTGTTCACTCCTCTACCTTCTTGAACATATGGAATAGACTTGTAACCCTTTCAGTGTCCTTTTTTATTAATTCTATCATCTCTGTAATTCCTGGATCTGTTACCACTGATAGATTTTTCTCCTCAATATGAGTTGTATTTTCCTGCTTCTTTGAAAGTCTGAGAGTTTTTTATTGAATGCCAGATATTGTGAATTTTACTTTGGTGGCTGTTGAATATTTTGGTGTTCCAAAATATGTGAAGATTTGTTCTGGGTGAAATCAAGTGACTTGTAAACAGTTCATTCCTTTTCGAGGGTTACTTTTAGTCTGTGTTATTTAAACCCATAGCAGCGCTTATTCTAGGGAAAATTTTTTCTCACACTGAGACAATACCCTCATAAGTGTCCTACTGAGAGCCCCAAGATTTTCTTTTCTATCTGAGAAGAACGTGAATTATTCTATCCTTTTTAACTTCGAGGAGTTGTTTCATCTGGGTGATTCTTTTCCCAGATTTAGACATTTTCCTCACATGTGCTGGTCAATACTCAGCTGAAGGCTAGAGGAGATTTCTGTCTAGACGGCCCTCTCCACTCTAGATCTACATGGGCATTCCCTGACTCCTAATTCTATAATATCTACTTGGAGAGACCACGGGACTCTGCTTGAGCTTCCGCTCCTGTGCTGTGGCCTAGCAACCATCTAAGCAGTAAGCTAGGGCAACTGTGGGACTCCACTAGCCTGGGTCCTTTTTCTCAAGGATTGCCTTCCTGAGTTGCCTAATGTCCAATGTCTGCAAACCATTGTTTCATGTATTTTGTCTGTTTTTAGTTGTTTTGGGCAGGAGGTAAAACCTAGTCCCTGCTACTCTACCTTATCCAGAAGGAGAAATTCCCCTATGATTTGATTTTTGTAGTGTTTGTCACCTGTTTTGGGGTTGCTGGAAATATCTTCTGGCAATTTCCTTGGCCCATCTGAAATTTGACCTGTTTTTGTTTTTTTTTTTAATCCCAGGTTCTATGATAGACTACCAGAAGTCAGTGGGATCCCGTGGGACCCACTTTGTTATAAGAACATAGTAAAAATATTTTATTAAGTGCTTGCTATACACTTGGCACCTGTACAAGAACTTGGCTTACATTATTTTATCTTATTTAAACCTAAGTCTAAGGGGTAGATTTGATTATCTCTATTTTTATATATGAGAAAACCAGCTAAGAGAGGCTAAAAAACTTGCCCAAGGTTATATAGCATGCAAGTGTCAAAATCAGGTTTCAAATTCAGGTTGTATGCCTAAAGCTGGTGTGCTTCATCAATATTTTATTCTCTCTTTAGTGTTATCGTTGTGTGTGTTGCTTTGTGTAGGAAAATAACGTTATCTAAAAATGTTTAAATTTTAGAATTACATCCTCATCACTTTGGGTTTTTATTTCTTTAGTTGCCTTAGTCCTCTTGGTAAGTTCCAAATTTTAACTTTTCTAAATTAAGGAATGATGATTTAAGCTTGCACAATACATTTTTATATATCTTACTATATTCACTCTAAAGTTTAATTAATTTTGGAAGTTTCCAATATGTTGTATTCTCCTGAGTTCTTTTGAAATGACCATTTAGTGGGATAGATTAATTTCTTTTCTTAGCCTGATACTATTTTATTTGTTTTAAGGTGTGTGTGTATGTGTGTGTATGATATTCAATAAAATACCAACACATTATCGTATCCCTTGCCTTTTGAAGACCTCAAAGAGATTCAAAATCCTTGCTTCAGCTATTACAGAGTATTCTTTGGAGACTAATATCACCAGTCTCATCTGATATGGAAATGTGAGCAATCAGAAATCTGTTAAAGATTTGCCAAAGATCATTTTGAGCCAAGTTAATAGCAAGTACTCAGTGTGCCAGGCAACAAGCAAACCTGATACCATTTATTGAAAGTTCCTTTGCACCAAGGACTATGCATAATACTTTACGTATATTATCATGAATTCTTGAAAGATTGCAATGTAGCGGTCAATTTGATTTTCTCAGATGAGAAAATGACTCAGGAGGGTCAGAGTACCTTCAGCCGAAATATCAGAAATCTCCATCAAACTGGCTTAAATTGTGTAGAATTTAAGAATTGAGAGCCACTTCTTGATGCTATCCCAGAAGAAGGAGAAAGAGCTTTCCCCAAAGCCCCATCAAATCTTTCATTCTTTCTCATTGGTTCACATTGGTCACATGAACATTCCTAAACCAATCATTGGCAAAGGGAATATGGAGCCAACTTTTACACTTAATCCTACCCCTGGGATAATAGGCTTCAAGGGGAATTATTGTGTGCCTGAACAAATTTAGGTTTCTGTTGAGAAGGAGGAAGGGAAGAAGAGACTTTGGGTGGATAACTAACCATAACTGCTACAAGTAATTTTCCATGTCACTCACCTACCAAGTGATTGAAGTAGAGTTTGAACCCAAGTAGTTCTGACTCCAAATTTCATGGTCGAAATTCTTGCAAACCCTGAAGCTTTTCAGTAATGCCGTCCTGTTGATTACAGAGAAAATACACTATGTGGCCTTTAATTTTTTTCCCATAAAATTAGTTACTAGATATTAAATGCATTAACTCCAGAAGTAATTCTTATAGAAATGATACCTTTTACATTTTCATTTTGGGCACTGATCCTTCTTTGGTATTAATCAAAATGTGATATGTAGGATCCCATAGTCTTATTTATTTTACTTGTAAGACAGTGCCTTGACTAATTTTCATCAAATATGTGAAATGAAATGTTCGCTCATGTGTGAAGTCTTAGGAATAAGCTATTAAGACTTTTACCTTATAGTAGACTTTCTGGGCTTACTGATCTTTGAATAAACACAGTGATATTTTAACAACTTTGTCTTAAGTACCCAGTGCTGATGGCTTCCCAGAATGGTACCCTTCTCATTCTGTATTTACCAAAGTTGCTCTTCTGAGAATCATAAAACTCCCTGTATATGAGCTGCACCATGCTAGTTCTGGTCATAGAGGAATGGTTGGTCCTCTAGTAATAAACATTTCTGAAGAGAATGCTTCCTTCCATTTTGCATCAGCAGGGCAATAGTTTATCAAATATTTATGTCCTGTTTTACCCACACAGTCCTACAAGTTTGTCCCCTTTTATTCTCAGAAATATCCAGTCCAAACATGTGTGATCCCCCAGTTTCTTTGAAATTAGAATTTCGTAAAAAGGATTCAGTGGGGCTGTCCCATGTAACTCAGTCAAAAGCTTAAAGTTTGGGCTTTAAACACTCTTATCCTGAGATGTAATATTCTCACCTCTTTTGAGAGTCAAGAGAACATCAGTACCTAGTCTCATTGGAGAATAAATTATGAGGATTGGCTTGGATTTTGAATGTCCTCTATCTCCACAGTGAATGGATTTTGTTTTCTGCATGTGTAGCTCTCGAAAGGGCACAGATTAAAAGGCTGTGTGGTCAGCTCCAGTCCTCCCCTAGTCCGCTCTATTACTAGCTTCCTTTTGGGGCTGAATATATTTAATCTCCTTTTCCTATGCTAAGAAATATGGTAGAGGTGCCTGCCCCACAGAATATCTTCACAGAGTAATACATTCAGCACAATAAAGGCAAAAGCAACCTATCATATTCACTGTTGTAACATATTTAACTATTGTCAGTTTGTCAAAATATTTCTAAGTAGAATTAAAGTTAGACATTGGAGTTGTTAGGGTAATTATAGCTCTCAGGATCAGAAATATAGTCCATTGTGTGAAAAACAGCATTGGTCCTAATTATAAAGCTGGCATCCACTTACTCAAGAGGAGGTGTTGATATTTATTTTCTCTGTTGATAAAATATTTCTCCTACCACCATGACACACTGATAACAGCAAGTGACTTCATTGTCTCTAGATGACAAAAATAATGATTAACATTTTGACTGCCTTCAGAAAAACTGAAGGAAACATTTGTTTCCTGTATTTTTGTCTCTCTTCTGTTTTTTGAGAACCTGCTCAAAATTCCACACTGTTTCTAAAGAAAGTGTAACTTCAGGTAGATTCCTTGGATGTATATACTTGTTTTGTAATTAAACAGAGCACTTAAATAATAGGCTGCTTTAGAAGGTTTGCATTTACAAAACCTGAATATCATTAAGCACTGACGGTCATTTAATAAAGATCATATCAGCATATTTTATTATCATAGTGGATATCCTGTAGGTACTAAGCTATTTCTAATCGGCCCAAACCAAAATGCATAATCAAGCATAAGTAGAAAATAATTTTTCAGATTTGTAGTAAATTATCACTAGCTTCTTTTGAGTTATGGATTATTTCATTGAATTCATTGAGGTCATCACCAGTATTATTCTCATTTTGTAGAGAACACTGAAATTTCAAAACAGCGAGGAACTTGAACCAGATTACACCGCTGAGAAATGAAAGAAGGGAGAAATTGCATTTTTAAAAACTTTTTTATTTTTAAATGTTTCAAACTTAAGGAAAATTAGCAAGAATAGTAGAATGAGTACCTGATCTTTGACTATGTAGGATCAACCATTGAGGGTACAATGAAGGTATCATGGTCCTTTACCCTAAATCAGCTTGTACTGTGTAGGAACAAGGTTATTATTCTCTTACACAAGCACAATATAGTTAGGGATTTCAGGAAGCAAATTTTCTTCTCAACAGATATGCTAGATTGTTTCCCTAATCTAGATGAAGAGCAAGACTGTTAGTTACATATATAACCCTTGAGTCTGTGCATTGATTTTTTTTTAAAGATTTTATTTATTTATTTGAGAGAGAGAGTGAGAGACAGAGAGCACGAGAGGGAAGAGGGTCAGCGGGAGAAGCAGACTCCCCGCCGAGCAGGGAGCCCGACGCGGGACTCGATCCCGGGACTCCAGGATCATGACCTGAGCCAAAGGCAGTCGCTTAACCAACTGAGCCACCCAGGCACCCTGTGCATTGATTTTGTTCCTGACAATACTGTTTTCTAGTTTTTACTGTACTTTGGCATATTTGTAATCAACCAGCAAGTGCTATTTTGAGTTGTCGGTGAATGCCATCTGAAAACAGTTCACAAAATTCTCATTATTACAACTCATTTTGAGCCAGCTTTGTAACAGCCTGGATGGCCTCTGGATAAAAATTAGGAAACTGAGTAAGAAGTGATAGTCAGCAGGTCTCCTCTTCCACACTCTCATTCAATGAGTTACTGGGGTGACTCAAACGAAACAGAATCCTTGGGTCTTCCAAAGTCTCTGATTTCTGTATGCCTTAGGAAAACCTTAAGGTTGTATATTTTGTCACAAACGTTCTAAGCGTTATGACTAAAGACCAGAATCTTTATGGTTCCCCCATCTTCACGCCCTGGCCTTCCAACACAATGTCGAGACTGCCTTAAATATTTCCTTGAGCAGGGAACTCTGGAAGCTCCTAAGCACATATTCTAAGGAAGTTTTCCTTTCCTCTTCATAACATGTGTTGGAACCAGTGAATTCTGACCTTCCTGACTTCATAAAATTTCCTGAGTTCAGCCATGCACCTGCTAGCATTTTGTGATCTCTAACCACCAGCACCTTTCCAAGGCGAGATAAAAACAAACCAACCTCTCTGCATTATTATTATCCATCACAAGTGACAAATTTGACTTTTAATTCATGTTCCTCGGTAGATAGACAGTAACAGTGTGCGTAAAATAGTAGACACTTGGAAGTACGACTTGTTAATCTCCGAGACATGAGATTGCACTTTTGTTTAATCATGAGCAGTGGGAAATGACATTTGACACTAAATATCACCGCTGTTTTGCCTCAGACACTTCATATAATAGGTTCCTGAGTAGACAGTGATATTCTAGTTTTGTTTTTCATCTAAGATCTCAAAGCTTAAAGCTGTCCTCTTCTTTAAGTTTCCAAAGCCTCCTCTCTGTATCCGATCCAGCAAATTTCTGAGAATGACTCACTCCCTCTGTTGCACCATCTGCCAGGTAACTTAGAAGAGGTGTCAGGGATGCATGGTTTTATTTTTGTTGTTGTTGTTGTTGTTTTGTTTTGTTTTTTTGGTGCTTATTGTCCTCATCCCTGAAGTTCTTTACTTCATTCAAAAAAATCAACAAACCAGTGGAAAGTATTTTGTCCAAGATAAGAACAAACGAATGAGAAAAAGGATACCCTAGCAGCAAAATAGCACTTGAAATAATTTTAAATACACTAATGATTTCTTCAAGTTGCCTGTAAAACTTTTGGAAGTAGGTGACTCTAAACTGTAAATAAATTTTTTTTCTTCAACATTAAATAATCTAAGAGCTTGAATGAGTCCAAACTTGAGGAAATGAACTGTTGGAACTCTAGAAGAGAACATATTATTTTTGTTACTGTTAAAACTGTCTTCATATGAGGGCACCTGGGTGGCTCAGTCAGTTAAGCATCTGCCTTCGGCTCAGGTCATGGTCCCAGGGTCCTGGGATCAAGCCCCGCGATGGGCTCCCTGCTCAGGGGGGAGTCTGCTTCTCTCTCTTCCTCTCTCTCTCTCCCCCTCCCCCTGCTCATGGCCCCTCTCTCTCTTGCTCACTCTCAAATAAAATCTTTAAAAAATTGTCTTCATACAAGACATGATTTTTTTGCCAAATACCATCCATAGTTCAACTCCTGGGATTTCACAATAAGGAAATTCTTTTAGAAAGCTGCCTTTGATTGTCAAATAACATTTTCCTCCATTTCCTTTCAGCTTGATTGCTGAAATGTGTTGAGGTTTTCGTTCTCAAATGTGATGGATGGAAAACCAATTGTAAAAATCTAGGATTCAGTTGTATATGAAAACTAATGTCCCCTTCATTAATGCTCCAAAAACCAATAGAATGTCTACCATGCACTTGTTTCTAGAGATATAAATGTGGGACAGTTTACTCATAAGGAACCCAGATTCCAGGGAGAGAACTAGTATGTTAAAGAGTAACAGTACAATGCACTGATGTGATCAGAGCGAAATCCACAGACAGCTAGAGGAATGCAGAAGAGAGGCCCTAACTCTGCCTGGTTGCTGGTTAGTAGACGGTTTTACCATTCATTTAAGGGCAGAGACCCAGGAATAGGCAGGGATTATAGACTCTTGCCAAACTTAATTTCATTGCTCTAATACTTACTAGCAGCACAAGCGTTGTCTATTCAAAATGAATTAGTTTTAATCTTACTCCTAAAGCAAAGAAAGCCTCTGGTATGGATTTCATTTTCTTTCATTTTTTTCTCCTCTCTCCTTATGACCCTCAGTTTTCTCGTCTCTAACGTGAGAATAATAAAAGCCAAGACCGCCACAAATGGCCTTGGAGGCTGTGCACTACACGACTCCAAGAGGCACCATTTATATAGACCAATATATGAGTGGCACCCCCTGGAGTTGTGCAGCCATTAACAGTACCTACCCTTAAGGGCTATGTGGAAGATTGAAGCTCCACATAACGTGGTAAGTACGTAAGGATTCAGTGCTTGCAGCCATTGCTCTTAGGGTGATGAGGACGAGGATGATGATTATCTCATATAAATTCTTTTTGTATCTTTTCAATGTCAGAAAATCCTGGAAACTAGTGATAAGCAAATGTAACTTCTAATGAAATAAAGTCAATATTATATATTTCAAGAGACTTTCTCTGCTGTATACATTGCAGTTAATCAAGACAACATTGTAAAGTGTCTTATACTTTGGGGGGGCATATAAATGATTGTCTTTTTTATTTCTGAAGGAGGGATTTTAGGAGGTCCCCTGTGTTTCTACATCATTTTTTGTTACAATGCAATGGACTCTAATAGTAACTTCCCATAGTTTTAGAAATCTATAATTGAATTGTATTTTTCAAAGTAAATTAATAGTAGCTGGCTTCAAAGACAGACTAGAATGGCTAGGTTTTTAAAATATTAATATTCGAAAAAGGCAAAATTAATGCATTCATGCTTGCCATTAAAATATAAATATAGCATTAAGATATTTCAGTGACTATGCTTTGTGCTTAAATCCTTGAAGAGCTATAAAAATGCATTTTGTTCATTATTGATCATTTCCTTAGGACTGTGTCCCTATTATTGATATTTTAGTATTTATGTTTCAGAATAATAAAGACATGCTGAACATGCTTCTGTGCTTTCATTAATGTAAATTCTAAAACAGAGCATTTATCTAATGAATGTCTCCAGATATTTAATTTCATGGGCTGTTGCTAGGCAGGATACACAACTCTCTCGCCATCTGCATTTCAGGAAATTTCTGGATTTACACATTTACTTTTATCAGGAAGTTTTATCAAGATGTTCAATGAATTGGAAATATTAAAGTGTGGCTTAGGGTAGGGCTAGCAAGCATAGCCAACCAACCTCAAGATGTAGTGTTTCAAATGGTGTTGATGTTTATTTCTAAGTTTTGTAAATTCAGGAGGAGTTTCTGATTGGGAGTCAACCTTCAAGCAGTCATTCTGAGGCTCTGACAAGTACTTTGTATTCGGCTGTCTTTGACACGTGATTTCTAAAATTTGTCCATTTACATCTATCCAACAGAAAGAGAACAAACAGATCTGAGTGCTTCCTATGGGCCAGGTCTGAATATGGTACCTCATGCTTGGACTCACGTGTTATTGGCAGAGTCCCGTGGCCATACCTACAGCACAGAAGGGTAAGAAATGTGATCCTTGTGTAGAGAAAGGAGAGGAAGCAGGTTTAGATGAACAGCAGGAAATCTCTTGAAATAAGACGTCTCTTTTGCACGCTTTCTCCACACATAGAACATATTCTCACCCCACAGAAGGACAATCCAAAATCTCATCCAGTCACCAAACAGAGCTTAGAGACCAGAGTTTCTGGGTGGTGAGCAGTCTTCTCCCGAAGGCTCAGTTGCGGCTCTTAGCATTTTGGGGATCTATGAATTAAAAGGCGAGTTATCTGCAACTCCCCATCCTTAGGGTCAGAATAAAAGTAATGAAATCTCTGAAAGAGAAAAAAAAAATGAGATAACAGAAGAGTCACTGCTCCAAAGCAATGATGAAATCTTATGGCATTGGACAGAGAGGTCCTTTTCTTGGAAAGAGGTGAATTTCTATGTTAATCTGTGATGCAACTTGTTGAAGAATTCTCTTGTTAATGACCCCTAACTCAGATGTAATGTATGGTGATTAACATAACAATAAAAAATTTAAAGAAAAAAAAATGACCCCTAACTCAGCCTTCTAGGAGATCTTTTCTTGCCAAATATATGTAATAAAATTTGGCAGAGGAAAGGTGACCACTGAAACTCTAGCTTGAAGGCAAGAACTTGGGGAACCCATTAGGAAATGTTAGTCGTTATGACTTATGCTTAGGAAAGTATTACAAGAAAGAGATGAGCTCAGGCAAGAATGGGCTGGTTTGAGACAGAGATGGAAGGGAGTTGAGTGAGATCATAAATCTGGTGACTCAAAATGTGGAAAAGTTCCTCCTTTTGGACCCTAGGCTGGAAGAGGTAAGACCAAAAAAATGTTTCTTCTAAGACTGTCACTGACCAAACAGGATTTAAAAGTATTAAATGCTACTATTTAGTGTTTCTTGACATTTTTAGTACTCATAAATATAGCTTGCCAGTTTATTTAATGATTGTATAAATAGAATAAGCATGTAATGGAATCATGTAATTGTCATTAGGTGATATTCAATGCCCCTGTAATAGTAATCATGAATTCAATATGTGATAGATACATTATCTTTGTCTACAAATACACACATGTGTGTGTGTGTACCCAGTACGTGCACATTTACAAGCAACCACACACACACACACACACACGTGCGCGCACGCACACACACACACACACACACACACACAAGGAAGAACCCTGTGGCCCATTAGCAGAGCCACTGAGAAAGAGGACAGAAACTTCCTGTCTGGATTACTGGGGAAGTATGTTAGCATAAATTATAACAATTACGTTTTCTACCAACTTACTGTTTTTCTCCATTAACATACTTTAAAATCTCTCTGTAATATTGGGCTTCATTTTGTGTTCTCATTGTACTCATAGGAAGAGCGACTTCATAACAATAGCTCCCATTTACTGAATGTAACTGAGCTACCATCTTCTATCATATTTAGCATTCACAATTGTCCTTATCCTCAGGTACAATTATTTTTGTAGTTGGCATGGTTATTTTGGGTTTTTTTAAAGATTTATTTATTTACTTGTGAGAGAGAGAGCCTGTGAGTAGGGGAAGGAGCGGACGGAGAGAATCTTCAAGCAGACTCCCTGCTAAGCATGGAGCCCAGTGTGGGGCTCAATCCCACCACCCATGAGATCACGAACTAAGCCAAAACTAAGAGTCAGATGCTTAACCAACTGCGCCACCCAGGGCTCCGGAATGATTAGATTTTTTTTTTTTTTTTTTCAAATAGGCTCTATGCCCAGCGTGGAGCCGAAGGCGGGGCTTGAACTCACAACCCTGAAATCAAGACCTGAGCTAAGATCAAGAGTCTGAGGCTTAACCCACAGAGCCACCCAGGCACTCTGGTTATTTTGATTTCTATTTGCAGGAAATTCACCATGTAAAACAAAAAAGGAAATTTACTAGATGTAAGCACAATTTGGCCTCATAGGTGAGCTCAGCTGAGGAATGGAAAGCCCTCAGAACCAAGACAGCTGCTTCTTCAGTCACTGCTCCATGTTTCTGAACCACACTGGCTTTTATTTCCACATCTGGCTCCTAGAGTCCTTTCTCGTTGCTGTCTTTCTCCGTCTCTCTTTACACATGCCACCCATTCTCCAGTTCCAGCCGCAAGCAGAGACCCTGCGTCTACTACTCCATCTCAGTGATAACTTTCAGGGAGGAAATCTGATGATCCTGGTTTGGGTCAAGCGTCCATTCCAGGCGATCGCCCAAAGCGCGCCTACTTCCTCCCTAATCTGAGGAGGAGAATACTCAGAGAAAGGGCACTACTGTGGGCTCAACAGACACCCTAAAAGATATATACCTCAGCCATCATTCCAAAAATAAGGAGACACATTGAGAAGGTAAATAATGTAGCCAAACCCTTAATAAGAGAAGAAGCCAGCAGGATTTTGACTCTGGTCTGTGTGGATCCCAAACCCATAATGCTGAATTTTGCTACCCAGCTTACTGTTGAGAGTACCAATCAGCAGTTCCTTGAATCACCGCCTTCTACTTTCACTACCTGGGTTCAGGTGTGCATAAGTCCTAAATGAATAGTTAAGCCCTTACTGCCATAATCGTTGTCATAATAATTATTAGAGATTTTAATAAATTTCCAACAAACTAATCTTCTCCTTTAGGATTTCTCCCACACTAACACACACCAAAGAAATAAGACTTCAAAGCCTTTCTTTTCATTTATTTTCCCATTAAATCCATTTGGATTTCCCAGAAATTAAATACAAAAAAAATGTTTAATTCATTGATTGGCAGAAACGTGAGGCCCATTGAGTAGATGATATAGTTCCTCATGAGACGACACTCTGGAGGCTGGTTATTCATTGTCGGAGCCTTGTAATTCTCCTTTATAACCAAAATGAAGGAACGTGCTTTGAGCCAGCTGCCTACTTAGCTAAGACACTTCTTTTCTGCAAGGAGAAGTGAAGGTGAACGGAGAGTGGAATGTTTGCTGTCACCAGGAAACAAAGATTTTATAATTTGGGGGAAACAAAAGGAATAAGGGGTATACCAGTGGAGGACTGTATTCAAAAATTGTTCTACTCGTGATCTGACAAGGAGGAAAGAAGTGATTCTGCTCTGTGGTGCTTGAACCCATCTAAATGGAAACAGGCTGGCCCATAAAATCAGCACGAACTCATACATGCAATGGCTTTGTGATATAGATTTACTATCCTGTAGGGCCCTCTAGGGACCGCACGGCAATCTCCAAAGCTCATTTCAATCAGACCCCAGAACGAGAGGTGAAATGATAATGTCTCAGGCCACACAGGTGTACAGCTCAATCTTGCCTTCAGGAGATTTTCGCCAATATGTTATTTGACTTCATTCACTAGGTGCAGAACAAACACTTGGGGGATGAAGGAAGGAGGCACAGTCATATTTTCTTAAGGGGTTGTTTTTGTTTTTGTTTTGTTTTGTTTAAGCTGAGGGTCGCTCTCAGGGGACCGAAGTTTCTATAATCACCACTCTCCCCTAATGACTTGTATCGTGGCTAAACCAGATCTGCTCTTCTCCTGAAATGAAGGATTGGTAGAATTGCAGGTGCCACAATGGCAGTTTGCAGGGAGCTTCTCTTCCCTGCAGTTTCCGAGAGGTGAGAGCGACGGGCACAGTGGGGACACACGCAGAGGTGTCCAGTGGAAAGCCGAATGCTGACAGCTCTGCTCTGGCCTCTCCTCCCTTCTCACACCCAGAACGCCTCTCACGAGCCATGAACTCTGGGCTAAGAATTGGTGCCGCGACTCCTGAAATCGCCATAAAGGGACTCATGAAGGATTAAACCAAGCTCTCCGATGGCTACATGGTGACTGGGGGAGGGGGGGGGGAGGGAGTGGGAATCTGCCGCTTATGACTTTCAAAGCTTTCTGAGGATCCATTGGTTGGCTTTGGGCTCGATCCTCCTTTTTGTTTCATAGGGGAATGAAATTCTCACCTCCTCAATGTGGGGGAATTTTACACCCTCAAAGAAACGTGCAATGGAAGAGATTCTTCGACTCCCTTGCTCCAGCTTCAGCTTGTAAAGCCTCAGGTATTCATAAATTTCAGCTCTGGGATCTTTATTGGAGGCAATTTAAAAAATTCGAGCCTGGATCTCCTTTATGAAGTGGGACCTCTGTGTTATAAATGATTTAGTGGGAACTAAAAAATATTTATTGATTCATAATGTGATGCAAGCAACTGGGGGAAAGGAAAAAGTGTTTCTTTTTAAATAAAATAGCGCTCAGGAAACAGGTAGTTCTTCCGTCCTTTCTCAGGCTAGACGTTAATCCCAATGGTGCTCCTGTCATTCTGAAATATAGTAGCTCAAAGGAAATCTTTGTCTGCTTATATGTATGTTTGGGTGTATGTAAGCCTCCTTCTGTTATTTTTTTAGCTGAGTCTGTTACTAGCAAAACAGTAAGAGAAGTGCTACAAAGAGCCATTTGACCAGAGTGAGTAATATATAAAAAAGAATTAAGACTTCTTACCCTTTTCATTTTTTCTATGACTTCTTCAAGGTGGTGGCTCTTAATCAGTCGTTAAAGAATAATGTTTATATTTTGATTTAAAAGGGAAAAAACCAACGACACACCCCAGCAGTACTGACCCCGTGTTTTTTTTTTTTTTTTCAAAAGCATTGTTGAAGAGGAAGAGAATTTGGACCTGCCTAGCAGTCTCTTTTTGCCAATTTGTATAATGCACCTGCCATGAGAGGAGAAGGAAGAGTTGAATTTGGTTTATTCAAAGTAGAAATATTTATCGAGTGCCTTCTATGGTCGGTACCAACTGTACATCGAACTTGAACTCGTACCAGGTGCACAGTAAATTTGGTAAATATATACAATGAATGTTATACAAGCATGGCGTCAAAGGGAGTGCTGTGCTGAGTGGATTGGAAATGTGGTGTGGACTAAGTCCACACTACTACAGATTATTGGACTAGCTTAACCTCCCACCGCTCTCAAAGAAGGAAAGGTATTTGGGAAACAGGTGAAAACTTGAACTCTGGAATAAATAAGAGAGTGCTGTGAGGACAGTAAACTGTTATACTCAAAATGTGCCAAGGGCAACCAATTGAATAATTACAGTAGCTCGGGAAGCCTTGACTTCACGCCATGAGGCATTATGTATTAGACAAATGAGTACTACTACAGAAATAAATTACTGATGATTTGTCTCCTGTTACAAGTCTCCCAGCCCTTCCAAGCATGCCATAGTTTGGCACATTTCCAAGAATAAATCAGATGGAGACCTTACGCTCAAGAACCTAACAAGCTAGTTAGGGAAGTGAGATACATAGTTAATAACTTGAACAAAGACTAGAAGTGAGACATGGCATGTGAAATATGGAGTGCGTTGACCATGGCGTGCTGCGGAGCTCTTCTTTCTGGAAGTAATCTGCAGCAGGGGAGTGCAGTTAGCTAATGGGATGCAGCTGCAGCTGCCATGCCTTCTGGGACCCACTGCAGACTGCTCACAGAGGCCATACCCTCCCTGGCCAGTGCGCCACCAGAAGGATGGGATCCTGGAGCAAAGCCCGTCCTGCCCAGTGCGGGACCCTAACAGACCATCTTTGCTCTAGGGCTCGCCCACCTGGTGACACTTTCACAGAGCTGCCCTGGAGGCTGAGGTTCTTCTATCCAGTCCTCCTACCTATCCTTTCACAGATACCAGACTCACGTGGCCCTCCGAATTCTCTGCCGACTCCTGCCCCCACCTCCTTACCTTTCACAGGTGATTCTCCTTCTAAATTGTTTGCATTTCTAATTTTATCTTTCCTGGGCCAGAACTGATATCTAAAGCTAAAGTACTTTGAAGATTCAGAAAAGACATCAGTCCATTCATTTGTAGGGATTAGGGAATCCCTTACAGAGATAAGGGACCATTTGCATTGGGCCTCTATGAGATAGAGATTAGTAATAATAAAGTTCTGCATAATTAAAATTAAGTTATGAATGGGGAGCCTGGGCGGCTCAGTCGGTTAAGTGTCCAACTCTTGGTTTCGGCTCAGATCATGATCTCAGGGTAGTGAGATCGAACCCCACATCAGGCTCCGCGCTCAGTGCAGAGTGTGCTTGAGATTCTCTCTCTCCCTCGGCCCTCCCCCGCTCTCTCTCTCTCTCTCTCTCTAAAATAAATCTTTTTTAAAAAAAGTATGAATGGTTTATAATAATGAATGCTAATATCATTCATTAAGACTGCTCTAGTGATGCTCCATTTATTTCAATACCAATTATAGCAAAATTCATCAGTGAGATTCCAGGATGTCTCCTTCCCACCAGGTAGTCTAGCAGCTAGTTTATATTAACCTCTTTCCTCCTCTTCTCTCTATTCCACAGATAAGGAAACTACAAGGTTGTGAAGTTACATAAATTACTGGGGGCAGCCAAGTGACAAAGTGAAGAAAAAAATGTTCCAGTAATGATCTCAGCCTGTGAAATATTCAGCTACCAGGCTGGGATTTATGTCTTTGAGAAGAGAAACCATTAATGTCTAGCACATCACTCTACATTAATTTTCCTGAAACATTTACTCACTTGTTCAAAAAACTGCCATGGCTTTCCCTTTTCTAGAGAAGGTCCAGGGAATATTGAAGTCTCAAAGTGCTCCTTACTCCCAAAATGGCAGGGAGTTGTGTGGTTAAACAAGATCAACAAACATTTTGCACCTTCTCCTACACTGGGGACTTACCATGAGCATTAGCACGTGGAAGGCTTTGAAAGTGCCACAGAAAGACATTCAACTTCATTTATTTTGGTGTTTCCTAAACGTCCTTGATCAGGGAGTTCTTAATTCAGCTATACCAATAAATGCCTCACAGAATTAGTCTTTTTTGAGAAATTCTGGCTTAGAGAAGAAGGTGAAATTTACTGCATGGCCCTATATAGAAATACAGAGATGTATATATTTGTTTTTCCTTTATTTCTAAAACATTTTTTTTATTCTAATCATACAACATGTGTACAATACACATTAATTAGAATTTATACTGAAAAATGTAAGGGAGAGCCCTCTCTTAAAATCAACTTACACCATTTAATTTCGGAGACTTTCCTTTCAAAGGTCCATATATACCCATACATTTATAGATCAATACATAAATGTCACATGTTTAAATAGAGTTAAATATTAAATCATGGGCACCTCCTTCTCTCTCTCTCTCTCTCGCTCTCTCTCTTTCTCTCTGTCTTTCCTCCCTCCCAAATATTGGTGGTGTTCCCATTTCTCCCCACTACCAGCTTACGGGTAACTATCAAAACAACCTGCTGTATAATCTTCTGTACCTTTCTCCATGCTTTTGTATAAACATACACAAATGTTTAAATTTGCTTTTTACTAAATGGAGAATGATATCATTCATGCTTCTCCAGATCTTACCTTTCACACTGAACACACTGAGAGACTCCTTCTGAGTCGATCCTCCTGCTACCATTTTTAAATGGCTGCAAAGGGTAGTTGGCATGGAGGTGTCAATATTTCTTTAACCATTTCCCTTTTGATGGACACTACTTTTTTTTAAACCTCTTTGATTGCTTTAAAATAACTCTGAACATATGGGGCACCTGGGTGGCTCAGTCGGTTAAGTGTCTGGCTTTGGCTCAAGTCATGATCTCAGTATCTTGGGATCTAGCCCCATGTTGGGCTCCCAGCTCAGGGGGGAGTCTGCTTCTCCCTCTCCCTCTGCCCCTCCCCCTGCTCATGTTCTCATGCGAGCTCTCTCTCTCTCTCAAATAAATAAATAAAATCTTTAAAAAAGTCTTAAAAAATAATTCTGAACATGTATTCCTCTAGACTATGGCACTTATTTCTACAAGATGGCCAAGATGGAGTCCAGGATTGGGAATGCCAAGACTATTTATATACATAAAAATTATGTATACACACAAATTTATACACACACACTTTGAATTTTAATGGATACTGTAGATTGCTTTTCAAAAGATTGCAACAATTCATACTTCTCACTACCAAGCATAAGAAAACTCTTTCCCCTGTGGGCCACCAGCTGTAGGTGTCTGTTATTCCTCCTTGTAGTTGCCCATATTATGGGGTCCAATGACATCTATTGTTTTAATTTGCATTTTCCTGTCTACCAGGACAATGGGAGAGATTTTTTGTTTCATGGTTGTAGCAGATAATATTCGTGTCCTGACCTATGTCCTCACTCTTCACCTTCTCTGGGAACGCCAGCTGGATCTTCAGCTGCCAACACCTGCATTTCTTTGAGAAAGGGCTTTGTTGGGCTGCCAGGATCCAGGAAGCCCATACACAAGACAAACCAAAAAGCTGGGGAATTAATGTTCACTGGAAGCCATCCTCCACCAGTGACTGATGAGATAATGAGCAGGATAACTCTGAAGTCTGTGTCGACGATGCTTCCCCAGAGTCCCCCAGCAACATTAAGCTCCAGCTTCTAAAAATGGCGATGTACTTAATTGTGTACCCTTTTTTGGCTCCTTAACTTCCCTGTCTTACTTTCTCACTCCCAAATAAGCCATTTGTACTTCAGTCTTTGTCTCAGAGTCTGTGTCTAGGGGAACCTGGCCTAAAAGGTAGTCATTTGTATTGTCTTCTAGGAATTGTCTGTGGATACATTTTCTTGATTGAAGCTTGATTCCCCAGACCTGTCATACAGGAGCTGAAGCTATCAAAGAGAAAAAGACAGGGCTGCTCCTGGGGTTGCCGCCGGAGGCAGAGAAATGCCTTGTCTTTTCCTCTCGTTTTGATTTCCAAATACCCCCCTGATTTCCAGATAAGCTTACCACTGACTGGGACCCAGCCAGACCATTTGTCAAGGGAGACAGGAAAATGCAGCCTGCAGGTCTCAGCCCCTGCTATTCAAAGCGGAGTAGCCGAACGACAAAGAATGAATCTGAGACCAAACCAACCCAGAACTGACACATGGCCAAAATTATGGAGAGCCAGTTATGTTATTATTTATTAACTCATATTTTCCCTCCAGTGAATTGAATGTTATAGTAAACTCCCACATATCCTACCCCATGAGATATATATCTGGGAAATCTGTTCTGTTTCACAGATCTGTCTCATCAGATGCAAATAACGTTTTGATTGCAACTTTACAATACTTCGTCGAGTTTCATCTCTTCTTTTTAATAATCTTTCTCCTAGTCTCAAACACTTGTTCTTTCATGTAAACTTTAGGTTATTTATCTAAATTAAATATAAAATGTGATACCCATGAGAATTGTGATTATAAATTAATTGAGAGGTGACATTTTCATGTCTTCTGATATCTTTAGTTTGTGTTTTAGCTTTACATCTTTCAATAAAACTTCACAGTTTTTATTATAGGTTCTTTGTTAGAATACATTTATTCTACATATTTTCAATTTTTGATTCGATTGTGAACGCAGTTTTCCCCATCTCAATTTCTACCTGTCTAGACATAATTATTACTATAGGGATTTTTGTATATTTTTTTCTATGTATACATCTTACCCAATTCCCTTATTAATCCACCAGATTTTTTTTTCAACTAGGGGTTTTGGGTTTTCCAGGTATGCAGTGTTGTCAACAGCAAAAACTTTTCTCTCTTGTTTTCAGATACATTACCAGTTTGTTTTTCTAGTATTTTTCTATTTATCAGGACTTCTAAAGCAACATTCCGTATTAATATGAATAACGGGTATCCTCACAGTATTCCTGATTTTAATGAAAATGGCCTTAGCACTACCTCATTTAGGATGATGTTTCATATTGCTTTTTGTAAACAGAATTTATCTTACTTATATAGTTCTCTTCTATTCATACATTATTTAGAATTTTATTAGACTAAGTTGTTTTATCAACTGACTTTTCATCATCCATTGTTATGATAGATGCTTTTTCTCCTCTAATTTGTTAATATAATGAATTATGTTGACAGATATTATAATAGTAAAATATCCATGAATTTATGAAACAAATCTGGCTTGATTATAATGTATTATTCCTTTGAAAAGTTTGCTAGATTATATTTTCTAGTAGAATGTTTTACATTTATATTTATGTAAGATTGGTTATATTTATGAAAGATATTTCTTTTTCTTTTTATATCACCTTCATCAGTTTTTAAGTACTGGTTAGGATAGGTTCATAAAATGATTTTGGAAGCTTTTAATATTTCCTTCTGGTCTAGAATTGTTTAAATAACACCAAAATTAAACTTTTTATTTTTGGAACTCAGTTGGGACAATATCTGGTGCTGTTCTTTCTTCTATGGTAAATCTTTAATCATCTTTGCAATCTCTTCTATAGAAATTTGTTTATCTGTGCTATTCACATCTTCTGGGATCAGTGTTATCAGTTTACATTGACTCAAAACATATACATTTTCTTTAGGTTTTGAACTTGATTGCTGTGAATTATATCTAGCATTTTCTTAAAATTACTTCATCTTCGTTATCTGTTTTTCATATTTTCTTTCTTAGTCCTAATTTTGTACATTTTTGTTCTCTTTCTTTTTCTTGGAAGTTCTTGATTTGATTTTTAAAACAGCTTTATGGCGATATAATTGACCTACCCAAAAAATGCACATATTTAATGTATACATTTAATGAGCTTGAACATATACATACACCTCTGAAACCATCACCACTGTCAAGGTAATAAACATCTTCATCACATCCACTAATTTCCTTTTACCCCCACCTCATCTTTTTTGTGATGAAACCACTTGAGAACTACTCTCTTAAACTTTCCATATATACAATACAACATTATTAACTATAGACACTAGGTTGTGCCACAGATCTCTAGAACTTACTCATCTTGCATAACTGAAACTTTCTACCGATTGAACAACAACTACCCATCCCCCTGCCCCCCAAGTTCCTGGTAACCACCAATCTACTTTCTGCTTGTGTGAGTTTGACTGTTTTAGATCATGTAGCACTTGCCTTTCCATGACTGGCTTATTTCCATTAGCATAATGTCCTCCAGGTCCATCCATGTTGTTGCATGTGGCAGGATCTCCTTCTTTTGAAGGTTGAATAATATTCCATTGTATGTATATACCACATCTTCTTTATCCATTCATCCATCACTGGACATTTAGTTTGTTTCCATATCTTGCTCTTGTGTGAATCAGTGCTGCAATGAACATGAGAGTGCTAATATCTCTTTGAGGTACTGATTTCAATTCTTTTGAATAACTACCCCAAAAGTGGGATTGCTGGATTTGATATAGTTGTATTTTTAATTTAACTGCCATACTGTTTGCCATACCAGGGATACCACCTTCTATTCCCAATGAGAATGTTACAAGGGTTCAAATTTCCTCTCATCCTCACCAGCATTTGTTATCTTTTTTTAAATAATAGCCATCCTAACAGGTGTGAGGTGATTGCTTATTATGGTTTTGATTTACTGTTCCCTGATGAGTAGTGATGTTGAGCATCTTTTAGATACCTTTTGGCCAAGTGTATGTCTCCTTTGGAGAAATGTCTATTTGTTCCTTTGCCCATTTTTTTTAAGTGGGCTATTTGGTTTTTTGCTGCTGAGTTTGTAGGAAGTCCTCATATATTTCGGATATTAATCTCATCAGTTATAAGGTTTGCAAATATTTTTTCCCATTCCATAGGTTGTCTTTTCACTCTAGTGATTGTTTCCTGTGCTGTGCAGAGGTCTTAATTTGATGTAGTCTCACATGCTTGATTTTGCTTTTGTTGCTTCTGCTTTAGTGTCATATCCAAGAAATCATTGCAAAGACCAAATTCATGAAGTTTTTCACCTGTTTTCTTCTAGGAATTTTAGAGTTTTAGGTCTTACATTTATGTCTTTAATCCATTTTGTGTTGATATTTGTGTATAGTGTAAGATAAGGATCCAATTTCATTCTTTTGCACGGGACTTTCCAATGATCCCAGCACCATTGGTTGAGAACACTGGCCTTCTCTGTTGTGTATTCTCGGCACCCTTGTTAAAGATCAGTCGACTGAATATGCATGGCTTTTTTTCTGGACTCTAAATTCTGTTCCATTGGTGTCTATGTCTATTTTTATGCCAGTAACATACCGTTTTTATTTTTTTATTTTTTCTTTTAATTTCAGTATAGTTAACGTATAGTGTTATATTAATTTCTGGTCATACTGTTTTAATTACTATAGCTTTGTAATATATATTTTGAAATCAGGAAGTGTGATGCCTCCAGTTTTGTTCTTTCTCAAGATTGCTTTGGCTAGCTGGAGTCTTTTGTGGTTGCATAGGAATTTTGGGATTGCTTTTTCTGGTAAAAAATGCCAGGGGTATTTTACTAGGGATTGCACTGAATCTGTAGATCACTTTGCATGGTATGGACATTTTAACAATATTAAGTCTTTAGTCCAAAACACAGGATGTCTCTCCACTTACTTGTCTTCTTTAATTTCTTTCATCACTGATTTGTAGTTTCTGGTTTAAAACTTTCACCTCCTTTGTTAAGTTTATTCCTAAGTATTTTATTACTTTTGATGCTATTGTAGATGGGATTGTTTTCTTATTTTCCTTTTCAAGATAGTTTGTTGTTGGTGTGTTTTTGTATGTTGATTTTGTATCCTGAAACTTTACTGTATTTGTTTATTTAGTTCTAAGTTTTAGTAACTTATATTTTGGTGGAATCTTTAGGATTTTTTCTCTATATATGATCATGTCATCTACAAATAGAAATAATTTTACTTCTTCTTTCCAACTTCAATGTCTTTTAGTCCCTTTTTCTTTCCCCCCAACTGTTGTGGTTAGGACGTCAATAGTATGTTGAATAGAAGTAGCAAGAGTGGGCATTCTCAACTTGTTCCAGATCTTAGAGGGAAAGCTTTCAGTTTTTCACTGATGAGTATGATAATAGCTTTAGGCTGTTCACATGGCCTTTATTGTGTTGAGGTACATTCTTTCTACACCTAGTTTATTGAGAGTTTTTATCATTAAAGGATGTTGAATTTTGTCAGATGCTTTTCCTGCATATCTCGGTGGATGATCATGTGATTTTTATCTTTCAATCTGTTCAGTGATTTGCATATGTTGAACCATCTTTGCATCTCAGAGATAAATCCCAATTGGTCATGGTGTATGATCCTATTAATGTGCTGTTGAATTCACTTTGCTAGTATTTTTTTTTTTTTTGAGGATTTTTGCATCTATGTTCATCATCAGGAATATTGGCCTGTAGTTTTCTTTCCTTGTAGTGTCTTTGTGTGGTTTTGGTGTCAGAGTAATGCTGGCCTCATAAAATGAATTTGGAAATGTTCCCTCTTCTTCAATTTTTTGGGAAGAGTTTAAGAAGTATTGGTATTTATTCTATTTAAAGAAGAAGAAATTCTTTAGTAGCATTGACCAAGGAAGCCATCTGGTCTTTTCTTTGTTGGAAGGTTGTTTTTTTATTACTGATTCAGTCCTCTTACTAGTTATTGGTCTGTTCAAGTTTTCTATTTCTTCATAATTCAGTTTTGGTGTAGGTTGTATGTTTCTAGGAATTTACCCATTTCTTCTATGTTATCCAATTTGTTGGCATATAATTGTTCACGATAGCCCCATGATCCTTTTATTTCTGTGACATCAGTTATAATGTATGTTCTCTTTCTTGACTGAGCTAATGAGAGTTTGTCTATTTTATTAGTCTTTTGGTAGAAATTGGCTTTGGGATACATCCCATCTATTTTTGTGGGTTTTTTTTCTATTTCTTTTTGCTATTTTAGTTCCTTTTTCTGCTGTTTTGTATTTTTAATTTTGTTTCTAATTTCTTAAAACTAGCATGACATTTTTCAATTTTGTTTTCTATAATCATGATGGTGTATGTGCAGGAAAGTGCTAGCTCAGCAGGTTTGGCTGCTCAAGCTGCTCATTGCCAGGGAAGACCTGTCTTCAGGATTGGCCCTGTGCAGACCCCTGGGACATGAACTTTCAGCCCTTAGAGTATTCTGCCTGTTCCGAGTATTTTTGCATGCCTGAGGCCTTGGGTCACGTGTTACCAGCTTAATCAGATACTTTAGGCTAACAGTGTGATTGTTTTGTGAATGCCCGATCAGATCTACCAGAGGCAGCTTGAATTAGTTATCTTCTATTGAATAGCTGTTGGGAAGAGAACTGGTTAAAAAGAAAATAGAGTGTGCAGTGTGGTGGATTCATTTTTGCAAGACCAGAAAGTTCACATTCTGAGTGGTAGGTTATTTATCACAAGTCTGATGAGTTAATTTACAGCTGAAGTGAATAAAATCAATTTCCCATAACAATGTTTTCAAGCTTAGTGGTTAAACCATTATATTTACAGGCCTGATTGTCAAATACTTGTATTTCTCAACAAGTCTTGCTTTTTCTTATAACTATCAGTAAATTCAAGGACAGTATCTCTGAGTTAGTTTAATCTCAAATCTCAAATACTGTGGACCCCTGTAGGTAGTTTCCAGCACTGTTTGTTTGTTTGTTTGTTTGTTTGTTTGTTTAGAGTACTGTAGGAGTCACCAGGATGGAAATATTTTTCTTTGTTCTCTTTCTTGCTAAGAAAAGCAATATCAACACAATCCTTGAAGACCTATGTCATCAAGACTACTTTTTCTCTCAAGGCTTCTCATCAATTAAAACTGTAAATTATATTTTTGTCACTAAGGCCAAATATATTAAGCCTTTAATTTCTTTTTTTAAAGATTTTACTTATTTATTTATTTGAGAGAGAGGAAAAGAACAAACAGGGGAAGGGCAGAGGGAGAGGAAGAGGGTTCAAGCAGACTCCCTGCTGAGCAAGGAGACTGATGTAAGGCTCGATCCCAGGACCCCAGTATCATGACCTGAGCCGAAGGAGATCCTTAACCAACTACACCACCCAGACACCTCAAGCCTCTGATTTCTAATCTTCAGATTTGACCATTCTTCATTTAGATTTAATGATTTGTAAATTTCAGGGCTCCTTACTGACCACTGTTTTCTCTTTCCATCTTTCTCTGTCTTCTGAGCTCTGCTGTGAGTATTTTGTTGTTTGGCTAAAAGTTTTTGCCTTGAATAATACTGTCCTTGGATGAGGCTCGTGGAATATATTTTTGGAATCCTTGCATATTCATAAACAAATATCTTTACCTTCCTGGAGGAGTGAATGATATCTTAGATGGATACACATTTCTTGGATTGCATGGGTGTTCTTTACCCCAGAAGTCTGCAGATGTCCATCATCTTCCATGTTCACTCAACAGATGAACTTAATGTCAGTCTGATAGGGGCGTGTATGTAAATTACTATATTTTCTCTCTGAAATCTTGTCAAAATTTATTTTTAGTTTTAGATTCTGAAAATTTGACAGGATATGCACAGGGATGCATCCAGAATTCTCATTTGTTGAACTCCAGACTCCGTTAACGTGTCAAGCAGAACACCAAGCTGTCAAAGACGTCTTAATCCCTCAAACCTATGAATATGTTATGTTATTACACAAAGGGAGGATTAGACTGTGGATGGAATTAAGGCTACTAATCAATTTACCTCGAGATGGGGAGATTGTTCAGGATTATCTGAGCGGGCCCAGTGTTATCACAAAGGTTCTCATACGTGAAAGAGGGAGGCAGGAAGGTCAGAGTCAGATAAAGATTAAAGATTGTGTTGTGATGCTCTGAAGATGGGGGAAGGGGCCAGGAGCCAAAGAAGGCCGTGGGCTCTCGAAGCTGGAGAAGAATGGAAACACATTCTCCCCTAAAGCCTCCCAAAGGAATTCAGCTCTGTTGACCACTTGATTTTTGCCCAGTGACACCCACTTGGGACTTCTGACTTCTGGAACTGTAAGATAATACGTTTATGCTGCTATAATCACTAAGTTTGTGATAATTTGTTACAGCAATAACAAGAAACTAATACAGTTGGTCTGGCACCCAGAAAAGAAAAGTTCTGCTTAAGCTTTCTCTTATTGGCCCGCACAGAGACTTTGCATGTGTCTTCCAGGCCTGCTCAAAGCTAACAGTGCCAGGCTGTGCAGAAACAGCTGGAAGATGGAGTCAAGAGGTGAGGACATCAGGAAGGCGGGCGCCATCTTGCTAAACTCCTCATCACTTACCTTTTCAACCTTGTACCTCCTATTCTCTAGCACAATACCTTCACCTTCTGTCTGGACTTCATTCTCTAATAAAACCGCGGTGCTTACTATTCTTCTGTGTTTGAATTTTAGTGTTCTATTGGGTTATAAATGTAGAGATTGCAGGCAGAGAGAGAGAGAGGGAGAGGGAAAAGAATGAAACCAGAAAAGCAAACGAAGCCATAGTCAGGTGTTGCTTGTTGCCTGGGAGGTAACACTAGTGGAACTGTGGTCACAGAAATTCTGACATTTCCTGAACTCTATGCACTATGAGGTCCTCTACCTGAGGTAAACACAGAGATTATCGGAGATAATTAACATGACCTAGAGTACAACCGAGACCAGGCTAAAGACAAGAAGTGACGATGGGGATAAAGCCAAGCCTGAGACTTCCAGTGAGGGCATTAAAAGGCAACAGATAAAAAATTGAGTAATCTAGCACACCATTTAGAATTTGGAATTTTTTTGTTAATTAGAAGCCTTGCTCCCTTTGGCAATAATTATTGCCGACTGGAAAATTTATAAATGCAGTAGTGCTCTTTTTTTTTTAAGGGAGGAAATGCACTTTCATTTAATGAAAGAAATGTACTTCTCTGTCAAAACTATATATTAGCTGGACAGAAATAAAATAGAAGGCATGGGAATATGTTTCAGGATATCGGATGGAAGGAACACAGCTGTTTAAGAAATATAAATAAAATCACATCAAATGTTCAAGAAAGAATAAAATATGTATTAAGAAGTCTTGTTGGGAGGGGAGAGGATAATGTATCACATAAAGGTCACCAAAGATGGGCCAAGACTCTGGGGCAGGGTCCTGTTGGAGCCTGTACAGGGGGCAGGGCTGGATAGGGCAGGGCCAGCAAACTATGGCCCCCGGGGCCCAGTCCAGCCTGCTTGTTATTGTAAATAAAGTCTTGCTCGAACACCGCACGCTCATTCATTTAGGTATCATCTATGGGCATTTTATGCCTCAATGGCAGAGTTGAATAGTTGCCCCCAAAACTGTATGATCCACAAAGGTGAAAGTATTTACAATCTAGCCCTTTACAGAAGTTTGCTGAACCCTTGATTAGAGGTAGCAGCTCCCAATAGAAATATTGAGATTAGCTGTGAGGTACATTCTGATTCAGTTGTAACTCATACCAGTTAAATTGCCCAAGTTCACAAATGATTTACCTTCTCAAAAATAAAATGGAGTGGATTCAAGACCATTCCCAGGAAGAGGTCTGTCATGCTTTCTTGGGGAAAGAGATGGTTACGGCTATCAAGCAGAATTTGTGTTTCCCAAGTAACCCTGAGAGTGAGGTGGGTTATGGACACAGCTCATCTCTATCATGAGGATCAGTTGAAAAGACAAATTTGAAAACTGCTTACCTAGAGAAGGCTGTGCTAAGGGTTTGGGGAATTATTTATTTATTTATTTATTTATTTTAGGGTTTTAAAGGTGTCAGTGATGAAGAGACCCAGCACCTTTCTCTTTTAGCAACACAAGCTAACCTCCTTCAGCTCTGATGGGGACATATCCTGAGGTTGCCCGTTGGGCTCTCTCTTCCTCGGTCAAAAAGCTGACATCAGGTTTTTCTAGAGACCCCCTGAAAAGGCCTTGATGTGATTTCAGGAGTCCCTTGGATCCCGAAAATGTTCTATTTTTTTTTGTTGGAAGTTTGGGGTGGGGAGAATGGAAGGGAGATGTGGGTTGGGGGAGACATAGGAGATGAGAAAATTAAAGAAAAATGCAGTATTGGGGTGAGCGAACATTTTAGAATGAATTGCTCTCTGCCTGAGTCTCTACTTTGAGTTGAAACCTTCCCCATTTGGGTAGTGGGGAGGGAATGAAAAAAACAACAGCATTCTGGGTGCCTGAAAAGTAGAACATCACAGAGTTTTCTCAAGGCAGCTGAAGACAGAGATGGGGTCCAGGGAGAGAAGTTTTGGAGACATAATTTTATAAAGTGCTGGCATGTTTACCTTCAACTGGACCAGGCAAACAGAAACTTTAAGTCAAAATATATCCTTCATCCACAAAGCAGACCGTCTGCTTCACATGATTCTGAAAGATACTCGGGGTTTGTATCTTGATCTGCTCTAGACTTGTTTGTTTTTCATACATGTAAATTCCAAGTGCCTTAAAAACTGGGGATTCTGTCCCATCTCATGTTGAATGCATCTGCTCTAGCGTCTGACGGTATGTTTCGTATGGCACTCGATGAATTGGTTAATTGCAATTAATCACAGAAGCCTCACAGATGAGCATTTAACCAAAGTGAGTAATGCCGGTGCAGGTGGTTAATATAGAGAAAAGATTTCAATACCAGAGGAAGGAGATTAGTACTTCATTTGTGAGAACTGGAATATTTTTTCTGTCCACGTCCATAAATGTATTTTTCCAAATTTTCCCTTAAGCCTATAGTCTAAGAAAGGAAAAAGTAAGAATAAAATATTTTTTGAGTTTCTATTAGCAATATTATGTAAGCGTAGCAGGCAGGGTCTTTGTCTTGCTCACTGTGTGTCCCTAGCACTTAAAATACTGTCAGGCACATGATAGGGATGAAGTATTTTTTATTTTTAGTCATGGATTCCTTTTTCTTGTGACTTTCTTGCTATAACTTTAACATTTTGAGTCACATATTTTGATTTTCTAATGTTTTCCTGCAACCACAGAGAACTCCTTGCTAGATATTAATATGCATATCAAGTTTCAGATGCTAATAAAACAAGAAGGGAGGAGACGCTATAAATCTGATGTCTCAATAAAGCTTTCATTTACTTCCCTTTCTTTATTATGTTTCATCTTATTTGTATTCATTTTGCTTTATCAATTCAAAGATACCATTTCCAGTGTTTATTTTCACAGGAGAGCCCATGAGGTTTGAGTAGTTACTGCTTAGTTAGGGAAAAATAAGCAACAACAACTACAACATATCCCTTAATTTACACAGGAAGGATCTGGTATAAAAAGAGAGTAAGTAACACCCTTGAGGGCATTTATAGAAGTTTTGGGAATGAGGTCCTGAAAAGTAACTTTTTTCAAGCTTCCAAGGAATCTTCCCCATGATTCATTTTTCTCTAATAGGAAATAAGTATGTAAAAGTGGAACCTATAATGAGGTTAGCATATTAGAAGTATTGTGATCCTGTCTGGTAAGCGAAATAGGGCAACCTTTCATATTTTTTAAGTTGTTTTGAATGGATTTGAAGTAAATGCAAGAATGTAAATAGAGTGCATAATTTTGATCTACTACAGTCATAGGTATTTTAGGGTTCTGTTGGAGAAATGATGTGTTCCATGGCTGAGCATGCAGAAGCAAAATTATTTCAGTCACATGCAGTGCTAATTTACCTCCAAATCCGAGACACCTATCAACCTGAGATCTTTACATTTGTGGCTCAGGTTAGCTAGAAGGAACAAGAATGAGATGGTTGTGTCTTATTTTTATTTATTTTTTTAAGTAGGCTCCTTGACCATCACGGAGCCCAATACAGGGCTTGAACTCATGACCTTGAGATCAAGACCTGAGCTGAAATCAAGAGTCAGATGCCTAACTGACTAAGCTAACTCAGGTGCCCCTGCTGTGTCTTATTTTTAGATCAATGAGTGGGTATGACCTCAGATTAGGAAATCAACAAAAATAAGAATAAAATATGGCTTCAACATTAAATTGGAGACAAATGGGATGAATTTTAGGATAAATTTTAAAGAACAGGATAAAAATGTTCATTTCCTTTAATAAAAAAGTTATAAAATGACTACATTTCTAAGTAAACAAGGTTAACTGTCATTTTACTTTGTTTCTATTTGATCATCTCCAACTCAGCTCTTCTTGGGGTATCAAAATAGAGTGGGAATTGGGGCACCTTGTTTAAACATCTGTCTTTGGCTCAGGTCATGATCTCAGGGTCCTGGGATCAAGCCCTGCTTCAGGATCACACTCATTGGGGAATCTGCTTCTCCCTCTCCCTCTGCCCCTCTCCTCTCACACCCCCCCCCCAGCTCATGCTCTCTCTCTCTTTCCCTCAAATAAATAAAATCTTTTAAAAATTCCAAAGTAGAGTGGGAATTTGAATCCTATCAAGATACTGGGCTTTCTCCTGCAAAAATGAAGAGTTGGAAGGAATTGTAAGATCATCTGATTCAAACTTCAAAATTCATGTTTTACAAACTTAAAAAAATCATCATAAATCAAATGGAGCTCAAGGTTAAGGGGGCAATTAGAGAGTTTGGAGGATAGGCAGGAAATAGCTATTTTGACTGAGGCAGTTTCTGAATAATGCTATAATTTGGATTTAATCTTCTGGCAATGAGGTTTATTAGGCAGTATGCTTTAAAGATTTTTTCAAAACATTGAATGTCTTTATGGAGTTCTTGATATGCTAACTATAGATTATATGGTAACATGGTTTTTATTTCTCAGGTTAAAATGAAACTCTTTTATTCCTGAAGAAAGGAGAATTCATATTGATCCTTCTTTACCCATGCAATTAGGCCTGCACCATCATAATAAAACATGCTTGCTTCATTTTTTTATATTGGGAATGTCTTGATATAGAATTCTTTTTAATTAATCCAGCTGATAGAGCAGCAGTGTGTTCTGATTGGAAATGAAGCTGCTCAGTTTTGTCATGTGCATTTGATAGGAAATATTGCCCTTCCTGCATACCACCCCAGGGAAATGGATTTTTTCTCATTTCTGGGGTGCTTTATATATTGCAATCACACAGAACCTGAAAGGAATATAAAAGTTTGCCTGCACTGGCAAATCTCTCCATCCTTGATTATTTAGAACTTTATTCCCCATTAATTTCCTTCTGAGTTTTCACTCTTCAGTGGATCATATAACAGAGTCTGTTCTTTCCAGTTTATTGGTCATCAATAAATGAGACATTGATCAGTGGGTGGAGTGTTGTTTTCATAGTGGTTTCACATATATCACTGCCTCATATAGCCCACTGGGGTGTCCTTCTCCATGTTATAGAGGGGTAAGCTGGAGCTCAATAAGGTTCAGTGACCCCCACGTCAGCCCCACAGCTGGTGAATGGCAGAACCAAGACCAGTGTAGACTTCTGACCTTGAGGCTCATAGAGTTACGTTATTCCACATCTTGGGTTTTAACATTTACAATGACTATATCCATTTAGAATGCCAGCAATAATAATCTATGTTCATTACCATAGATGTAAGACTAAAGCTTCAACTTTCTAGAAGCATTTGCTCTAAAGGAGTACTGCTATATCATACAAGAGGGTTCTATTTCATCTCCCAGTATGGTCTGGGAACTAGAAGTCTTCACACCAGAAATTCTCCAGAAGCTCCTAAATTCTTTAAGCCCAAGAGATTAGCTTGATGTGGACAGATAAGGGCACAATTTGCTGACCTTCAAAATACCATAGGTGGTAAGCCAGTTAAGTCTCCAGTGATGAACCATTGGAGACCAAGTCCCTCACCGGTTGACTAGTCTCTATCCTCCTGCTTCAAGAGTCTGCCATTTCTCCCAATGCAGGGATGAACCATTTCCTCTGGGGATGCAGCTGGCTAATGCAGTGCCCTTCTGGGCTTGATAGTCCCAGTAAAGAGATACCCTGTCCCCTGCCACTAATCTATCTCTTTCTCATTTGCTGTGACACAGCACACTTTGCCTGTGTCAAACTGGGCATTTTTTTTGAAAACGTGCATCACTATTGTCAAGTTCTCCACACTCTTCTGTTGCTTTTCACATATAGTATGTGTAGGAAATATTGTCTAGTGGCAATTAATCTAAGACTTTCCAGTTCCTCGTGGAAAGCACCAATTTAAGAAAAGTTTCAGAGATTTAGAGGGAGCGCTCCGAAATCAACTCTGCGGTCTACAAAAGTCAGGTGAAGAGAAGCTTGTTCAAACTGCTTTCTTCTTCCAAAAGGATTATTTGTTTACTTAGCCATGAGTGTTCTCACAACAAAGCATGCGTCCATTAGAGACTCTCCTTGATGTTTTGTTTTTCACTTGTGAAAGCACATCTTACAGAATTAACATCTTGACATTAATTTCTAGGAAATATTAGCTCTGAGCCTACTTACACCCCAGATTCCACAGAACAAAACAAAATAAAAATGAAGGAGGTAACTGATGAAAGAGTTTCTTGAAGAATCCATTAGCATAAACCGTCATGCAAAAAACCAACTGAACTTTTCTGACGCCTGGATGCTCTGAAGCTGAACTCTTGACAATTAGATGCTTATATTTCCCAGGGTTCTAAATTAAAGCAGAAAGGAAGGAAAAGAAATCGGATGAAGAACAGTTTGCTAGTTTGCCAGAGATAAAAAAAAAAAAACCATTTTTTTTATTTTATTATCCTTTCTGAAAATCTTGAGCAGAAAAATTTTTTTTTTCAAACTGATCATTCCCCTCTGGCAAAATCCATTTCCAGGAACCACATAAGACATGTATAAGATCTGTCACATTCATGAAATCCAGAGATGAACTTTTTTAACCCTTAGATCATAGTCACAGCATTTACTCCGCGTGTTAAGTGAAAGAAGAGGGGTAGGGAATCCCATTTCCTCAGGTCTCACTTGAGACTGGCCCTGGGCTGAATGCTTTCATACGCATTTGTCTTTCAAGCGAAGAAAGAGGCTTAAAGGCGAGAGCAAAGAAAGATGACTTGGAATAACCAGGGTGCAAAATGCCTGCTTGAGTTTACAGCTGCATTGCAAGGTAGAGGGTATAATCTTAAACTAGAAAACAACCTTTCACATTCTTCCCCTCTCTAAAATACAAGTTCTATTGAGACAGCTAATGGTCCTTAAAATGTCTCATCAAGGAAGCCGCAGAGTATTTTTAAAATGTAGAGTTGTTTTTCCTTTCTTTTTTCCAGGTAATAAACACTTGACATTTAGGAAATGCAGTTCTAAATTCACGAGGCACATAGCACTTTTCAGCCACACTCATAGTATTGCAAGGTGCCAGTCATGTACATAAATATATCTTATGGAGCAGAATTTCATTTATTAACGCAGTACGTTTTTAGAAAGGGACATTAATGCCCGATGCATGGAGAGTGAAGTGAGATTCAAATTAAACATTTTAAAGGAAGGATAACTGCTTTTTAATTCCTTACCCTGCCTTTCTTAGTCATCATGTACATCACACCATTATTAACTATGGTTTGAATTGTGTTCACTCAGCTCGGCACCAGAATGTTGGCAGTAGCTTTGGCAAAGAAGAAAGAGCAAACAGATGCTAATCTCTTAGATGGTTAGTCTGGATCTTAGTGGCAAACAATAGAAGCCGGCTCTGGCTATCTTAAATGTAAAGGGAACTTACGGGAATTCGAGAAGGGCTAGAGAACCAGGCTTGGAAAATAACCACAAAACCCAGAAGCATGAGACAACCAGGCAGCAGGAACTGTACATGAGGTCACACTGTTGTCTGGCCCACAGTCATCAATGATGAGGTCATGCCTATTGGGCTCCCACATCCCTCTGCTTTCCCTACCATTCACTGAGGACCTAATGTCCAAGCAGGGTCTTGGTTCCGTGGTAGTGAGAGGAAAGATCTGGGTATGTGACTTCAGTAGAAAAATTTCCATAGTATGAGAGGTTTCCTAAAAGGGACTTAGTAAAAGGATAGTTTGGATGTTGGACAACCCCTGACTGGCATATGTCCCCCAACATTCAAGGACAAGCTTATCTATAATGGAGACTGTAATATAGTCTCACATTTCATCTTCCCTCTTTTCCTTGGGCAGTGACCACCACCCTTGCGCCCAATTAAAAGAAAAGAATACTCTTGGATATGATCTAGTTCATAGCTGCCCTTTTATAGTTAAAGTGAGGTTCTGGGAAAGTGTGGCTTGCCCAGCCAGCATCACCCCTAAAAAGTAGCAGTGTCAGGAATTGAACCCCTGTCTTCCAAGCCCACAAACAATGCCTTTATCTATTGGTCATGCTGATCAAGTCACAGTCATTCAATGTGAGGTTGCAATTTTAGTAATGAAAACATGGAACATTTTTTATTCAGCTCCACAAATCTCTATCACAATTTCTGAGAGGGTAAGGACACCTGGATTTTTTTTTTTTTTTTTGCCACCTCCATGGTCTTAAACAAGTTGCTTAATCTCTCTGAACCTATGTTACTTTATCTGCAAAAAAAAATGCAAATATACCCATACTTCCTACCTTATGAATTGTTGTACAGAATAATTGTGATAATACATAAAGAAAGCATTCTGTTGTACTTTAAAAATTGCATATGATTAAAAATAATGTAAAATACAATTTCATTGGTTACATTAATTAATTGGTTACAATAATAATGAGTTGTAAAAACCTGATTTTGAGGGTTACCCTGTGACCAACAGGTAGGACCACAATTCCTGCCTCCATTTGTAGCTCACTAGTCCAGTAATATTGATTGATTTGCTTAAGATGTTGTGTATCTACAGATCTTCCTCCGCTTATGATGCAGTCATGTCCGATAAACCCATCCTAAGTTGAAAATAGCCTAAGTTGAGTAGTTACTGTACCTAACCTACTGAACATCAGAGCTTAGCCCAGACTCCCCTAACCATGCTCAGAACACTGGCCATCAGCCTACATTTGGGCAAAGTCATCTAACACAGAGCCTATTTTGTAATAAAGGGTTGACTAGCTTGTGTAATGTATTGAACACCGTACTGAAAGTGAAAGACAGAATGGTTGTATGGATGCAGATTGGTTGTAAGTGGATCGGTGGGTTTACCCTCATGGTAGGTGGCTCTGAACTGTGGCTCGCTGGTGCTGCCGGGCATCACTAGAGAGAGGTTCCTCCCACATATCACTCGCCCAGGAAAAGATCCAAATTCAAAATTCGAAGTATAGTTTCTACTAAAGGTGTATCGCTTTCGCACCATCCTAAAGTCAAAAAATCATCAGTCGAATTGTAAGTAGGGGGCCGTCTGGAGGTAGACATGCCAGGAAGATGAAGAGCTTCCACTCAAGTCTGATCCAGAACACAGGGTTTTTTCCTACTGGTATTAATAGCAACTGATTTCATGGGCTTAATAGGTGTCAGCACTAAAAATAACTAACATTTCTTTTTTTATTTTTATTGTTATGTTAATCACCATACATTACATCATTAGTTTTTGATGTAGTGTTCCATGATTCATTGTTTGTGCATAACACCCAGTGCCCCACGCAGAATGTGCCCTCTTTAATACCCATCACCAGGCTAACCCATCCCCCCACCCTCCTCCCCTCCAGAACCCCCAGTTTGTTTTTCAGAGTCCATCGTCTCTCATGGTTCGTCTCCCCCTCTGACTTACTCGCCTTCATTCTTCCCCTCCTGCTATCTTCTTCTTTTTCTTTTTTCTTAACATATCTTGCATTATTTGTTTCAGAGGTACAGATCTGTGATTCAACAGTCTTGCACAATTCACAGCGCTCACCATAGCACATACCTTCCCCAATGCCTATCACCCAGCCACCCCATCCCTCCCACCCCCCACCACTCCAGCAACCCTCAGTTTGTTTCCTGAGATTAAGAATTCCTCATATCAGTGAAGTCATATGATACATGTCTTTCTCTGATTGACTTATTTCACTCAGCATAACACCCTCCAGTTCTATCCATGTCGTTGCAAATGGCAAGATCTCATTCCTTTTGATGGCTGCATAATATTCCATTGTGTATATATACCACTTCTTCTTTATCCATTCATCTGTCGATGGACATCTTGGCTCTTTCCACAGTTTGGCTATTGTGGCCATTGCTGCTATAAACATCGGGGTACATGTACCCCTTCGGATCCCTACATTTGTATCTTTGTGGTAAATACCGAGTAGTGCAATTGCTGGATCGTATGGTAGCTCTATTTTCAACTGTTTGAGGAACCTCCATACTGTTTTCCAGAGTGGTTGCACCAGCTTGCATTCCCACCAACAGTGTAGGAGGGTTCCCCTTTCTCCTCATCCCCGCCAACATCTGTCATTTCCTGACTTGTTAATTTTAGCCATTCTGACTGGTGTGAGGTGGTATCTCATTGAGGTTTTGATTTGGATTTCCCTGATGCCAAGCGATGTTGAGCACTTTTTCATGTGTCTGTTGGCCATTTGGATGTCTTCTTTGGAAAAATGTCTGTTCATGTCTTCTGCCCATTTCTTGATTGGATCATTTGTTCTTTGGGTGTTGAATTTGGTAAGTTCTTTATAGATTTTGGATACTAGCCCTTTATCTGATATGTCATTTGCAAATATCTTTTCCCATTCTGTCGGTTGTCTTTTGGTTTTGTGGACTGTTTCTTTTGCTGTGCAAAAGCTTTTTATCTTGATGAAGTCCCAATAGTTCATTTTTGCCCTTGCTTCCCTTGCCTTTGTCAATGTTTCTAGGAAGCAGTTGCTGTGGCTGAGGTCGAAGAGGTTGCTACCTGTGTTCTCCTTTAGGATTTTGATGGACTCCTGTCTCACATTTAGGTCTTTCAACCATTTGGAGTCTATTTTTGTGTGTGGTGTAAGGAAATGGTCCAGTTTCATTCTTCTGCATGTGGCTGTCCAATTTTCCCAACACCATTTGTTGAAGACACTGTCTTTTTGCCATTGGACATTCTTTCCTGCTTTGTCAAAGATGAGTTGACCATAGAGTTGAGGGTCCATTTCTGGGCTCTCGATTCTGTTCCATTGATCTATGGGTCTGTTTTTGTGCCAGTACCATACTGTCTTGATGATGACAGCTTTGTAATAGAGCTGGAAGTCCGGAATGGTGATGCCGCCAGCTTTGCTTTTCTTTTTCAATATTCCTCTGGCTATTCGGGGTCTCTTCTGGTTCCATAGAAATTTTGGGATTATTTGTTCCATTTCTTTGAAAAAAGTGGATGGTATTTTGATGGGGATTGCATTGAATGTGTAGGTTGCTCTAGGTAGCATTGACATCTTCACAATGTTTGTTCTTCCAATCCATGAGCATGGAACGTTTTTCCATTTCTTTGTGTCTTCTTCAATTTCTTTCATGAGTATTTTATAGTTTTCTGAGTACAGATTCTTTGCCTCTTTGATTAAATTTATTCCTAGGTATCTTATGGTTTTGGGTGCAATTGTAAATGGGATCGACTCCTTGATTTGTCTCTCTTCTGTCTTGTTGTTGATGTATAGGAATACCACTGATTTCTGCGCATTGATTTTATATCCTGCTACTTTACTGAATTCCTGTATGAGTTCTAGCGGTTTTGGGGTGGAGTCTTTTGGGTTTTCCACATACAGTATCATATCATCTGCAAAGAGTGAGAGTTTGACTTCCTCTTTGCCAATTTGGATGCCTTTGATTTCTTTTTGTTGTCTGATTGCTGTGGCTAGGACTTCTAATACTATGTTGAATAGCAGTGGTGAGAGTGGACATCCCTGCTGCGTTCCTGACCTTAGGGGAAAGGCTCTCAGCCTTTCCCCATTGAGAATGATACTCGCTGTAGGTTTTTCATAGATGGCTTTTATGATATTGAGGTATGTACCCTCTATCCCTATACTCTGAAGAGTTTTGATCAAGAAAGGATGCTGTACTTTGTCAAATGCTTTTTCTGCATCTATTGAGAGGATCATATGATTCTTGTTCTTTCTTTTCTTAATGTATTGTATCACGTTGATTGATTTGCGGATGTTAAACCAACCTTGCAGCTTGTGGTAAATACCCAGTATTTAATTAATACTGGGTGGGATAAATGATAAGAGGAGAGATAAATGGGGTAAATCCATTCAAATCCATCCATTTATGCAAATGGGATAAATCCCACTTGGTCATGGTGAATAATACTTTTAATGTACTGTTGGATCCTGTTGGCTAGTATTTTGGTGAGAATTTTTGCATCCATGTTCATCAAGGATATTGGTCTGTAATTCTCCTTTTTGATGGGGTCTTTGTCTGGTTTTGGGATCAAGGTAATGGTGGCCTCATAAAATGAGTTTGGAAGTTTTCCTTCCATTTCTATTTTTTGGAACAGTTTCAGGAGAACAGGTATTAATTCTTCTTTAAATGTCTGATGGAATTCCCCTGGGAAGCCATCTGGCCCTGGGCTTTTGTTTGTTGGGAGATTTTTGATGACTGCTTCAATTTCCTTAGTGGTTATAGGTCTGTTCAGGTTTTCTATTTCTTCCTGGTTCAATTTTGGTAGTTGATACATCTCTAGGAATGCACCCATTTCTTCCAGGTTATCTAATTTGCTGGCATAGAGTTGCTAATAATATGTTCTTACAATTATTTGTATTTCTTTGGTGTTGGTTGTGATCTCTCCTCTTTCATTCATGATTTTGTTGATTTGGGTCATTTCT
>NW_027397098.1:288217-477067 GCF_003265705.2 Callorhinus ursinus
TCTTTGGTGTTGGTTGTGATCTCTCCTCTTTCATTCATGATTTTGTTGATTTGGGTCCTTTCTCTTTTCTTTTTGATCAGTCTGGCCAGGGGTTTATCAATCTTGTTAATTCTTTCAAAGAACCAGCTCCTAGTTTCGTTGATCTGTTCTACTGTTCTTTTGGTTTCTAGTTCATTGATTTCTGCTCTGATCTTTATGATTTCTCTTCTCCTGCTGGGTTTAGGCTTTATTTGCTGTTCTTTCCCCTGCTCCTTTAGGTGTAGGGTTAGGTTGTGTATTTGAGACCTTTCCTGTTTCTTGAGAAAGGCTTGTATTGCTATATACTTTCCTCTCAGGACTGCCTTTGCTGTATCCCAAAGATTTTGAACAGTTGTGTTTTCATTTTCATTGGTTTCCATGAATTTTTTAATTCTTCTTTAATTTCCTGGTTGACCCATTCATTCTTTAGTAGGATGCTCTTTAGCCTCCATGTATTTGAGTTCTTTCCGACTTTCCTCTTGTGATTGAGTTCTAGTTTCAAAGCATTGTGGTTTGAAAATATGCAGGGAATAATCCCAATCTTTTGGTACCACTTGAGACCTGATTTGTGACGTAGGATGTGATCAAATCTGGAGAATGTTCCATGGGCACTAGAGAAGAATGTGTATTCCGTTGCTTTGGGATGGAATGTTCTGAATATGACTGTGAAGTCCATTTGGTCCAGTGTGTCATTTAAAGTCTTTATTTCCTTGTTGATCTTTTGCTTAGATGATCTGTCCATTTTGGTCAGGGGGGTGTTAAAGTCCCCCACTATTATTGCATTGTTGTCAATGTGTTTCTTTGCTTTTGTTATAAATTGCCTTATATAATTGGTTGCTCCCATGTGAGGGGCATAGATATTTACAATTGTTAGATCTTCTTGTTGGATAGACCCTTTAAGTAGGATATAGTGTCCTTCTTCATCTCTTATTACAGTCTTTGTTTTAAAATCTAATTTGTCTGATATAAGGATTGCCACCCCAGCTTTCTTTTGGTGTCCACTAGCATGGTAAATGGTTTTCCACCCCAATCTGGGGGTGTCTTTGGGTCTAAAATGAGTCTCTTGCAGACAGCATATGGATGGGTCTTGTTTTTTAATCCAATCTGATAGCCTGTGTCTTTTGATTCGGGCATTCAGCCCATTTACATTCAGGGTAACTATTGAAAGATGAATTTAGTGCCATTGTATTGCCTGTAAGGTGACTGTTACTGTATATTGTCTGTGTTCCTTTCTGCTCTATGCTGCTTTTAGGCTCTCTCTTTGCTTAGAGGACCCCTTTCAATATTTCTTGGAGGGCTGGTTTCATGTTTGCCAATTCCTTTAGTTTTTGTTTGTCCTGGAAGCTTTTGATCTCTCCTTCTATTTTCAATGACAGCCTAGCTGGATATAGTATTCTTAGCTGCATATTTTTCTCGTTTAGTGCTCTGAAGATATCATGCCAGTCCTTTCTGGCCTGCCAGGTCTCTGTGGATAGGTCTGTTGCCAAACTAATATTTCTATCATTGTAGGTTACATATCTCTTCTCCCGAGCTGCTTTCAGGATTTTCTCTGTGTCTCTGAGACTCGTAAGTTTTACTATTAGATGTCGGGGTGTTGACCTATTTTTATTGATTTTGAGATGGGTTCTCTGTGCCTCCTGGATTTTGATGCCTGTTTCCTTCCTCACATTAGGGAAGTTCTCTGCTATTATTTGCTCCAATATACCTTCTGCCCCTCTCTGTCTTTCTTCTTCTTCTGGGATCCCAATTATTCTAATGTTGTTTCATCTTATCGTATCGCTTATCTCTCGAATTCTGACCTCGTGATCCTGTATTTGTTTATCTCTCTTTTTCTCAGCCTCTTTACTTTCCATCATTTCGTCTTCTATATCGCTGATTCTCTCTTCTGCCTCATTTATCCTAGCAGTTAGTGCCCCCATTTTTGATTGCACCTCATTGATAGCCTTTTTGATTTCGACTTGGTTAGATTTTAGTTCTTTTATTTCTCCAGAAAGGGTTTCTCTAATAACTTCCACGCTTTTTTCAAGCCCAGCTAGTATCTTTAAAGTCATGATTCTGAACTCTAGGTCCGACATTGTACTAACGTCCGTATTGAGTAGGTCCCTGGCAGATGGTACTACCTCTTGCTCTTTTTGCTGAGGTGATTTTTTTTGTCTTGTCATTTTGTCCAGAGGAGAATAGATGAATGAGAGAACAAAATGCTAACAGGTTAACAACGTCCCCAGGAAATATACTCTATACAAATCAGAAAAGACCTGAAACCAGGGGAAAAGAAAGGGAAAGAAAGAAAAAAGAAAGAGGGAAAAAAAAGAAAAAGAAAAAGATAAAAACAAAGCAGAACAATACAAAAAAAACAGAATATGATCAAATATGATCAGGCTAGTGCATAGATCTGTGCCACACACTAGATTTTGAGTGTATTTTGGTCTGTTAGAAAAAAGTGCCTCCTAAAACTTTAAAGGAAGAAAGACTTATATATGTACAAAATAAGGGTTGATACAATGAAGGGATGGAAGATGATTGTAAAGATGAAAATTATAAAAGATTTTATAAAAGGAATTGATAAGAAGTTGTTTGAAAAAAGAAAGAAGATTTTTTTAAAAAAGATGAAAAAAGAAAAGGGAGAGAATGTGATCAGGCAGGAGAGTAGAACAAAGCCATACACTAGTGATTTAGGGTATATTTTGATCTGTTAGGTGAAACTGTATCTCAAAATTTTAAAGAGAGAACAACTTATATATATATGCCAAAAAAAAGGGTAACTACTATGAAGGGATAAAATATGACTCTAAAAATGAAAAATAAAAAATGTTTTTTTTAAAAAGGGATTGATAAGATGTTGGTTGAAAAAGGGAAAAAGAAAAATTAAAAAGAAAAAGAGGTAAAAAAATTAACTTTGAAAAACTAATGAATCATGGTAAAAAAAAGCCATGAATTCTATGTGCAGTATTCCCCTAGCGCTGGAGTTCTCCCGTTCTCCTTGATTGATCAACTTGGTCTTGGCTTGCTGGCTGTTCGTGCTGATCTTCTGGGGGAGGGGCCCGTTGCTGTGGTTCCCAAATGTCTTTGCCGGAGGCGGAACTGCCCCGCCCTTGTCGGTCCGGGCTAAGCAAGCTGCTCGGGTTTGCTCTCAGGAGCTTTTGTTCCCTGCAAGCTCTCGGTACAGCTTTGGAGGACCAGAGTGAAAATGGTGGCCTCCCAATCTCCACCCCTGAGGAGTCGAGAACTCAGGGCCCCGCTCCTCAGTGCGCCCCCAGAGAAAAGCAGTCAGTCACTCCCATCCCCCCAGTCTCCCGCCAAACATTTCTATCTCTGGCACCGACTCGGTGTGGAGTCTCCAAACCCTGCAGATCCCTCTGCCCCGGGGAGGAAGGGGAGTCTCCCCGGCTCTGCTGCTTGTTGGGTCCCTGCTGGAGGAGCAGTGGCCCGACTGGGCCGCGGATCACGGTTTATGGCCACCCCGAGCTGAGAGCCCGCGCCTCGGCTCCGTCTCTGCAGCCGGCTTCCCCGCTCCGATCCCTGGGAGCTCTGCCGCACTCAGGCACCCCCGGTCTTTCTGTGACCCCAAGGGTCCTGAGACCACACTGTCCCACGAGGGTTCCACCCCCCGCTTAGCCACTGGAGCGACGTCCCTCCGCGGAGCCAACTTCTAAAAGTTCCGATTTTGTGCTCCGCGGCTCTATCACTTGCCAGAAGCGGCCCACGGAGGCCCCCTCCCCCGCCGTTTATCCTCCCGACTATCGCCTCGGATTCACTTCTCCGCACGTCCTACCTTCCAGAAAGTGGGCGCTTCTCTGTTCAGAGTGTTGTTACTCTTCTTCTCTTCGATCTCCTGTTGAGTTCGTAGGTGTTCAGAATGGTTTGATCCCTATTCAGCTGAATTCCTGAGACCAGAAAAAATCCAGGTCTCCTACTCCTCTGCCATCTTGCTCCGCCCCCAAAACTAACATTTCTAATGTTAGTTAGAAACTAGCATTTCTAATCCTCACACCATGGGGTAAGTTACCCTTCCCCTATTGTGCAGATGGACCTGGAAGCTCAGAGATGCTATAGCACTTTGCTGGGACTGATCCCCTCTAGTGGCGGAACCAGGATTTGAACCCGAATCTTGCTTCCTCCAAAACCGGATTCTTTGATGTCCCACTGCCTGTTCTAACACACCCTTCCCCAAAGTGGCAGCACTAGATTCAAAACAAACAAACAAAAACACCATGGGAAACAGGAGCTGGGCTGTTTTGTCCTGAGAACAATAATAATACTATCATTTATTGAGCAGTATGTGGGCTAAGGCCTTCTTTGTGTTATCTCGCTTAGCTTTCCCAGTATAGTCGGAGAAATCTAAGGCCTAGACAAGTTAAGGAACTGGCCCCAGACCTTGCTGATGGCGGGTGGCAAAGCCAAGATGCACACTCACCTGTGACTCTGAAGCCCACGATCTTAATCACTCCCCATTGCCAGAGCCTGCCGAAAGCCTAGAGCTGTTAACAATAAATTCACTGCTGGGCTCTAATTCCCTGAACCCCTCTTATGGGGGTCGTTTCGGTTCAGAACCCAAATACCTTGTCTCTCTTAGAAGAAGGTGAATCCGTAAATCGGAAAGGCCCGAGAAGGAGGTTTTCCATTTTTCGACAGATTCATCCTTGCGCAGAGCTTTCTTGCGCTCTCTTCGTCCATGTATTGGAATGACTTGAGATTTTCAGAGCTATTGACCCGCCTGTCAAAAATCCCCTGGGGAGCAGAAGGCAGTGGCTCGAGGCCATTACAACACTCCTGACCACCAGAGGGCAGTGGACCCATACATCCTTGCTACTCACAGTGGTCCCTCAGGAACGGCTGCTTCACTTGGGAGCTTGCTAGAAATTCCGTTTGTAAGCCCCGTCCCTGACTGACTGCATCAGAACCTTCATTTTAACAAGATTCCCTGGTGATTTGTGTGCCACTTAAAGTTTGAGAGGCAATCTCCTAAATCACAGCTTGGTCATCATGAACCAAATGGTCCCATTTTCTTTCCTGTGTTTTTAAACATGTTAACAACTCCATGGAGTATTTAAGGTGAGCAAAGCATTTTGTGTTAATCGCCTCAAATTATCATTTGGGGGAATGTATTCTTAATCCTCTTTTTCAGTTGCGAAGACTGAGATTTAGAGAGAGTGAGTAATTTGGTAGAAATTACAAAGCCAAATGGAGGTTTTGAGATTGAAACACAGGTCGATCTTTTGATGAAGCAGTACTACTTCCTATTGTTCTTGCTTTTTTTTAAAGCACTGTTTTTAAGAGGTATGTTCTGGGGGTCACAAAAAAGTTAGAAAGGAATTTGGTTTATTTTACTCTTGCCTTGACTGTGCTTCTCGCAGGCTAAATGTCGCAGATGTAGGGATTTAGTCAATGATCAGTTATCTATCTTGCCATAAAAGGACTATAATACATAATAGAAATGTTCAAAAATAGTCTTCATGGTCATAAGAAAATCATTTCTTGCTTAAAAGAGTCCTGAATTGTGTCTGTTGGATTTTAATCCCTCCAGTTGCATACAGTTTAATGTGGCCCTTGGAAAAGTCCTGTGACTTCTATACCCACCGGTAGATGTCAGTATTTCTTTGGACACCGCAATGACCTCAGGTTTTGCCTCACCGTTCGTTCTTTGTCAAGCAGTCAATTGTCTTTGAAGAATGTCCAGAGGTTTCTTCTACATTTCACTTGGTTGGAGGAATCTTCTTGGACGGGAATCTTCAATGACCCAAACGTGATCTTTTGTATCTTTTTCTGTTTCTCTGTCTCTCTGTCTCTGTTTCTCTCTGAATCTCTCTCTCTCTCTCTCTCTCTCTCTCTCTCACACACACACACACACACACACACACACACACACACACACGCACACTTTTAGGGGAAAGATTCAAACAAAGGATTTTCTCCCGAGGAGATTTGTCTGTGCAGAGGTTGGGGAAAAGACATTTGAGGATACTTAAGCCAGATTTTGTCAAGACCTCTGGTTGGTAAATCAAGCTGACCCCACTCACCAGGAATTAAGCAACTACCACGCTAATAAACACCAATCCAAAAGGAATTGCCCTTTGAAGGAAGTGACTCAGAAATCTGCAGGACAGGCAGCTTGCTTTGGGTACTTTGTTATCAGAGTTGGTTGGGTAAGACCATAGCCTTCTACTAAGGCTTTATTTATTTCTCAAATAATATTTTATATGCAAATATTTTCTGGAGCCTGTTTCAGAGTTTTATTAAATGTGCAAGAAGGTTGAATAATTTACCAGGTTAATGGAAGACTAGGATTTAAGTTGACGTGAATTTGATTTTAGACTCTGGTGTTTGATTTGTGTGGCTTTTCATGCCCCCACCATCAGGGGAGGTGCTAATAACAATTAGACTCTTCCCAGCTGAGAGCTTTGACTTGTTTGCTTTCCAGAATCATTCAGCTACTTTTTTTTTTACCTTTGCTTTAGAATAACTACATAAAATTATTTGACAGGTATCTGAAGGGACTAACTTCCCTGACAAGGGAGGTCATTAGTAGCTTCTTGGTGAGAAACAAATCTTGAGAGGGGATTAAATAAGAGACACACTTTCTGAGTCATTAGATGCTAGACAGGTTAAAATCCCAGAAAAATACACTGTAGCATTCAATTTGGCACTAGGTAATGACTTAATGGTTCTCTAGATTTCTGATATTCTGTGTGGAAACAGTTAAGCCCTCCTGAGGCCTGATTAGCAAACAGTTTTACTTCACTTCGCAGGAGAAGATGTAAGCAGTTGTTGGCTGGAAAATTTAGAAGCGCTTTAGGGTTATTCACTATGCCTGTTTTGTAATTTAGCAATTATGTAGATTGATAGTGAGAGTCATCCCACTCAAGAAGTCTGGAGACAGACCTAGTTTATTGTTTGCCAGAACTCATCAATTTAGAAGCTAGGTTTGGGGGTTTTGTTGTTCTTGTTGTTCTTATTAGCATCCTGTAGTGGTTGAGAGCATCCACTTTGGGTCTGGATTCAAATCTCAGCTCCATCATTTACCAACTGGGTGGCTTTGTAAACATTATGCCTACGAACCTCAGTTTAGTCATCTGCAAAATGGGCATTATAATGCTTGATTTATAGGATCCTTCAGAGGTATCCATAAAGGAACTAGAAAAACATCTTTTCTCTGTCCTCATTCCCTCCTCCTGGGGCTGGTTTTAGCTATGTGTGGGGGAGGCTGGCCTGCCTAATAATTGATGTACTCATTCAATAATCATATATTAAGCACATACTGTGTGTGTCAGGCATGTGCGTGCTGAACACTGAAGATAGAGCAATGAACAAGGCAAAGGAGGTCCCACCTGTCATGGAATTTATATTCTAAGAGGAGACATGGAAAAATGAGCAAGTAGACAAACACTCAAGTATGTAATAACATCACACAGACAGTAATAAGTATGTTGGAGAAAAATAAGGTAAAGGAAAAGAAAGGAAAGGAAAAAGTCATGGGAAGTCTCTTCAAGAAGGTGATATTAAAGGAAAATGATTATTTCAAGACTATAGCAGGGTTTCCAAGTAGCTAAAGAGAGGCCATCACGAGACGGCTGGGTAAGTAATGGATTTCTTCTCTCAAACACAGATACAGCCAGGGTCCAATCTGAGAAAACAAGAGAATGAAAAAGCAGCAGACACCGCTCAGGTTCATCATGGAATATTTTCCTATCCTTGGAGGATCAGAAGAATCTCTGCAGATTCTGCTGTATCTAAAGAAATGTTTTCTTTGACAAGAACTATTGTGTGGTCCTGGGTGAGGTGACCATGGAGGTTCAGAACTCTCCTCAAGAGAACCTGCTATGCAGCAATGTCCACAATAGCCAAATTATGGAAAGAGCCCAGATGTCTATCGACAAATGAATGGATAAAGAAGATGTGGTATACATATGCAATGGAATACTATTCAGCCATCGAAAAAATGAAATCTTGCCATTTGCAACGATGTGGTTGGAACTAGAGGGTATTATGCTAAGTGAAATAAGTCAATCAGAGAAAGACAGTTATCATATGATCTCACTGATATGTGGAATTTAAGAAACAAGGCAGAGGATCATAGGGGAAGAGAGGGGAAAAAATGAAACAAGATGAAACCAGAGAAGGAGAAAAACGGTAAGAGACTCTTAATCATAGGAAAAAAACTGAGGGTTGCTGGAGGGGAGGGGGATGGGGTAGATGGGGGATGGACATTAAGGAGGGCACGGGATATAATGAGCACTGGGTGTTATATAAGATTGATGAATCACTGACCTCTAACTCTGAAACCAATAATACATTATATGTTAATTAATTGAATTTAGATTAAAAAAATGAAAAGAGAGAGAGAAACTGCTATGGAACATTGCTGATTCTGTGCCTCAGACTGTCACACTTCAGGACCCACCTCTGTCTTCCTTCTTAATCACTGCTGCCAGTAGGCTATTTCCAGCCTAATCTTGTCTTGGCTTCTACTTCATGGAAGACCTGAACACACACAGTTGGAAGCAGAAATAGGGAAAACAGGTGGTAAGATGAATTCTCCAGGCTAGGACTGATGGTAGGTGAGACAGACACAGAGCTGGCTTTGTTAACAGGCCTTTAATATGGGATGTTGAAAAAAAGATGGGGCCACGAGGGGTCTCTTAACCATTAGAAGCCAAGGAGTCGCAATTACCATGACTGGCAAAGTTGGAAGGGCAACCAAGATGGCGTGACCCACAGGAAGTTGTGGAAATGGTTAATAGACCCTGGCTTCCTTATAGGCAAAATAGCCAACAAGGTACCTCTTAATTTTTATAACCTGAGGGAGGCAAAGATGGAGGAACAGAAGGCAATCACCCAATCATGTTGTGATGCCTTGCTCAGTTCTCACACTGAGCCAATGTTCAGACCTAGAACACATCAACTCTAGAGGCTGAGACCAATCACCTAGTTGGCTGGCCAAGGGCATAGAAAGAAAAGGTCTGGACAATTAGACCCAAGGAGGGCTGGGAAAGTGTGACGACTTTGTAGCACATATTAATGCCTACCAAAAAGCATCTCACCACGAGACACCGACCAATGAAGTAGACAAAATGATTCGGCCCATTTGACATTGGCCAGCGTGGTTACTGACCACGCTGGGACTGGAACAATGGGCATATGAACAGAGCTGCCAGAATGGCAGGTTGATGGCCACATGGGGGCGTACTTGCATGGGTACCTTTCCCAAAGACAGTCTAGCTATTGCTGAATCTGATTAGTACATCAAGAAAGCCTGCCTGCCCCTGGGTCATGTGATAGCTTTGGGGATCCTATATCCTTAAAATGCATGCCTCTCTCTCTTCTGGGTAGATGGTTGAATGCTATACTTCATCTTCTCAAGCTTTGGCCTTATTTGAAATTCAACTTTGCATCATTATGGTAGATCCAATTTTATGAACCCAAACTTTATCCACAGAGGTCTATTTAAAAGAAGGCCCCTTAGCCAAATCGTGTGAATGCAGAGTTGTTTTGGAATAGCGACTTCATAGTTTTTCTTTTTCTTTCTTTTTTTTTTTTTTTTTAAGATTTTATTTATCTGACAGAGAGAGAGACAGCGAGAGAGGGAACACAAGCAGGGGGAGTGTGAGAGGGAGAAGCAGGCTTCCCGCGGAGCAGGGAGTCCGATGTGGGGCTCCATCCCAGGACCCTGGGATCATGACCTGAGCCGAAGGCAGACGCTTAACCAACTGAGCCACCCAGCCACCCCGACTTCGTAGTTTTTCTGATCAACCATTTTAGATGGTTCTTTCCCTCACAAAATCTCACTTGTTCTTTATTGATTTTAGTGAAAACCATAACATTTTCCTCAACCCAGTATGGTCAAGAGGACTTTATGGTCGAGCCAAAAAATGTCATTACCCCATGGTACTGAAAGCCAGCATGGGTCTGAGTGTATCTGATTCTCGACTAAAACAGCCTGGAACTTGACGGATGACATTCTGCTTCAGCATTACCCTGTCAGTTTGAAGCAAAAGAACTCAGATGGAAACTCGTGGGCTTGAAAGGTGAGTACTCAGAAGAGCCAGGATGATTTGCTGAAGTGCATGGCAAGGAGAACAAAAATTACCTGTTTCTGTCAAACCCCATAGGGAGAAACATTTTGAAATGTATTCGGCCTGGACCTGATTGCGTTGTTTCATGAGCAGTTCATCCTATCTACCACCTTGGAGACAGGGGAAAAGAGTTTATCTGGAGGTGGTAAGGAGAACATTCAAGTGTCTGACTGAGCTCATAACCCTGCACCTAGGAGATTATACGGAGGTAGCTTATATTATCCATATTTAGTTGGAAATGGAAAGATGGGGTTTGTTGTGGTGTGGCGAAATAGACAGTGAATAGGAAGAGAAACGCTTTTGAGACTGTCAAACATAATGTAGGCTTCCTGGAGTTAATGTCAGACTATTATATAAAATTAATGTTGTTCATAGATGTTGAACGATTAGGTATGGAATTGTCTTTGGCAAGATGTAAAAGGACATTAAAACCATCACTCATCATCTTTTTCTCAAAGAGGTACACATTGCTTCAAGGTCAGCGAGAAGGTGGCCAAAAGAGAATACTGGGTCCATATTACAAAAAGCCTTCAGAAAAAGCTTTGGGTATACAATGGTGGCATCTCTCCTTACATTGCTTAGCAAGCCACCTGAGTGAAATCTGAAACCAGCACCTGCATGTGGCGAGCAGGGAAAGACCAAAGAAAGAGGCTGGCTGGTAGGTTGGTAGATAGTAGTTTTAACAAGCAAGGCAACTTATATATGAGGCTTGTCTTGGTGGCCATGAGAGGACTAGGTCTCCACATATGCCTGTCAAATTTTAAACGTTTATTAGTCTTAACTGGGTATACCATCAGATAGTCTCAACACCATATCACTTTTCTTTCTTTTTTTTTAAATTAATTATGCCCCTTTGAAAATCTCTATCACAGACTTACTTCGAATACAGACAAGAATGTTCTCCAAATGTTTAACTGTGACCCTGGTAGGGGCGGAATTGTGTCCCCTCCCCCACAGCCCCATAGTCATACGTTGAAGTCCTAACCCCTCATACCTCAGAAAGTAACTGTATTTAGAGATAAGGTCTTTCAAGAGGTAATTAAGATAAAATGAGGTCCTATGGGTGGCCCCTATTTCAGTGTGACTTGTTTACTTATAGGAAGAGATTAGTTAAGGAGAGGAGACTCAGAACAAACCCGCCTTGCCAACACCTTGATCTTGGACTTCCGGTCTCCAGAACTGTGAGGCAATGCATTTCTGTTGTTTAAGACCCAGGCTGTGTTATTTTGTTATGGTCGCCACAAGAGACTGATTCAGACCCTTCATTTAGCTGAAGCCTGGCAGGTCGGAGAGAAAGCCTTCTTGCAGCCATAGTGTTTGCTCTTTCCTTGCTTTCTTCAGGAAAACAGGAGGGGAAGCCGCTGTGCACCCCCCTTCCCTTCCCTTCCACCCCCCCCTCCCCAACATTCACCCCTCCCTACAATCAGGAAAGAAAGAGTTCGTTTGTCCCAGTGCCTTTGTCAGAGGCTGGTGGTGGGAAGGCGAATCCTCCATCAGGTATGTTGTAACGAAGTCCAACATTTGTCTCATTCCCCAGTCCCCTCCTCCATCTGTCACTACTGTGAGAAAACTGAGCCAGACTCAATTTTCACATTATTTCTCTGGAGCTCACGGTCCCTGTGGTAACTTTTTCCAGCCATCACTTTAAGTCATCATTTCCTTCACTCTACCTCCTATTTTTTTTTTTTATCTCCTTTAGTCTTGGATTAATGTTATATATAAAAGAACCAAGCGTTAATCTTTGTTTCACCATAGGTGGTGAGAACATAGTTTCTTTTTAACAGTTTTTCAAAGTGGAAGATAAGGAAAATGCTAGAAGTATAATTAAAGATAAAAATAAAAAAGACTTAAAGAGATTTAAATTCCTATGAGGTGAGCCCCTACGAGGCTTTTCAGGAAGGGCTCATTTCTGACAGTCACAGATAAGGGAGGCTGGCTCATCTTTGCCAATTTGGGGAGGTGATTTTAGAAAGAGCTGTAAGGGACTTTGAAGGCTGGGGAACCCACCAGTCTCAGAGTACAGGGGTGGAACTCCTTGTTATCCTGGTTCCTTTTTCCTGGGGAAAAAAAATGTATTTTGTTTTTTGTTTTTTTTTTAAATAATGAAAGGTCACATGTTTGAAGAAAACCAACATGGAGCTCTTGTCTTCCCTGGATAATCCTCCTAAGCCAGAGGTGGAATGGAAATGGCAGAGGAGGCAGGAAAAATAGGGTTGGTGGGGATGGTGGTAGGAATGGCTAACGGACAGAAAAGATAACCAAAAATCAAATAGAAAATGTCTATTAGGGCCCCGAGTATTGGATGTTTGCTGTGGTAATGCTGATTGCACCATTAAACACACCAGTTTTTTAAAATAGGGGGGGGGGGGGGGAGGGAGCAGGCACACTCAAGGACTCTCAGGATAAACACCCTTTCCTGTAAGATTATACTGAGGGTCAGATGACCAGTTATAATCTATTGTCCAAACAAGTACAATTATGAGCCTAAAGGGGGCACTATTACTAAGTAATGCAGCCAATCCCTTCTTTACTCCTGCACTGCCCCCCGAACAGAAATGATGAACATCTCAGCCAGTGTTAGTTAGCACTTAATGTCTGGCCCTTAGGTGGGCTTTCCATTAACCACCTACCACTCCCCTCAGCAACTCAAGCGAGGCAGAAGCGAGCACCTAAAAATGATGGCAAAAGCCTACCACCTCTGTCCTGGAGGAGAGGGGGTAGTAGTTATATGGGAAATTGGGACGTCAAGAAGCCCAGGGTTTTGCCCAAAAGAGTTTCCCTCAGAACACACACACTACCAACCAGTGACAACTCTATGGCCTCTGGGCAATATCCTCCCTCCCCTATTTATCTTAACTCTATACAACCTCCAGAGGCCTGAAGGTTTTCAGGGCTTTATCACTCATTCTCACTGCTCCAGGTTTTGCAAGCTTGATGGACTTGTCCCTTCTCCGCATCTTGCTGAGGACGCCACAGCCCCTCTATCCTGCCGTTGCCCCATGTTCTAACTCCCACAGTGGCCTCTGGGCTACTCCACCTGCTGCATGTGCCCCCAGAAGTTCCCTTTAGCCAAAGTCTTTAATTTTAGGAAGTGTATTTGTTAGAATTGAAATCACACAGGGGCATGGCCCCAGCTGACCTCATTTTGTGTAAAGACCTATCAGCATTTTTGTGTAAGTTATTCTATTCTAGGCCAGCTATTTGTAAATTTAAAGAACTTCATTGAAAAAAAGTGAAGTCAGGGCACCAGGGTGGCCCAGTCATTTGAGCATCTGCCTTCGCTCAGGTCATGATCCCAGGGTACCAGGATCGAGCCCCACAATGGGCTCCTTGCTCAGCGGGGAGCCTGCTTTTCCCTCTCCCTCTGCCTACTTGTGCTCTGTCAAATAAATAAAAAAATCTTTAAAAAAAAAAAAAAGAAAGAAGTGAAGTATACCTACAATGGGCAAAGTAAGAATGATATCTGAAGCAGAAATAAGTTGGATTTATCCAGTTAACCGAAACTTGATTTTTGTGGCAAATTCACCAGTTTAGGACCAAAAAAAAAAAAAAAAAAGTCACTGACACACAGATTCTCATAAAGTTTAGAGAACTGTTTTGATAGAAACAAATAAGTAACACACCAAAAGAGTTTTCCAAAGATTTATTGAAGCAGAAACAAGTTGGTCAGATACTTGTTGGAAAAAAAGCAGTTTTAATGGTATTCAAAAATACTTTTTAAAAAGTATTCTAGCACAAGTTTTCTTCGTAAACTAGATTATGTTGTAAACTTTCTCCTAAATCTTTTAAGAGTGTTGGTTCTTAAGAACTAGAGATTATTCCTATTCCAAATCTATCTTGCGCTCCTGAAAAACTGCAGAAAGGCACTTGAAAGCTGTTTCTTTAAGATACGGATTTCTTTTTTTATTCTTGCTGGTAGTATTGCTGCATCGACTCTGTGCCCTCTTTACTCAAGGTCATCGTGATGCTGAGAAGTTTCATTGATAACCTGTTAACAAAAAAATTCGAATCAAATAGAATACCTGCTGAAGATGAAATTACCCCGATAAGCATGACAAAGGAAAACCCTCCTAAGTAGGTATCATTGATGGTGAAAATAGGCAAGTTACGTTAGCTGTGCATGGCCAAGGTCACAGCTAGGAGGGACAGATACGTGTGTAAGATGCTCTTCACCTACATGCAAAAGAAGCATCCTATGGAATGTTAGCACTTAAAAAAAGAAAACTTAAAACTGTGTATGAAGGATGCTGTGATAATCCTATGCAGCAAAGTTTAAAAGCCCTGAAGACGGACTAAACTGTACAGTCAAGTGCATTTTAAGTGTATGTGCAAGGGAAGATTCCATGAAGATTGCAACAGATTTCGGCCATTTCTTTCCTGGCGTAGAGAAGTAACAAGAAACGAACTGATTATCCGGCATGTCCTTGCGCTATGTCAAAGGGCCTAAGAGTATTCAGGTGGCGGTCAGTAGAGAAGGCCGTATGTCCAGGATCAAAACATTTCTGATATTGAGGGAGTCTACTGAAGTAGCTCATGGAATGAGTCTAGGAAGTAACTTAAGGAAGCTGTGCGCCGATCTTAAATTAAGGAACGTAGAAAAACAATCACTTATTTTGGACAGTGGGAAGACTGCTATGTCACCTTCATATTCAGGAGGCAAACAGTTGGCTGTGTGTCGTGCCGGGCAAAAAGGCCTATTCTCTTTTGAGGAGTCATGAGTGAAACCAAAACCTCCCCAATGAGCCAGGTGTTACCTGAGATAGAGACTTATTGATTCACAAGGCTATCGATGTCTGCCTGAGATTATGCGTTTTGACTGAAAGATACCAACCTGTCCATCTCTAGTCTCAACCGTCTTAATCAGAAGTGTCCTTTTTGAGTGAGTATCAACCAGAGGGAGGGAATCCAGATTGGTTTCTGAATAAAGAAAAATCGCCCAAAATTAGTAAAAGTGAAATTTTAAAAAAGACAAGTAACTATTTTGCCTAAAGAATTATGATCGTTGTTCACAACTGTCGAAAGCACTCCTTCCAAAATAATTCTCAAGACTTAAGACTTTACCAGGGCCTGGTAACGCGGTAGCATCAGGATGGACTATTTCAGTGCATACTCCAAAGGAAGAAGTCCAAGGGAGTTGAAATTTTAACTGGCAGCACAGATTGTAAGACAGTACTTGGGTCTAAAAATTATGGATGTTTTACAGGAGTTTATCTTGTATGGCATTTTCAAAAAATCATTTAGCAAATTAGTGCTTTATCATAAACGGACTGGCTACAAGCTGCTGAAATTTTTCATAAGGGGAGATCAAATACTTACCCCTCAGGTTCAGGGAAGAAAAGTTTGGAAGAGGCAGAGCAATCCTATATAGGGATAAAGAAGAACAGTAAAATTTTTGTTAAACGACTCAAACAATAAGGAACGAATTTCCTCAACTTCTTGTTTTCATCAAATAAGAGAATGTATTCTTGTAGTTCATTAAGTGAGGGATTTGCCTCCGAAGTATTTACCTATGACTGGTCTCATTAGTACATTTAAAATCTTTTCCTTTGAGTGTTTTCTCTGAGCACTGCAGAGTGGGAAAAGTGTTGGCGCTCCCAGAGTTGTGAGTTCAAATCCCAGCTCTGCTACTGATTAACACCGATTAGGGCAAGTTACCAAATCTCCCAAACCTAAGGTTCCACATCTATAAGAAGTGGTCAGCAGCTACGTTGAAGAAATGTTCTAAAGATGAAGAGGTAACGCACGTAGGTAAAGCAAAGGGCATAATTCCTAACAAAGGGTAGCTATTCACACACGTGCATAAGCCCTTGTGCCACACCTGCTCTCCTCGCCTTCCAGCAGCTTCCTGTAGGTGGCAATCTCAATGTCGAGAGCCATCTTGACATTCAGCAGGTCCTGGTATTCCCGAAGGTGACGGGCCATCTCTTCCTTCATGTTCTGAATCTCATCCTGCAGGCGGCCAATAGTGTCTTGGTAGTTAGCAGCTTCGACGGCGAAGTTCTCTTCCATTTCACGCATCTGGCGTTCCAGAGACTCGTTCTGCAGGAGGTAAGAGAGGCTTCGGATGTTACTTCCCAGGAAACCCCCTGCTATCCCCAGACCCACAATCTGCTCCCCTAGTGGCAAAGAGGAGGAGCAGCACTCCAACTTCAGGTGAAGGATACAAGCATCAAGCGTTAGAAGCAAGAGTGTAGGTGTAAGCTAAAACTTTTACATCTCGAAGTGCTCTTTGAATCTATCCTGGCAGCTCATTTTCTTTGGATTAAAACATAAATTTGTCTTCATTTGAAGTTTTGTTCAGATATCACCATTAGCTTGGTCAATGTGCATGATGCAAGCGGGTTATGGTCCGTTTTTTAGTGGGGTGTGATACTCACAGTCCCTTTGAGGGCGTCCACTTCGCAGGTGAGGGACTGCACCTGTCTCCGGTACTCATTTGACTCCTGCTTTGCCTGGCGCAGAGCATCGTTGTTCCGGTTAGCAGCCTCAGAGAGGTCGGCAAACTGTCGGAAAGAAATGACAAAATGTGGACCACCCACGTGACTTGGTCCCCTAAGATTCCCTAAGATCCCCTAAGATTCTCCCTTGCCTGGGAAAAGGGGAAAGCTTCAAGATGGTAGGCAAACAAATAAATACATAGCACATGATCCAAACCAAATTTTGTATCTTAAGTGCAAAGCTCCACGTTCTCCAGACTACGTCTACATTTCTGTTCTGAACAGCGAAGGAAGAGTGGCAGAATGCTGACGTTGATGTTTTCGAGTAGAAATTCGATACATTTACATTACCCTCATTCAAGAAGGGTGGAGGTCATGGGCGTGGCACTGGGATTGCCTTGGAAGTAGGGTTCAGAAGGGAGTAGAAAGAAGGGGTGAGCGATAGGGAGGCCGTAGCAATAAATACAACTGGAAAGAGAAGTTCAAGTTTAAGAAGTTCAGGCCAACTTTCTGACTGGAGCTAAAGGGTGTGCAGGGATCACAGGCAGGTACGAGCGTTTCCAGAACAAAATGCTCTGCTCTTGTTCTAGCCACACTGATTGCTTTCATACCTTGGACTTGTACCATTCCTCGGCCTCCTGAAGGTTCTTGGCAGCCACGCTTTCATACTGCTGGCGTACGTCGCGCAGGGCAGCCGTGAGGTCAGGCTTGGAAACATCCATATCGATTTGGACATGCTGGTCCTGAATCTGGGCCTGCAGCTCCTGGATTTCCTGCAGAAAGAACAGACAGAAGGTCAGCCATGCCCAGGATGGGGGCAACTCCACCCACATTCATTCACGAAACGTGGCTCCACTTGCCTCATCATGCAGTTTCTTCAAAAAGGCAATCTCTTCTTGCAAGGATTCCACTTTACGCTCAAGGTCAAGACGTGCCAAAGAAGCATTGTCAACATCCTGGTTTGGTGAAAAGAGAAAAGACAGGGCAGATGGGAGGGTGCTGAAGTCGATGGCTTATCTCCTTTATTCATTTTAAATGAACCATATGAGCTTAGTCTCTTTACTATGAAAAGGTTGTTGAGAGCTTTTATGACCTTTGAATAAGTCTATAAAGCACCCAGTATGATAATATACTATACTTTCTTCTCTTCATTCTTCTCTTCATTCTCTTCATTAATAAATTTGAATTGTGACCCACTGTATTGTATTCAGATGGCTAATAAGCAATTTATTGCAAGCAAGTAAATGTTAAACTGCACTCTGAATCTCCATTACACTAGTGAAGTTTTTCATTATTTTTAAAATTTCAATTCCAGTGTAACTGACATACCATATGATACTAACATATTATATTAGTTTCGGGTGCACGATATAGTGATTCAGCAACACTGTACAATACTCGGTGTGCTCTTAATCCCCATCTCCGATTTTACCACCCACCTCCCCTCTGGTGGCCCTCAGCCTGTTCTCTGTAGCTAAGAATCTGTTTTTTGATTTGTCTTTATCTTTGTGCATCTGTTTTGTTTCTTAAATTCCACATGAGTAAAATCATATGGTATTTGTCTTTCCCTGACTTGATTTTATTATTTTTTTAAACCTAGAAAAATCAATGTCACCGCATTTTTAAGATATCTTTTTTAGAATGTCATGAAATAACGTAATAGGGTTGACCAGATTTCATTTTGTGTATACTCGAGTACACGTAAAACAGAAATTTGTGCTTCAAAAGTTTCAGTGCATATCTGAGCTCTTCTATTCTCTATTGAAATCTTTTTTTTTTTTTAAGTGGGCTCCACGACGATGGGACTTGAACTCATGACGGAGATCGAAACCTGAGCTGAGATCAAGAGTCGGAGGCTTAACTGACTGAGCCAAATGTATCCTTAGAACGCAAAGCAAGTATGTAGCAATCTCGCAAGGCTAGATTTATACTCCAGTTCAATTTGTACTGAAATTGACTGGCAAAGATGCAGTTCAGGCACATAAGGAAAAGAAATGTAATTCTGCACTGTATTTTCTTTGCTTCCAAATCTGGTAGAATTTTCTCTTAAAACTCCCATTGCATCCTGCAAAGGTGTGTCCATCCTTTTCACTTAGCACTTTGTAAATTCAGTTACTTAGCTTGTTTCAGAATGACTGGTCAAAATGCATGTAATGAAACTATATGCAGAATCCTTGCTGCTCAAGCTCTCCTGTGTTTCCATCACTTGCAAACTGCTATGTCCCAAAGATTTTATTTCCCCTCAGGGAAATGTTATAAGAATTTTTATACCTCTTATCTTGTCAGCAATTGTATGTGGAGTACACTTGATAGCACTGAAGTCTTAAAATGTTGAGAGACCTCTCTCACCTTCATGGAAATGTGAATGAGGAATGAGTGATAATTTAAAAAAAAAATCTGGCTTGGGAAAAATTCACTTTTGCTTGTTAAGCCCTAAAAAAAGATGCGGAAGATAATTACGTCACATTGTGACATTTCTACTTCCTTGAAGAAAATATCAGGGATTTTACTGAATCCCTAAAGAGGAGATCATTGATATCAATCTTGTTTTATATTAATGCACTACGCTGCAGAAAACATTACAGATATGATGATCACAAATGCTCAGTTACTAAAAGGGGCCACACATTGCAGTGCTTAACTTAATTTGGTAAATGTATTTCTGCTTCAAAATGTTATTCTGGACTATGCATCTGAGAGCTTAGATAGCCATCCCAGTAAGTGTTCAGGAGAATAAAACTATGCTAGTGGCTCTTCCTGCTTTTGAATTCCAATTTCAAACTAAAAATCCTTGAAGTCTATCTAGCTTTGGAGCAAAAAGTCCTTTACTTAAAAAATCCATTCTTGGGCCCTAGGTTCGTTCTTCATTTAAGGAGAAAGTGCTAAAGAATAAAGAAACCAAATAAAGAAAGCCCTTTCAAAATGTGAGGTATGATTGTAGCTTTAAGAACTTTTCCCATCACATACTTCACAAGTCTGGACCAGATATTAGATAACGGATGTTAGCAAATACTGTGTCCAATTAGAACTGCACTTACATCATTACATATTCAATAAGAATGTAGCCTGTTGCAAAGCTTCTCTGGGAACACAAAGACTCCTATTATTTCTGTCCAGAGCCACCACACTTGCCAGAATGTCTGTATCTACATTCCATCGTGAAGCCCGTAGAAACCATTAATACCTTTCAGCCCAGGGGACAGATGGCTCCTTTTCATCCTTATTAGATCACAAAATAGTTGTGCCTAGTGATACTACCATATAACTTTAATGCCACAGTGGAACTTGCAGGGAAGAAAAGAAACTTGCTGGCTTAAGTCCAGTTAAACTAAGTTTCTTATCCTCCAACACGTTTACGTTTCAAACTACAGGGCATAACTGTGCTTTTCGTGGCCTTGTAAAAGTTAGCCAACTTGACTTTAGTAAGCCTTAATCTACATCAAACTGTAACCGTTCAGAATCAGAATGTCAATGTGTTGCAAAAACAAAACGGAAAAAAAATGTTTCTTTGAAAAAAATCTCGAAACAAAGTAAAAAGTTAAAAGTTTTTCTGTCCTAAGGCAGGGCTTCACTCATTCAAGGGTTTTCATTGGGAGCTTTCATTGGAAGAACTGTGCTCTTTCTGCCACTAGGGGGCTTTGCGCAAAGACGTGAAGTTTTGCACTATCTAGACGCGGGGTAAGTAACTTTTGAGAATTGCTGCGGGTCGATCGGGTGCGGTCCGGTGGCTGCAAGCGGGAACAGAATCTACAAACCTGTCTGAAAGACTGCAGGGTGCTCTCGGCTTCCTCTCTCTGAAGCATCTCCTCTTGCAACCTGAAACAGTCGCACATTAACCAAAAGGGAACTGGGAAACCGCCAGGGGCGGGGCGGCCACACCCAACCACCACGTCGCTGCACCTCGCGACAGGAGCTGCTGCGCCACCTCCGCGGGCAGCCAAGCACTGCGGATTTTAGAACTGCTGCCCTCCGTACGTTTTAGCGGGTCCTCGGCGGCAGCGTGCAAAAGCAATCACGGTCGCCACCGGAACCTGCAAGGCGACCGCCGCCACTCCGCCCCCGAGGAAGCTCTGCAATCCCTTTGTCTCGCTTCCGCCACTTCCCTCCTCTCTTCCCTCCTCCCGCCCCATGCTGGCAGCCCGCCGGAAGCGGCCCGGAAACTTTCTAAAAGTTTGGGGAAATGGCGCTCATTGCTTGTAAGGGCCTTCGGCTGCAGACACAGTGGTAGTTTTAAGAAATCTGTAACCTGAAGTGGGGTGTTTTTGGGCAACCAGTGGGGGTGGAGGGGAAATGTTAACTGCAAGGTCTGGGTTCAGGGCGGGGCTGCGCCGCCGCACCCACAGCCCCGCTCACCCGCTGTCCCCCAGGCAGCCACCACCCCAGCCACATTCCCAAGGGCGTGGCAGCTTCTCGCGGAGGCCCTGTTCCCTTCTCCCTTCCCTCCCGCAGCCCCGCGTGGGCGCCGCCTTACTTCTCCCGGAGCCGCATGATGTCCTCGGCCAGGTTGTCGCGCTCCACCTCGAAGCGGGCCTTGTCGTTGGTAAGCTGATCCACCTGCCGGCGCAGCTCCCGCATCTCCTCCTCGTAGAGGTCCCCCAGGCGCGACTTGCCCTGGCCCTTGAGCTGTTCGAGCTCGGCTAGCAGGATCTTGTTCTGCTGCTCCAGGAAGCGCACCTTGTCGATGTAGTTGGCAAAACGGTCATTCAGCTCCTGCAGCTCCACTTTCTCGTTGGTGCGGGTGTTCTTGAACTCGGTGTTGATGGCGTCGGCCAGCGAGAAGTCCACCGAGTCCTGCAGCAGGCGCACGCCGGGCACACTGCTCCGCAGGCGCACGGCGGAGGAGCGCGTGGCGTACGCGCCTCCGGGGGACGAGGCATAGAGGCTGCGGCTGGTGCTGGGGCGCAACGCGCTGCCCAGGTTGTAGGTGCGGGTGGACGTGGTCACGTAGCTCCGTGTGGAGCTCGGCCGGCTCCCGGTGCCGGGGCCGCCGAACATCCTGCGGTAGGAGGACGAGGACACGGACCTGGTGGACATGGCTGCAGAGGGTGGCGGTGGGCCGGGCGGCTGCGGCGGCACGGACCGGCTCGGGGAGGACAGGCGAGCGAGGGCGCAGTGGGTGTGGGCGGTGGGAGCGCTGCTGCGTCTCTGGCGCGGGGGATCCCGAAGCGAGAGTGGCAGAGGACCGGACCCCTCCGAGGGCGCAGTTTTTATAAGCCGTTAGGAAAGAGGGTCCCCTCCCACTGCCATCCCAGCCGCAGACCGCGCCAGCCAATGGGGACCGACAAGAAGAGGGGAGGGTGGGCGGGGGCGCCCTCGAGCCTTCCTCCCGGCTCCTCTGCAGCCCGGGACTGCGCACCGTCCCGTTACTTTTTGGTTGGGCTGGGACTTTCGGGGGCTTTCCTGATGATGGCCTGAGCTCTGCTCCCCACTGGGTGCTGAAAAAGGCGGGGTCGCGCGGTGGTGGGGGACCCTGCCCGGGACTGGACCAGAGGGGTCGCGGGCACCGCGCGGTAGAGTCCTGGGAGGAGGCGGGCGGGTGGGAGGGGCACTCGGCTGCAGGGCTGTGGTCGGTTAGGGGCGTGTGGGTGGGGAGCCCCGCGGGCAAGAAGCAGGAAGAGGGGGGAGTCAGGGATCCAGAGAATCGGAAGAAAGAAACAAAGAGTGCCTGAGATTGGAGCGCGAGGTGGGGGCGTGCACGGCCGGCGACGCAGAGCTGGGGCCCCGCGCAGCCTGGCGCACCGCCCACTCTGGCCCACGAATCTTTTCAACCTCTTGTCTTGGGGGGTTCCTGTTCAGGGACCTAACGGGCTCGGTGGCTTTGGACGGCGCGAGCTTCGAGGCGGCGGCCGGGGAAAGCCCGGGGGAGAGGGGTGGGGTCACTGAGTCACAGGCAGTGAGTCACTGAGCTCTGCTGTCCCCCGGGGTTGAGGGCTTCTAGCGGTTCGGAAACCGTTAGACGAGACTGACTCCAGATTTCCCGGGCCCCGCGCGCACTGTCTTAAGTTTCACCTAACTTCGAGTCGAGCCTCAGCTTTCTTCTGTGCGGTTCGCCTGCGGAGATGCTAGAGCACCCCTGCATTCTTAAGGACTCTCCAAAGCCTGGTTTTGCTCCGAATGTGAGGACTTCCCATTAGCAAGAAACTTCGGCAGAGGCCGGATAGCTGCCGAACTCGGGTCTCCAGCATGAACGCACTCTGGGAAGGGTTTTCTTGCAAAGTTCCCTCCCATCCTTCCCTCTGGGCTCCTCTCAGTGCCCCCCCCCCCACCGCCCCCATGGAACCACACCCGACTTTTAACACGATCTGAAAGTTCTGGGTGAAAGAGGAAACCCAGCGTCCGTAGTTTCAAAATCAAATCGAGTGATCACTGGTTTTTCTGCTATAGTGGAAGTCATTAAAGGTATAATCTGTGCCAATTATAGAATTAATTAAGCGTTGCTTTAAAACCCCGATTTGATTAATGAAAGGCAATTATATAACGCAAATGACAGAATGTTTGGGGGAAATAGATTTATGTGTTCATTTTGGTTCAGCGAGGCACATTGCAGGATTCTGGTGACTTGTCTGGGAAATGTCACAGGTCCTTTCGGCCCCTTTTCTAGAAGAATTCATGCAATTGGTCTTACAGTGAAGGAGATAAAACTATCCGCAGAACAAACAGAGAAAACTTCTGGTCTTGAGCATCAGGGAGTGTTCAGACTCCACCACCAAAACCCATCTAGGGTAAATCACTCAACTCAAGGGCTATTGTTGCAACATAAGTAAGTGCTACACCCAAAAGGGAGATGAAGGGAGGAAAGGCAAGCCAGGCTTATTGTCATTAAGGAGCAATTTAAAAATCGTGGGTTTGTTTTTTTTTTTTTGAGTATTTAGAAGACCTATTGAGTACCGGATGGATTACCTCCAAAACCACTGTAAAAATCTAGAGTGAATAGTTAAGAGAAAAAAGGCAAAATCCTTCCCTCTTTTTTCTTTTTTTTGGAGTGGGGGTTACTGTGGGAGTGGTACTGGACGTTACCTGGCATTTAAGAAAAATAGTGTAGAACCAAATGAAGGGTTTATCCTAGCTTCTTGGTGCAAGCCTCGTCTAGGCAATATTATATTTACCTCACTTCAGACAGCTCTGGCAAATGGCACTGCCAAAGTCAAGCTGCAGGGCCTTTGCTGCACAGCTCCCCTACCCTGTGTTTCCTTTCTTCTCTCCTGTGCTGGGGGGCCGTGGGGTGCTCCCAGGGAGCATTCCTGGGGCTTGATGCCCTGGCAGACTAGTTTGTGCTCCACGTTGCCATCTTGCTCCCTGAGAGCTCTTTATTCAAGCCACTGCCCGGCAAATGCCACCATTGTGAGTGTACCTGGAATTTTTAGGATGAGACAAAAAAAAAAAAAGCCATCTCCCAATGGGGAGGGAGGAAGAGAGGATGGACCCTATTCCCACCCAAAGTGCTGATCCCAGGGCAATGAAGTGGTGCTGTCAGGGGATGCTTGCTGACTAACTCACCACGGAAAGTGAGGGCAAGGCTCTGGTGTGATGTGGCAGGGTGCCCTGTTGGTGACCACAGCAAATTCCTCAGGGCTATGATGACTTCCTCTGGGATGGACTCTGGCCTTCCTCATCATCTCAAGGGTATCCCTCCTTTCTAACTCGTCCGCGGTCTGTATTGTCAGGCAGGGCTGTGGTATGTTCACTTGCTGTCTTAGTTCAGGTGCTGTATAACAAAACACCATGCACCGTGTGGGTTAACCAACATTCATTCATTTCCCAAAGCTCTGGAGGCAGGAAGCCCAAGATCAAGGTGCCGGCAGATTCAGTGTCAGATAAGGACCTGCTTTCTGGCGTGCAGACAGCCACCTTCTCGCTGTGTCCTCAGATGGGGGAGACAGAGCTAACTGTAGTCTCTTCCTTTTCTTATAAGTACAGGAATCCCCTAATGGAGGCTCTACTGTCAACACCTCATCTAAACCTAATTACCACCCAAAGGCTCCATCTCCATATATGGAAGCATTGGAGATTAGGGTTCCAAGATAGGAATTTGGAGCTGGGGGGTGGGGTGGGACACAAACTTTCCATCCATAGCACTTGCCATACAGTGCAAACACACACACATACACACACACACACACACACAGAGTATCCAGGGTGTCCTTCCTCTTAGCAATGACCATAGCTAGCTGTGGACTATACAGCATAAAAAACTGGAGGTTACAAAAACACTCTTACTCATTCATGTAGAATGTGTAAGACTTTGTACAGAATTAACTTCATTCAGAGATAGATGTGCCTAGCACAGGGCCTCAGCCAATGGGCGGTGGTCATCAGCGTGGGAAATCATTATGCCTGAACTAACATCTTTGAGTGTGGTCATTAATCCTGCTCTATCTGTGCCGCATGTTCTTAGTTACCTTTGAGAGTCAACAGTGTGGAGACCTAGCTTTCTCGGTTTTCCTGTTTATTTTTTTGAGTGCCGTGAAAACCTAGCTCGGAGGTATTTTTATTTTATTTATTTATTTTTTAAGATTTTATTTATTCATCTGAGAGAGAGAGCAGCAGGAGAAGGGGGAGGGTCAGAGGGAGAAGCAGACTCCCCACCGAGGAGGGAGCCCCGTGCGGGACTCGATCCTGGGACTCCGGGATCATGACCTGAGCGGAAGGCAGTTGCTCAACCATCTGAGCCACCCAGGCACCCTCGGAGGTATTTTTAAATGCTGGACTGGGAAGCCGTTTCAAACACAGCATGGTGTGGGGTATGACTAGTACGGACACGGCGGTCCGACTCCTAGGCCAGGCGTAAACATGACCAAATCTAAAGTCCTAACAGGGATTTGGGAATTTGCAAGCTGTGGTGATGTCAGTTGAATGGGGTGATTTGAACTGACGGAGCAGCCAGCCATGTACAGAGGAGCTTAGCGGCCGGTGGGGGCTTTAGGAAAGCCGGTTGGCAGGAGGCCACACCAAGAGGACAGCTTCTAGCAGGACAGCCCGGATGGAATGGGAGAAATGAGAAGGTGGATAAAAGTGAGATGTGAGAAGCATGACTACACCCGAAGATGTGGTCATAAAGAGAATAATCACTCATATCAGCAGTGCTTTAGTTTTTGTACCTATTGGATGACAGGAAGTTTGCATGCATTTTACCAAATGCTCTCATAGCATCTTGCAAGGGGCATTTGATTGTCCATTTCACAGCGAAGGGGTCTGAGATGCCGGCTTACAATTTACTCATCGTGGTCTGATGACTAGGAGAGGAGGGAAGAAGGGGGCAAGATTTTCAGTTGAGGCTTTTCTGACTCCAAATGCACTTTTCTTTTCTCTTTGCCTTCCTTGATGATGAAATTTTGCTCACTGTCAACCAATACCATTTGCAAATATTATTTAGGGCCTACTGTGTTTCAGGAACTGCAGAGACTGGTTCATTATCGGATTATGTTGCGAAGGAACAGACTCTGAATGGAGTTTGGCAGATGCTTAGACTATCATGTTTTATGTTATTCAGAGGATGTAACAGTGACTCATAGTAGATATGGAGGGGATTTGTTGTTTTTTTTTTTTTAAGATTTTATTTATTTGGGAGAGAGAGAGAGAGAGAGAGAGATGGCCTGGCTGGAGAGAGAGAGCACACAGGCGGGGGGGGAGGGGCAGAAGGGAAGAGAGAAGCAGTTTCCCCACTGAGCAGGGAGCTGGACGCAGGGCTCCATCCCAGGACTCCAGGATCATGACCTGAGCCGAAGGCAGATGCTTAGCCAGCTGAGCCACCCAGGTGCCCAGGAGTTTGGTTTTCACTTGCTCCCTAAATTGTTCCTTGGAGAGTTAAACCTTTCACCTAGATTTCTTTCCGTCTCTTCAGAGGCATCATCTCCAAAATTGGGTGTAGTTCGTCTCACACCCTAAAACCCACCAACCCCAGGGGCTTCCCCTCCCAACTTCCCTGTCTGTTCAGGGCAACCAGCACACTACCAAGATGACAAACCTTCATCACCATGGCCACTCCTTCCTCTTCGGTCACTCAGATCCAGGGGCCGTCCTGGATCATTGTCTCCTGTGTCCACTCCTCAGAGCCACAACCTCTTTTTCTTAATGACCACATTCTTAAGACTTCCCCGAAGATCCAAAGCAAATCCCTCATTGCTTCATTAGGATGTAAGCTCCATAAAAATAGAAAGAACGTTAAGGTCCATGAGGGCAGGGATTTTTTTTTTCTTTTTTGTTCACTGTCCTATCCTCAATGTGCCTAGAGAAGCCTGGCACATTTCTTGAATGTATAGATTGATGCATGAATAATTCATAGAAGAAGGAAGGAAGGAGAGAAAAAGGGAGGGAGGAGGCGAATATTTCTAGCGCCATTATATGTGCGAGCCTTGTGCTAGTCCCTTTAGGGGTGACTGCATTTAATCTCTTCAGGGCATTATGATCCACAAGTTGCATTCACTGACTCAAAATATGTTTATTGCATATTTACCATGTGCCGGGCACTCCGCTAGACTCTGTGGGCGGGGGGAGTGAACAAGGCGTGTGCTCTTGGAATATAGACTTGAGTTGTATGTGCACATACGTGATTCAGAGGGACAATACTCTGGTAAAGGAACAAACAAAGGAATCATAATTTGTAAGAAAGATGGTGAAGGAAACAGAAGTTTTGCTGCAAAAGAGGTTGAGGCTCATGACACTCAAACATGGCCTTTGAAAGCCAGGCCAAGCATGCCCAACCATCCCTCCTGCTGCTCCTCACCAGACCACAGTTTCAGGGGGGCCCTAAGTTTCTCTCTGTTCGGTGAAGAATCCGTATTTTCCCGCACTCAGGTCTTTTCTCATATTCCGTTCAGCAGATAGGTATCCTCATTTTCTGCACCGGCCTGCAATGCTTGTTAGTTTAGGTAAGTAAGAAAGTGTTCATGCCTCCCGGGAGCTCCCAGCCTTGTAAAAGAATCAGGAACCACAGAAAGTGCTGTACTACAGGGTGGAATGTGGTGAGTGCTCCGACGGAGATATGAATGAAATACTAGTGCGTTTAGATGGAAAATGATCCATAGCCACTTGGGGGAGACCAGAAAATATATTTAGAAAAGGTGGTACTCGAGGCTTGGGGACACTTTTTATAGCTTATCCTGGTAGAGAAAGAAGGTTTGAAACTGATGGAAGAGTCTGAGCAAAAATCACATAGATGGCAGGGTTCTGGGGGGCATTTGGGGCTAGCAGGAATCCCAGTATGGCTGGACTGTGGAGCAGCGCTAGGGGAGAAGGGGGAGCGGATGCTAATATGGGACCATGCGTTGGAGGGCGAAATGCCAGGGAGAGGAGTTTATAAGTAGTGTGGTGGGCAGTGGGATTTCACTGTCATTTGTGACTGGGAGAAAGACATGTTTGTGGCTGTGCCTTAGGAAGACTGTTCTAGCATTTTGTGGGGGACGAATTGAGGAGACCGATTTGAGGGCTATTTGCAGTAGATCAGGTGAATGGAGGGGTGGGGGTCCAGTGGTAGCACAGAGGGATGATTGTTACAGGCCATGAAGTTAGAAGACAAGCAAGTCAAAGTGCTCAGAGCTTTCTGGATAGGAACTGAGAGAATGGAGGTGGTGTACATAGAAGAAAAATTTTTAGGTGGGAAATTAATTTGGGGTGAAAGAGATTCATTCAAATCCTCCTACCTGGAAGTATCTTCCCTTCTGTAGTCTATATACAGTGAAACCTCATAAGGCGGGTGAGGTATAAGCTGGATCATGCGGTTCTGCCTTTTATGGCACTTCTCCAGAATGTTCACATGAATTAATATCAACAGCCTTGTGATGGTCTGGTTTCCATAGCTGGTGTAAAATTGGGGACTTCTGCAGTATCTTCTAGAACAGTTTCTAAAGTTCAGAGAAAATGCTTAAAGATGAATTCCTGGAAATCTCTTTGAATCTTTTTGGGGGAAATAAAAGCAGATCATAGTTCCCTGTAGAACTATTTATTATTTATAATTTCATCTACGTCTATGTGCAGTCTATGACAGAGGAAAGAGAAGGTGGTCAGTATGTAGGAGGGAAAAGGAGATGTTCATCAACATATGGAGGGAAAACCTAGTGCAAAAAATTTCAAGTTGATGTCAGACAGATGTGAAGCTAAATTTTCAGTATTGGTTTACTGGATGCAAAACACAAAACGAAACCAGCCCAGTTATAAAAACCAGACCTTATTTGAAAGTGACCTAAATGATACTGTCAGAGTTTAGTTATTGGCCAAGTGAGATTACTACAAGAAAATAAGCTCGTGGCCTCTAATGTTGTTTTTACCATGTTTCAGGATAGAGAAGGTCATGCCACTGTAAGAAAATTTGCCCAAGGGCATTGACATCCTGGAAATTGACTCTGCCTACCTTGAGGAGGTCCCCTAGTTCCTGAGTGGTGGAAGTTTTTTTCAGGAGATATTTTGGTAATGGGCCTAATGATAATAACTGTTTAATAGCACAGTTTTCTTTTAAAGAACTGAAGAAATTTTTTTAAAATTCTGATTTTTCTTTATGGTGACCTGTAAAGTTGGAATGGAAATATACTGAATATATATATATATATATAGCCATAATGTCTTTCCTGTATATTTGGGACAAATAAAAGAACTCTATCCTACTTACCTCCAAACTGATTAAAGAATTAACTGATCTTTCAAAAAAAAAATGTGGAGATGTTTTAGCTCTGGCATATCATGTTCATTTAGCCAGTGAAAATGAGTTTCTTCAAAACCTTGGATGTTACATTTAGTTTTGGATATGTTTGATAAACTCAGTGTTTAAAATATACCCCATCAAACTTTGGTCTTGTGTATGCTGACAAAGATCATTATGATGTGTAGAGGTTAGAAATGAAAATCAAAAGACAAAGTATCAGAAAAATAATAAGTGTATAAGTCAAAGTGACCCTAAATGCAAATGGAAGGAAATATAAGATGGCATAATGATAAAACTATGCAAGGCAAAAGATTAAGAAAATTCATTACAATTATGAGAAATAACTAGGAAAGACCATTTTGAGGTAACTGTAGCAGAATAAAGGGATTGGCAGCACTCTCTGTAGTTCTCCTGCAGTGATTTCTAAAATACTGAGTAAGGTTTTGTATTTCTCATTAGCTAAGTCCTAGAAATATGCCCTCTAATGTGACTCGTATGGATATATGGAGTAACTACAAAAATATTACGGAACTTGAGCTTAATATAGATGAAATATGTTTTCTCCATATCATAAACTGTGAAAAATTGTTCTGATACAGTGCTGTAATGCATTCATCTGGCATCTCCAGAACTTTAGGAGTTTAGACATGTGTGACTTGCATGTCAGGATCAAGGTTTTCATTTTGCTGACTCTGGGTTGGTTTTCACAGTCCGTGATTTGTGAGCTCTAAACAATGATAATGGTAACCAGGCATACCATGATATCATGACAAAAACTGGACTCTGGCCCAGATGGGAAAGCTAATGGTAAGCATAATGAGACCCTTGCATGTATTGAGTGCCTACTGTATGCCAAGTATGAACCTATTTGCCACAAATTAACTTATTTAATCCTCACAACAGCCCTATTATACATACGAAGAAACCGAGACACAGAGAAGTTAAGTAACTTACTCAAGCTCACACAGCCAGGACGTGGCAGACCTGGGATTTGAATCCAGGACTTCTGGCTCCACACTCGAAACTTCACTGTACAGTGATACCTCACATGTTGTGGTATTTTTGTGCCACTGTTGGTGACATCCCCAAGTCTCTTTGGCATTCTTATCATGGTATCTATCTATCTCTTTGGACTTTTTTTTTTTCTCTCCCTGTTCTGATGCAGCAACAGGACCCTTTTTTGATTCAGAGAATATGGTGCCCTTAATGAATCATCAAGATGTCCATGACAATTTCAGGGGTTTTCTGTAAAGATCTCCTTCCTTTCTTTCTTCTTTTTCTTTCTTTCTTTCTTTCTTTCTTTCTTTCTTTCCTTTCTTTCTTTCTTTCTTTCTTTCTTTCTTTCTTTCTTTCTTTCTTTTTCTTTCTTTCTTTCTTTCTTTCCTTCCTTCCTTCCTTCTTTCTTTCTTTCTTCTTTCTTTCTTTCTTTCTTCTTTCTTTCTTTTATCTCATTTCTGAATTCTGACTCAACCCACCAGAATGATTTGATAGTGATGGTGTGTGACTTACACCAATTACACGAATGAAAATCCTCAACCGCATTCACTGGTGGAAAAGAAATAAACTAACATTTTTGGAATGCATAGCCTCTGTAAGTAAGAACATCTTCTACTCATTCTCTATTAGTTTGAATTTTAGAGAGATTCATTAATGTTCAGGGTACTAACAGTGCATGGGCCAAAACTAATGGGAGAGTTCTGTGATATGAGAGAGACAGTGAATCACATGACAGCCAGGATTCTCAAGGCCAAACTAAACAATGTTACTGAGAATACATACATGTTTACTACCCAGTTAAAAAATTTCTTGTGCACTAATCATCTCATTGCTTTGTGTATCAGATTTTTCCAAGTAATGCTCATCAACACTGGCTCTGTTTTAAAACAGAGCCTCCTTAAAGCACTGCACACGTATACAAGGGTGAGACAACAAATATCACAGTCCCATTATAGATCTGAGGGGGAAAAGAAGGCACAAAAGTATTAAAGAGCCTGATGAAATCCTAAATTAGTAGTGGCCCAGTTCCTTAGTAGATTGGATTATTCGGGAGAGAAACAGTGACCCTCTTCAGTCAGTGTATTTTGAGTTGTAGTGTGCACCAGGCTCCCGGTGGTGTCCTAAGAACGCAGAAATGAATAAGCACCTTCCTTGCACTCAGAGGGCACCTAATCTACTTCTCTCTTCTCTGCTAAATCTTTTTGTCTCTGATCTTGCATGATCCTGCTGCCACATTGTGATCTAGTTCAGTAGTTTCATAATGCCCCCTTCTCTCCCTGGCTAAAGTCATAGTGCCTTGGTGACTTTTACTCTGAAATCCATGGAAATGTGAAGTTTACTGTTTTGCTCTCCCTGATAAAATATAGCATAATAACTAGTTGCTGGGTTACTGCATAAAACACAGGCCCCAAATGTAGCCAGGAAGAGCAGTTAGCAATTAAGTAAAGGAAATGACTAGTGGGTTTGAAACTCAATACACGGCCCATGTACTTCTTAGCATAGAAAGGCATCTGGGTTACTTAGGCAACTTTTATCACTAAGGAAGTAGTTTTGGTGACTCATGCTCATCCAGAACGACTTCTTTCAAGATCTGTGTATTTGGTGACTTTACCATTAGGCTTCTGTTTTCCTTTTTCTTTGGACTGGGACAGAAAAAAAGCTACATTTGGATGGCACGGGTTTATTACTTAGTAGCATATTATTCACTGGCTGGCCCATGTTTTGAAATTTAATGGACTCGTGGTGATCAGAGTAAAAGGTCAGTAGTTCTTGCCCTGCATTGCTATATTAAATGTAGAACTAAGATTATTTTTTAAGCAGAAATGTTATGTCTTATATTAACAATGTTTCTTGTCAGTTACTTTTTGTTATTTAATGTAACAATACTGCCATTGAAAATACTGGTCACATTAAAGGACTTTATACCATAACCTAAAATGCCTTAGTTTTCCCCCAAGGAGATGAGAAATGGAATTAAAATTGTCCATGGAGAGCTGTCCGGAGGTGATAATTACAAAAATAAAGGAACCAGAAGGGAACTCTGCTGCCGGCTTCTCTCTTCAGATTATCTGTCTACCTGCTTGCTGTTCTAATAGTATTTACTGACAACTGATATTTTTCTGTGTTAAAAAATAGTAGAGAAGTTGTAGAAGAAGTGAGTTAATTCAAAGAGTGATAGGCCGTTAATGTGTTTGGAGAATTATGGAAGGACTTACTACTGACAAAACTGGGAGCCAAGCCCAAGTGATTGGGCTCTTGGGGTTGGTTACAGAGGCTCTGGGTTCGCCTGGTAACCTTCTCAATACCAGTGTTTCGTGTGGCCAGCATAGGGCTCACCCCGGATTGTCTTTATATCTTTTGTTCTAACTCCAGAAATTGTGCCGTAAGTCTCAAAAATGTAGCTGTTTTCATTTTGCTTTTAATTTGGCCCTTTTCTGTTTTTAATTTTGTGGCTGGAAAAGCTTGAAAAAGGCAATGAGTCATGACAACCATTTCTTTTTCTTCCAGATAGAAACCTTCAGTCTGAGGCCAGGGCACGGAGCACCATTTATGCGATTCATGAGCCTTAGCAGCCGAGCCCTTTTCTTTGGGCCTCCTTTAAGGGAACATGGGCGAAGGGGCTAGTCCAGTGGTTCTCAAAGTGCGGTACCCAGACCGGCAACATCAGCATAACCTGGTGTTTGTTGGCGACACTAACCTCAGACTGACTGAGTCAGAACCCACCATTCTGGTTTTTAATAAGACTTCCAGGTGATTCCAAGGAGTGCTGAAGTCTGAGAACCACAAATTGTTAGTATCTGTGGCCATGAAGAGTATGAAAAATATACTGGTTGGAGAGTGGGGATGTTTATGAGTCTGTTGATGAGGAAATGAAGAATAGATAGAAAAGAATGTTTTAACTTTAGAGTTCAAAAAATAAAAAGTCTGGAACTTAATGAGGAGGATTGATTGCTTGCAAGAACCCAGAGAAGGGCAATCCGGATGAGTGGGGTACTGTGAACGATATTGGCATGGTTCTGAAATTCTCGAATAATCTCTTGCGAGAAAAGGCATGTCTTTCCGTATGAGGACATACATTCAACTCAGGTTTGTAAAATCCTTGAAGACTCTCATGTTCCATTGGCTTCACCAACTCATTTGCATCTTGAGGCCCCTGTTTCTGCATCTGAAAACCATCTGCGTTGTTACTTGCCACAAATGGTCTCATCAGAATGAAGTCAGAGATTCAGGATATGTAAGAGGATTTGTGAAGTGATTTGATTACTGAAAAATGTGAAGCGTAAGGAGGAAAAATAATACCGATATTGACAGTAAAGAGGGGCTTAGAAGGTGATACAGAAGTGGGTGGCGATTTCAACTTCCCTTTGACGCATACCGCCTTTAGTCCCGGCTCTGTCGTGTATTAGTTTTTGATGTTAAGTAAATCACAGTTTTTCAGAGCTTTTCACCTTAGTTTCCTCAACAAAAATATAGCATCAATGATACCTACTCAGAGGACTGTTGTGAGAAAAAAAAATTAGATTAAAATATAAAAATGCAGCTTGTAAAGGTCAAACATTACACATTTTAGATATTGTTGTTAGGATTGTTGTTATTTTATGTCTGGGTTGAGGAAGCTTTGTGATTGTTGACATAATGACATCCAGGAGTTTGGAATAAATGTGTACATCAGCAGATTTTATGATTACAAAAAATAGCTATGTTTGCTTTTCTACTAATTCTCCTCCAGTGGAATGTTTTCATTTTCCCGTGAAATGAGGGAGATCCACATATGTTTTATTAAAGAAAGCAAGTCTGATATTTTTTATCCTTTGAACCGAGAGACTACATTTCACTCATTCTTTCAGGGAAAGATGACAGATTGGGGAGTCAGGCTACCTGGGTAAATTCCCAAGTTCTGCATAAACCTCAGTTTCCTTGTATATAAAAAGGAGGTGTTAATCATACAGAGCTGTATGAAGGTGAAGTGAGAAATGTATATAAAATACATAGTAGAGGGGCACAGGGTAAGCACCCAGTAATGTGGGTTGTTATTAAACTATAGCATGAAGTGGGGCAATGCGTCTGAAAAGTCAAGGGCAGGAGAAAATAAGAAGACAAGGGGACAGCTTATGAAATGGCTGTCTTTGCAAATGAAATTTTGCAATGAAAATTCAAGCAGGTCCCATGGCTTTCCTGGTGACTCTTACTAAATTAAACAATGTTGTTTCTAATAGAGAAAATTAATCATAGTGATTTATAATCTGCATGTCTACCTAATAATCAAAATTTCAATCTTGCTTTAAAGTTACACGTCTTCCCTCTCCAGGCCTGAGAGTGCTGGATGCAAGGGAATAGGAGTACTAGATTTCTCTTTACTAAGTGCTTCTCCCCCTTTCCCATCTTGCTAACTAAGGTCTCTTGCTGCTTCAGGATTAGGTATCATTGAGGAGAGGTGAGGGAGATAAGAAAGTTCTTTCTTGACATGTACTGTTGGTGATTTAGTTTACACATCTCCATTTGGCATGTGTCTAAAACTGGCCCTTTTTCTAACAGGTGCTTCTTTGGGGACTTCTCATCATTGGGATGGCTCTCTCAACGTGTCTTTAACATGCAGAGGTGCATTCATATTTAGTCTTCCACAGTCCCTAGAAGTCATTCAGAAGTATACTCTTTGCTTCTTTTTTTATATATACTTTTTTAAATTATTTGACAGAGGGAGACACAGCGAGAGAGGGAACACAAGCAGGGGGAGAGGGAGAGGGAGAGGGAGAAGCAGGCTTCCCGCGGAGCAGGGAGCCCGATGCGGGGCTCGATCCCAGGACCCTGGGATCATGACCCGAGCCGAAGGCAGACGCTGAACGACTGAGCCACCCAGGCGCCCCATATTCTTTGCTTCTTTTTTGCTGTGGTAATTTCTTTCCAGGGGCTCATCCTCTCCACAAGATCTAAAAACAGCGAGCTCTCCCTTATATGGTTCAGATCTGGTCCAAGGGACTTTACTTTCTAGAACTCAGAGGCTAGAGGATGCGTACAGTTGTAAACTCCCAGGGTGGTCCTTTGAAGCTTTTTGTGTTGGGCCTGAGGTGACTAGCAAACAGCTCCACAGACCTTCTGGGGAAAAGGTCAATCCACACAGCATGCTGACAACTTTCTCCAAAAACTTCCTCTTCTGGGCGCCTGGGTGGCTCAGCTGGTTAAGTGTCCAACTCTTGGTTTCCGCTCAGGTCATGATCTTGGGGTCATGAGATCAAGCCCTCCACTGGGCTCCCCCCTCAGCGGGGAGTCTGCTTCCTCTCTCCCTTATTCCCCACCCCATGCTCATGCATGTGTGTTCTGTTTCTTTCCCTCCCTAAAATAAAATAAATCTTAAAAAAAAAAAAAAAACTTTCCTCTTCAATAATCTCTAACTCATTTATACCTTCAGCATGGATAGAGAGATGGTTGTAAAAGTTATGTAACACTTTCTGGAGCCCTTCCTTTGAAAACTTTGCATTATAGTGTTGTATTTCACTTCAGAATGTGGTTTCTACTGTGTGCTGCATGAGCTGAAACTTGTATTTTAACTCCTATTAAAGAAAAGAGGAAAGGATCATTTTGGGGATGCCCTGACTTGGGGATGCCCTGACTTCTTAGACCACCACCCCCAAGCTGTTGTTGCTGCCAAGGAGAAAATGGTTTGTCCATGCATGAGGGTCAATGGTTTGACCCTCATGAGTGCCCAAATCACAGAGTAAAGCTTTCAGTGTGAGCGAGTGTTTTTTCAGATGTTCATATTTAATCATTTCCTCATAGGCAGCTTTTGTTTTTTAAAGTGACTGACTTACATTATTTGTGACTTACATTATCAGTCTTGGGGCTGACTTATGTTATTGTTTTGGGAGCTAAAATGTGTTTAAAAATGGTGTTCAGATGAAGTTGGAAAACTGTTAACTTTTACCAGTTGTAATCTGATCCTAAACTCCCACTTGTATTTAAATAAACTTGTCTTGAGACAAATTAAATATGTTATGTATTGTGTTTAAATTTTTTAAATTATCGTTATCATATTTGCATTTCAGGCATAACATTTTCTAATGTGAAATCTCACATGTGGGTGCACGTGTATAAGTTGTTGCAGCTCTGAACTCAGGCCCAAAATGTCTGTGATTGCCTTGTGGTAGTTCTGGAGGTAGGTATCTAAGTACACTACGAATATGGGCTTGGACTTGAAATGTCCTGTAAGCCTCCTTTTTTGGCGTTTTTGTAGATATTAGATACTATTGTGAAAATTACATGGACCTCTGAAAAATTGCTGGGAATTTAAAAATTGGGTATGTTAGGTATATTTGTCTAATAACTCTTAATATCAATTTGGTTATATTTTTTAAAGATTTTATTTATTTGAGAGAGAGGGAGAGAGTGAGCCCAAGAGGGGGAGGGTCAGAGGGAGAAGCAGACTCCCCACTGAGCAGGGAGCCCGATGTGGGTGGGACTCGATCCCAGGACTCCAGGATCATGACCTGAGCTGAAGGCAGTCGTCCAACCAACTGAGCCACCCAGGCGCCCTTGGTTATTTTTTTCAAGTATGCTTGATTGGCATGGTGGAGTTAGGGTAGTGAAACCTTGAGATAATGACTAAATGCCCATCTATGCATCCATCCACCCAAGGGGGGCTTCTAAAATATTAGAATTTTGTACTACAATTGCCCATGGTTAAAAATAAGTCATCATCATAATAAAACATTGGCACTAATCTGAATTAAAAAAAAAAAAAAACAAGGTCTGTATTTTGGTTCCTAATTGTGAAAAACGAGAGGAATATTTTACTTTTTACTCTTGAAATACTTTCTATTTGATGACTTTTTAAATAAATACATGGGAACAATAAGGTATGAGGCAAGCCAGGTGCCTTATACCTTAGTGTTCTTTTCTTTCCTCTACTCTCATTTTGTCTTCCCTGTTCTCCTTGTCTCTTTCTTTCTTTTTCTTTCCAGATAGCTGGGGATGTGCTCAGAGGAGATGACGATACTTGGAAAAATGACCTGAACCTGTAAACTTTGAGCCAGTTAAGGAAAGAAAGAAAGAGACTTCTAAATTTTGTGCAACACTGTAATTTAAACAGGATTTAGTGTGGCAACAGGCTGCATGGTGTATCAAAGTGGATGCAAAGATGGTAAACTGGAAGGAGGTCTGGAAAGGAGGGAAATGAGCAATGAGCTCTACTTTAGACAAAGCAAAGAGTGTGTGTGTGTGTGTGTGTGTGTGTGTGTGTGTGTGTATGTTATCAAGGTTTAAAAAGGCTTTATTAAATCTGAGGCATCAAGGGGTACCTGGCTGGCTCCATCAGAAGAGCCTGCAACTCTTCACCTTGGGTTCAAGCCCCACCTTGGGCGTAGAGCTTATTTAAAAAAATAACGCAAAAATAAATTGGAAGCAAAAAAGAAAGGAAGCATCAAGATGAACTTGAACTTTAAAAAGCTCCCTTCTAAAGCTGAAAGAGTCTAGACTGCCCCTGGTATCACTCTTTCTAAAGCTAGTTCTGTGGAATATCTAATGTTCTGTTACTCTTACAATAAAAGAAGGTGGGAGGGTAACTGGTACCAAATCAGGGACAAATATCCAAATGAGCTTAGAACTGGAAGGAATAGCCAAGAAATGTTTGCAAAAGAAGAGGAATTCTGGAGGTTCCTAGTAGGTGTGAAAATGTATTACAAGTTCCAGTATTTGCCTATGTGGTTCGGCAGCAGGAATAGCAGACATACCCCAAGAAGGGCTAGCCGCCATGGGGATGATGCTACCTTAGAATATATTGTATGAACGAGGAAGTATTCCCTTCCACTGTGGAAGGGAATCTAGGTATTTATGGAAAAGTTGGGTTTAAAACCTCACCTTGCATAACATATCAAAATAGATTTAAAAAATGAAATATAAAGGAAGAGAATAACATACAGGTGAATTTAGCTCATTTTTTTTTTCTAAGTATAGGACTTCCTAGGCTTAAAAAGGCATCAGATAAATGACAAAGGAAAACTGTGTATATTTGACTGCAGAAAATTAAATACGTTTGTGTCATGAAATATTATAAACCAAATCCAGTGGAAACTGATGAACTGGGAGGCATTTTTACAACACACATGGTTGACAGCTTTATAGCAACAAAAATAAAATTGCAGTAATGCAGTCAGAAACTCATATTATCCCAGTAGCAAAAGGACAAATATGACAAATAACTAACAAAAGAAAAAATTACAGATGTCCCATAAACATGTGATAATTCACCCTTGATGTTAATAAAAAAAAATAACACACTAATTTTTTGGCCTATAAGATAGACAAAAATTTCAAGTGACAGCACTTGTTCATGAGGATACAGAAGGTGAGCATTCTCAGCCACTGCTGATGGGCTCGTAATCGTTTTGGAAATGCATCAAGAACTTAGGTAATAATTATGTCTTTTACCTAGTAATACCCACTTCTAGACTCTATCTAGCTGATGAGAACATCAGAGCATTTGAATATTTATATGCAAGAATTTCATTGCACTGTTCATGTGGCAAAAAAAAAACTGAATCCTCTCAAATGTTCAATACTGAGAGACTAGAAAAAGAAATTGTGGTTGTTTATGTACTACAGAAACTACTAAGGCAGGAAAGATATCCAGCGAACCGTTGAATATGGATGATTTTTAAGGATGAGGGTGGAATCAAGGTTTTTTGGAAGCTGTATCTTTTTTTTTTTACTTTTGTAATTTGCTTTACCCCTCCAAATTAGCATGCATTATTTAGAAAATTCAGAAAAAGGTGAAGATGACATGTGAAAAGTGATATATCCCTTTGATAGAAATGCAGAACTGGTCATGATAAAATGTCAGATGGGAAAAAAACCGGAGTATAAAACATAAATGCAATAAGATTATGATTTTGGTAAAATATAGTTAGTGCATAGACTAGAGAGAGATACTAAAATATTAGCTATGGTTATCTCTTTGGATTTTTAAGATTTTCTTTTCTTTTCTTTTCTTTTTAAAGATTTTATTTATTTGACAGAGAGAGAACACAGCGAGAGAGGGAACACAAGCTCGGAGAGTGGGAGAGAGAGAAGCAGGTTTCCTGCTGAGCAGGGAGCCCGATGTGGGGCTTGATCCCAGGACCCTGGGATCATGACCTGAGCTGAAGGCAGACGTTTAACGACTGAGCCACCCAGGCGCCCCTAAGATTTTCTTTTAAAATATATTTTCCCATTTTCCAGATTATGTGTGATGGGCATAAATATTTTATTAGTTGTGCAAAAAGAGAAAGAATGGTCCTCTTAGAGTTGGATTGGGCTTTCACTACTCTGGGCATTTCTTTTTTTTAAAGATATTTATTTGACAGAGACAGAGACAGTGAGAGCAGGAACACAAGCAGGGGGAGTGGGAGAGGGAGAAGCAGGCATCCCAGGACCCTGGGATCATGACCTGAGCCAAAGGCAGACGCTTAACGACTGAGCCACCCAGGCGCCCATTCTGGGCATTTCTGATGTTATGTTTATCAGGTCTCTTTGACTTTTGGTGTTAATAAAAACATTGTTTTTCAAAAAGTACTGTCTCACCTCTATAGGGAACAAATAATATGAGGGAACTGCAGTCTGAAGTTTTTGGGTTTGCAAACTGTGAACTCTGCAAGGAGACGTAAATACTACCCTGGGTTGCATTCTTTTCCCACCCTATTCTTGGAGTGAGCCCTGCAGTAAAAGGAGTAAAAAGGATAGGCCATGCAGATTCCTGACATTCTTTCCTAACCAGAATGATTTTTAACTCCTAATGTGATTTTTTTCCCCTCAAAATAGATACCAACTCTCCCTTTCATTTATTCTTTGATACCTTCCAGATTTTTTTAAATTGGTGCTCTCTCCTGATTTCTTTTAAAAAAGTGCTTTTGTGACTTGTAAATAAATCTATTCACCTGGAGAATATTGATTTATGTGACAGCTCATCACATGAAATGTTCCCCTTTTGATTCCTTGTAAAAAAAACAAAAACAAAACCTGAATATTAAAAAAGAAAAACTGATAGGGCCTAAATGGGTTTATGAGCATTTTAAACATTCATAAAGCTCTTTGAAACTTACAGGCCTACATTATCATTTATGATTGATACTGTCCTATTACTAAAACATACTTTGCCATCCACTGAAATATAGTCTATTTTGGTCATTCCGTATTCTCTGAATGACTAAACATAGAACAAATCCCTTTGAGACTTGTACTATATTTTAACTCCGCAGTGATTACCTTAGATGGGAATGAAAGACTCAGTCTTGATCTTCAGGAATCAGGGTAACTCTGTAATAGCAGGGTTAATGGCCTCTGGGGCATTCCCAGTGTAAATAGAACGTTTGGGGGCATCAGTGGTACTTACGTTGTATAATGTTTACTGGAGTGACTTTGAAAGATTGTAAGGACAATTTCAACAATTTTAAGTAAACATGAAGTTGCATTGTTTTCTTATGGAGTGAATAGACCTAGTAATAATGTTATTACATTTCGGTTATTTTTATCACTATTGGATCCTATAAGAATGCCTAAGTGATATTGTTGGTAACTAGACTAGTACCTGACTAGCAAGGGTAGGGTGAAAAAATCCTTTTATTTGATTTTTCTCTGCATTTTAGTTTGTTGGTACTGACAACTGTAGCAATTTAAAAAAAAAGTTTATGAAGAAGAATGGGGGGTTTTATGGAGCGTGTGTGTTTGTGTGTGGTGTCTGTAGGGTGTGTGTGAATGTGTGTGCACGCACGTGTGTTTCCCTCTTCCTGGCCTTGCTGGATCTGGTTAGGGGGATTTAGTTACCTCAAACAGTTCTGAATGATTGGTGAATTAGCAGAGAACAGGAGCAAAGTAATAACAGCTCTCTTTCATTTTTATCTCCTCTATTCCCATCATGGGTCTTGTTTTCCCACCTGAAAAAATGAAGGCTGTAATAGAAAACAATAAGGAAAGACATCTTATTAGAGAATATGCAAATTGGTCTCTTGGTAATATACCCTTTTTGAAAGCATCCCAGGAAAATAATTCTCTGTATGTGATTCTTAGAAAAGAATGGATCTTATCTTCCATTATGAGTTGTTCAGATAGGGAAGTTGCTGAGATAGGGAAGGAAACCAGTTATTTATTATTCTAGGCACACCACCGAGTTTCTCTCTCTCTGTCTCTCTTTCTCTCTCCATATATATCAATTAATTATTGATTAAATGCAGCCAGTTACCTTGCTAGCAAATAATACCCTTGTTTCATAGATGAAGAAAGTATCAGAAGCGGGATTCATATTGCCTCGTTTATTCTAAGAACTGTATGTTCCTTGAACAGCATCAAGGTGTCTTTGTAGGAGTAACTGGGCTGACAATCAATTGTAAGTTTTATTTGTGAGTCTTTGAAGTTGTCTCCCTTTTGTGAAGCAGAATGAACCTTTTTGTCTAGCCTTTACAAAACACATTGTCAGAGCAGTTCATGTTACCTTCTTTGAGCTCAAAAGTTACCTTCATTCCTCAGGCCAACCTGTTCTCAGGAAGTAATATATTCTAGTGACCAGGGCTGCTCTAGTTTGGACCCTCGGCTTTCACTCCGGGTGTAGAGGCCCAGCAGGCATGGGAAAGCTCAACCTGCCAAGTATCTTCTGTACTAAGTTATGGTAGAGCTAGTGCTATAAAGGCCTTTGGAGGATCCCTGAGTAAAAGTTCCCTGTTCTCCACCTAGTTGTGGGCTGGGGCAAATTACCTCAACTTTCTGAATCTCAACAGTGTCTTCACCTGTCAAACTAAGATTGGGTGAAATCAGTGTCGCCTGGGGTCACTTAGAGGCAGCGACAGGGGTGGGTGAGGGCAGGGGAGATGATCTGGTGTTCTTCTGGGCCCCCTACTATCCATGCTTCAGCAACAGAACATCTGTGTGCACGTGTGTGTGTGTGTGTGTGTGTGTGTGTGCGTGTGCACACACACTCTACCTCACCCTCTGCCCTGATTCTCGATGAGATTTTGTTTGAAGAAAAGGTTCTATATTTAAAAATAGTTGGAAAAACACTGGGAAATAGTCCTTAAGATTTCTTTGAGCTCTAAATTTCCATGGGTGTAGGAGAGCCATTTTAAAGATAGACAATCCCACTATCTTTAATTGAACTAAAATCTAATCTTTAAAATTTACTGCCAAACTTCTTTAAATTAGAAATTTCGGAAAAAATCTGAAAGAGAAAATTCAAAGTCAAAATCTGTGACTGAGTACTTTGAGAGGGCAAACTATAAGGCAAACTGCATGGTTTCTATGCTTTTCAGCAGAAAAATATTCTTCTGAGGTAAGTGTAAGATAATATTTACAATCGGAAGTCACTAGAATATGCTTCACAAAAGTACCATTCCTTCGAGACATCGTGAAGTTCATCATTTTCCATCTGTTCTTTTTCTCTTGGAAGCTTGTTATGCCATTAATAGAACACACCTGCTGTTTCCTGCGTCTTTTCTTTTGTGACAGTCTGTGAATAAGGTGACCGGACACCAGAGGAAGAACAGAAGTGTTGGGCTACAAGGTTTGCTTTTGTGGGAGTTCCTTTTACTCTAAATCTTTGTGGCACTTATTTAAAATCAGTGTTCCAAGTACAATAATTAAGCACTTACTGCACACTTCAACATTTCATTTATTGATGGGCTACCCATTAAGGTCATGACTTCAAGAGGCTGATTTTCTTTTTTTTTTTTTAAAGATTTTATTTATTTATTTGAGAGAGAGAGGATGAGAGAGAGAGAGCACGAGAGGGAAGAGGGTCAGAGGGAGAAGCAGACTCCCTGCCGAGCAGGGAGCCCGACGTGGGACTCGATCCCGGGACTCCAGGATCATGACCCGAGCCGAAGGCAGTCGCTTAACCAACTGGCACCCAAGAGGCTGATTTTCAAGCAGCTCTGTCCAATAGAACATTCTATGATGATGGAAATGCCCTCTCTTTGCTGAGCAATACTGAAGCCACCAGCCACACGTGGCTACTGAGCACTTGAAACATGCCTAGCATGACTAATGAACTGAGTTTTCAGTGTTAAGTAAGCTACTTTAAACTTAAATCGGCAGATGTGGCTGGTGGTGACCCTACTGGACAGTGTAGCTCTGGAGAATCAATAGAACTGGTAAAATCATCTTACGTTCAGGGGATAGAAGGCATCAAGTTGTTCTTTATTATTGGCACTTGAATGGCTTAGGTTACAGATTTTTACATATAAAACCATTTTAAATTAAGTATTTCTTCACTGCTTGGCACATAAGGAGTCAATGAGTGATGGGATGGTTTTAATAGGTTTCTCCCTACTCTACCCCTAGTCACAGCGACTCAGGCATCCTGTGCATCCTGGGTGAGGTCCCTCACAAGTTTCCTGTAAGATTGCCAGACCCGTAGACTCACCTTTCAAGCTTCCCTGGTCTCTGTGGGAGTTCTGAGTGAGGTGCTGTCTATGTATGCTGCTGTCGTTTTTCTTACTGCCAGGGCTTCTAGGCTCAGCAGCCCCTTAGTCATGCCTCTGGCTTGCAGACGCCCAGCCCAGGCTACTCCGGGACACCTCCCACAAACTCCCCTAGGGTCCTTAGAGGTCTATGGCTATAAACACCACTCCGGAGCATGCTGACCTGACCTCATTTAGGGCCCAGTGTTCAGTTATGGCTCCTAACACCAGCATCACCAATCTGGAGCGTGAGCAATTCCAGGGGTCAGAATCACGCCATTGGACACAGTTGAAGGGACTGAGGATGCGTCACTTAGAGAATGTCACTAGATGGATACTGTTTATTAAACTTGCTTTTGTGTTGTGCCAGGCATGGGGCTAAGTGTTTTAAATTCTCACTGAATCTTTGTAGCAACCACATGTCCTATTTTTACACATTTTAGATGTGTGCATAGGCTCAGAGAGGGTAAGTGACTTCCCCAAAGTCACACGGCTAGGAGGCTGCAGATACACCATTCCTGTTTACACTCTCTGGCTCTCAGGCTCACAGTTTTAACCACAAGGAAATTCATTATTCAAGAGGGACAGTTCTTCCAAATCAATGCAGAGGGCAAATCTAAAAGGAACTGGATTTGGTGGGACTATAAAGAAGGATTTTCTTCTAATTCAAGCTCTTCACCACAAACACCTGGCTCTGTGAAGCACGCTGTGCCCCGGAGGAGCTCATAGCTGAGGCCTCATGCTGGTGCATCAGGACGGTGGTAAAAGGCCTTCTTGAGTAAGTGGGAGCTCACGAGTGATAGATGAACTCTCAGGGCCTTTCTGATTCAAATTTCTTCTGAATATGATTTCCTTTCTTGAGGACATTTACTGCCAATTTATTCCCATATGACTACTCTTTTATTTTCCATGCAATTCATAAAGACCCTTCTTTTTCTGCGTGAAACCAGGATGTAATTTATTCATCACTCAAATTTGCATAAACAGGGTATTCTCTCTCTTCAGCAAGCCTGTATAAGAATCCACATCACGTTTCACTGGGGAATAAAGAATGGCCCGGATCATGGAAACTAAAAGGTGATTGCCAAAAGTATTTTAAACATTTGGCAGGCTTTGTTTAGTTCTGTTAGATATTAATGATCAGTGACATGACAGCCAGGAGAGGAAGAATACAATATCATTAGATTTCAAGTTATACAATGAGCTCTAAAATCATGGAGATACGCTTTTGTTATTCTAATATATCTTTAGTGTTACATTGTGCTCCTTAATTATTTCTGATATGCGTTGTAGGTGCCAGGTGTTGACTAGCATTTTTGGATTTCTTCGCAAGTGCATTTTCTGTGTTTTGAGGGAAAATACACTGAATATCCTAAAAATATTTGTATTTTCAAAAAGAGTGTTGAGTGTGATTAGAATATAACTCTATTGGAAATGCCATCGAGGATAACTTTATGGGAAATTATAAGATTGGAAAGCTGTTTTTTCACCTGTAAGAACATTTGGGATTCACTATGGGAAAGAGTAATCAATACATATCTTCACGTTCTCTGTATGTGCTCATCCTACCTTCCTGCTCAACTACTCCTGATGGTGGCATTCCCAGCTCTGGCAACTTGTGCCAGGGTTTGGAAGTGAATGTATACCTCATTCGAGGGGGCCTGACATCTATAGATGCTCCCATGGAGATGGTCATACATTATGATTATGGAGAAAGTTTTCATTCTTGAAATGATTATCACATGGGATAAGCCTTACAGAGGAAATACTAGGCAAAGAGATGATGTGTATAAGGCAAAAACTGGGCTGGGAAGAACTGAAAGGATTTCGTGATAGGAACAGGTGGATTTAGTGCCAGTATTCTGAAATACAGAACACTGGCAGGGCGTGGACTGGGGAATCAAACAAGTTGGGATTTCTAGCCTGGGAGTCTAGAAGGAAGGTTGCACCAGGTGGGTCTAGAAGAAGGCTAGGATTTCTGGGCAACGTAAAGAACGTGAAGAAGGAATGTAAGCAGGGAAACTGAGGCATGAAGGAGGGGAATGCCGACCATTTCAGTTTGCAGCAGAGCTGAAGGATGGGAGGAAACAGAGTTCACAAAGAAAAGTAAGTCTGGGGCTGTATTGTGAAGACCCTTAAGTATCAGTGTGAACAGTTTGTAATCAGCCTGTGTGGGGATGGGGATCTATATCCCTTCCTCTCAGGAGATTGCTATTTTCCATGAACTCTTCCACATATTTTTGGCCTGTCTCTCCCCTACAGGGTAAGATCCTTGCTCATATTTATTTTGATTTATAGTAAATGCTAAACAGAGTCTAGGTATGTTATATATATATATATGTATATATATATATATATATATATATATATAGGTTGTTGACTGCATATAAATCACTGTGACTATATAGCCCTCTTTATTTTTTTTTAAGATTTTATTTATTTATTTGACAGAGAGAGACACAGCGAGAGAGGGGACACAAACAGGGGGAGTGGGAGAGGGAGAAGCAGGCTTCCCACGGAGCAGGGAGCCTGATGTGGGGCTCTATCCCAGGACCCTGGGATCATGACCTGAGCTGCAGGCAGACGCTTAACGACTGAGCTACCCAGGCGCCCCATATAGCCCCCTTTATATGTACTGATGTATTTATTGTACTAATATGTAATAAATACTCGAAAAGTTTGTTTCATGCATTATATATGTGATGTTAGAAATGGAATTGGTTTAAGAGTACATTTGCTTAAAGCAGATTTTAAAAATGTCTTCTAGACAATTTTTTTTTAAAGATTTTATTTATTTGACAGAGAGAGATAGAGAGGGAACACAAGCAGGGGGTGTGGGAGAGGGAGAAGCAGGCTTCCCTCTGAGCAGGGAGTCTGATGCAGGGCTTGAGCCTAGACACTGGGATCATGACCTGAGCTGAAGGCAGATGCTTAAGGACTGAGCCACCCAGTCGCCCCTAGACAATTTCAAGTTGAGCAGGTAACTAACATGTGGCCAAATCAGGACTCAACTTTTGCAGAAAGGAATTCAGCTATAGAATCTTAGAGCTGTCGGCCCTCAGCAATCATTTCTCCTTCTTCCTTCCCTTTTATTTGAGGAAGGGGAAACCAGGCTCAGTGCAAAGTCATTGGCAATGCCAGGGCTAAGATTCTGTTTTCTGTTATCTTTCTGCCACCCTTCTTAACTGTAAGTGACCAATAAAAACAAACCATTTAGAGACCAATACACATTTACAAGGAAAAAATTTCATAGGAAACTGATGAAAAATGGATCCCTTCCATAATCCAGATAGGGTAGTCCTACTTTTGTTTATACTATTACATTAGCACAGGTGGAAAGTTTCTAACAAACCAGTTATTAACTTATTACAAGTGGTACTCTCCAATTTTTCCTAACACAAGTTAACGTGTGGTGGTAATGGGAACAATAGAACGCCGCACAATGAGATCATTTCCTCTCGTGCCTATGGCCATTTTTTACTTTGTGATCCAGCTTCTAGCAAACTTGGTCACTGGAACATCTTGGAGAAGCAAGGCCCTAGCACTTGGAGGGGCCGAAGTACTTCTACATTATAGTAACAGTAGATCCTGTGTTGGGGCTATTTTCCAAGCTAAAACACAGTGAAGCCCACTAGCAATGACAGCAGGCGTCCCCCGAAACTGGCCGGCACAGGGGCTCGGCTGCACGGGCGCCGGTTTCTGTACTTGGAACTCCAGGACCCGCTCGCAGAAGGCTGACTTATCTCGGTAACCCCAGCAGACACAACACCTGGCACGTGGTACGTTACTAACGCTAGTAAAGTTTGGACACTTAAGGCCCCAAGTGACGGAAAAGCAGTATGCCTGGGAAACGACTTTTTCTGGCGTCTAACCCGTGTGAATGCACTTTGGGGCAAAGGTAGATTTCGTCTCCTGAGCTTCGGACAACAAAGGTCCCTGAATGCACTCTAGAAGGTAGATGGAGCGTAAATCGGGCTGCTATTCACTTGGGAGGCCGTATTGTTTTGTGCCCATTGTCCCCCCGCTGACCCCTGCCAGCCCCCGGGGGCCTCGCGCTGCTAGAAGCTCTCGGAGCCGGAGCAGCCGGCGAGGGGGAACCGAAAAGCCGCGGAACCAGAGGCGAGGGAGCAGGGCGGGCGGAGGAAGGACGAGATGGGAACCGGCAGGCCTAGCTCCGAGGAGGCGGCGGCGGCGGCGTGGGCATGGAGGCCCTGCGCGTCCTGGAGCTGTACAGCGGCATTGGAGGCATGCACCAGGCGCTGAGAGGTGAGAGAGCACACCCCATCTCTCTCTCTCCGTTCCCGCCGAAGGGCTGGTCCCAGCTTGGGCGCGGGGGAGGGGCGAAGCGGCGAGGCGCCGGGGGCGGAGACAGGAGCTCAGGGTGTGTGTGTTGGGCGGGGGGGCGGGGCCGCGCTCGGTTGTCTTGGAAACCGCCCTAGCGCGCAGTGTCCGCCCGGCCGCTCCGGGCGGAGACTCCCTTTCCTCCAGCCCCGAGGCTTGCCCGAAGGGCGGACGCGGAGTCTGTGTGGACTCAGTTCGTGAGTCCTGATCCGCGAGGCGAGGCCGGAAAGTCAAACCAAGATGGTACCGGCGAAGGGGGATGGGCGAGCCCCTGGTGGGGGCCGGTCCCCACCTCTAAGTGTGGCTGCCACCTAGAGGCGTGGACACCTGCTGCTTTACCCTCGAGGAAGTCGCGGCGGGGAGGGGAGGTTGCTGGGGGGCTTGGCCGGTGAGGATTGGATCTTCACAGGGGTAGTTGCAGGGCAAGGTAGAAGTTAGGGAAGCCTAAATGAACTGTGGAGAGAAAACATTGAGGAAAAACCTGTCCCTTTCTGATCATTGAAAAGAAACAGCGTGTCTTGTCTAGATATATTTAGGCGCCAGAAGAGCTGAGTTGAAGCTTAGTTGTGACCTTGGGCTAGTTCCTTAACATCTTTGAACCTGTTTCTTGGTTTTAAAATGGGAAAAGTAAATTTTTCAGAGGAGGATTATTATGAGGATCAAAGATAAGGCGGGTAAAATGTTTCATAGTGCCTCGTACCTTGTTGCCACTCAAAACATTATAAATTATGACTGTTACTATTTTATGTACCTCTTTCATTTTGAGGTGATAAGCTGGAACTGAAAGATTTATTTTCGGTGATGGTTCTCTCAAAAATATTTCTTGAACTCCTATTCTGTTCCAGGTACTGTCTAGGTGCTGGAGATACAGAGTGACAGACTTTCAACATGCGTGTTTATTCTTAAATTACTATGACAACCACAACACCGAAACTTGCCTGCTTCCTTTTTTTAGTACCAAGGGCAACAAAAAACGAATAGTGTAGGATACAAATAATATATAATGAATTGCCCATAAGTATTCTGAGCGTTATGTATTGAGTTTTGATTGTAGACTAGAGTAGTGATTATTATAGTTTTATTACCAATTATTTGCTGGCTCTCTACATTCAGTTCTCTTATCAAAACTTAACCAGCAAGAAAACAAAAGAAAATTCTAGGGGCGCCGGCCTGGCTGGCCCAGTCGGAAGAGCAAGGGACTCTTGATTTCAGGGTCATGGGTTCCAGGCCCATGTTGGGTGTAGAGATTACTTAAATAAATAAATTAAACTTTAAAAAAAGAAAAAAAAATAAAATTCTAGTACTCTTTGTTCTTTGTTAACTTTGTAAGATTTTATAATGTCAGCATGTTTTCCCGTATCTTGAAACCCCTTAATGAACATGATTTTAAAATTTGCGTAGGACTTTATCGTAAGCTATGAATTCAACCACTCCTTAAGGGTTGAACATTAGATTATACCCCAATTTTTTGCAAGTATAAATGTGCTACAATTACAGCCTTGAACATAAATACTAATTTTCTCTTTAACTGGTGTTTTCTAAAAGTTGAATTAATTCATTTAACAATCTGAGACTATGAGCTAGTTATTAAGTGAAAAATTAGGATAATTTTTTAAGACTTGATAGATAATATAGCAGATTGCTTTTCAGAGGTTTATGAGTACCTCCCTCAACTACGTATTCATCAGGATTTGTATTAGCCATTTTTAACCTTTGCTGATTTGATTGGGGTAATTGTGTAATTTTAACTTGCATTTTTTTGGTTAATGAAACAGTTAAGTATCTTCTCTCCTATCAGCCAATGCAGCCTGAATTTGTGCACATATATTTCTGTTGCCACTGCTACATCCTGAATCTGAACTTTATTAAAATAGTTTCCCAATTGCTCCCCTGTTTCTACTTTGCTTTCCTGCTCCACCCTTTCTCCACATAGAAAGAGAATGATCTTTTTGCACAGTAAACTGGATCATGTCACTCACTTCCCTGCTTAAGAGGCTTCTTTTTGAGGTTGGAGTCACAGTCCCATCTTCTTACTCTGCCTGGGAGATCTGGCCTCTGCTGCCTTTCCTTCCCTTCCTTTTTGTTCCTGTACAGCTTCTAGCACAGTACCGCACTTGTGACAGGCAGTCTGTAGATGACTGCTGATTGGTAATCATTCTGCCATTATGTTGATAAAAGCATAGTTTGCTCAGCTCCAATTTTTATATAATACAAAACTCTTAGTTGCAAACCAATAATCTATTCTCTGGCGAACCTAAGCAGAAAAAAAAAATATATATATATATATATATATATAGCAAAGGACTTTTGGAAGCTCACAGAATCTATAGGACACCCAACAAACAGGTTAGGTGAATAGGAACACTGCTCAAACCACACTCTGGGCCCTGCCCCCACAAAGCTTCATACCGACTTCACAGCTTTCACCAGTGATGCTGAAGGCAGATGTGAGAAGTGCCATCCCTGTTTTCCTCTGAAGGGTGGATGCTTCTCCCATCTCTGTCGTGAAAATGATGGGTTTTTCATTTGCTACCTCATGTTGCTACTTCTGAATGAAAGTAGTGTATGGATGCAATTAATTGGTGGGCTTTGGATCTCACTGCCAGCAAAGGAAGCTAGGAAAGTGAGTTCTGGCTCCTGTTTTGGAAAGAAGGGACTCAAAATATGCCAAAATTTTCAAATATAGAAAACACGGGCAAAGATTCTAAATGGCCACAAGTATAACAAATACCTTTCACATTATTTAATACATGTTCCCCTGTATAGGACGCACTTACTACTTTGATATTATTTATGCCTGCACAGTCTATAAAGTCTTGGCTAATGAGAATCTTCCAAGTGCAAATATCTCCTTTCAGAAAGTAGTAGAAGTAGTTTCATGAGTTATATATTGGTGGGGCCTGTAAGGCACCTGCAAATTTAATGGGTAGCAAATAAGATTTTGTTTTTCTCATAAAGTATAATATCACAGAAAGACTAAAATGTGATGTAAGATAGTGAATAAAGAAAGCTCTAGCTGATTACTATCATATATATGGTCAGCTACTGAGACATCCTTAAAAGTAAAAAGGCCTGCCCTATCAAATAATTTCTAAAGGTCTTTTAAGGTGTTGATTTTGAGTGTTAGTCACATAACAATCATATTTAGTAGGAATTACTCAGCCTTAATATTTTCTGTTAAAATGTCAAGCAATTTGTCACTCATTATTTTCTGAATTTCTTTTATCTTTATTTCTCAATGACTTATATGCCAACTTGAGACCCTACTGAACCACTTTGTAATTAGGTGTGCTTATAACTGAATCAGGCAAGTATATGATGAGTAAATATAGGTCTGAATGTCACCTGGGGATGTTTTTGGAACATCGGTTGTAAGGAGCTAGGATTTGAACTGCTAAATTTTTTTTTTTTTAATTTTCTTTGGGATTGTAAAAATGTCCTCTTCATGCCTCTTTTCCCATTGTTATTCTTATATGACTTGTTGCCAGATTTAAAGTGAAGTGAGGTAAAAATTTGTCCCGTTTGAAAATATGTATCCTTTGTTCTCTGTTAGCCACAGGACTTATTAGATTATTTTTTCCAAACTTGAAATGCAAAGATGAAATTAGTAGGATGAATTTTGTATATTCAGCAAAGGAAACCCTTACTTTCCATTGGATGATAGAATTACCTATCTTTTCTGTGATGGAAATGCTTACCTCACTGCAGAGTATTACTGTTTTTCATAGATCAGATTACTTACCCTGTCCTAATGTGTAGATGACCAGTTTAATTTGTATTATGACCTATGTATTGGGGCTTTTGGGGGCTCAATAAATAGTACCCTTCTTCATAATTCTGAACAAAGAGAGAAAGAAAACAGAAGAGTAAGGCAAATAGGAAATACAAATTTGTATAATTTTTATTACTAGTAAAGGCTGAGTTGGAGGATGTAGCTTAGTGAGAGGACCCGATGGGTCAGCTAATATTCAACCAGACAATTAGGCAGCTACCTTTTAGGCACAGCTGGAGACGCAAGCAGAACGCATGTTGCCTGTGGGTAGCTTATCCCCAGAGGAGGACTGGGGGAGCTGAGCAGGCACGCCCAGTTTATTTTTCACAAATTAGCCGATTAGAGAAGTCATTCTGCCTTCCATGGAAGAAGTAAAAAGATAGGCTGTGTGAGGAGTTTAAATGAATAGAAACCACTCACTTGGAAAAAACATCAGTAGGGGGAACACATACACTCACATGCCAAATGCTTTTAGGAATCTTTCAGATGTCACCGTTTTTCGATTTTGCAAATGCTATCTCATTCTTTTAATATTTCATACTTAAACTGCCTCTGACAATCATTTGGTACTGCCGAATAATTTGAAATACGATGGTTTGTTTTCATAGTAGGTTGGTCTTAAATCATTGTTTGTAGCGCTATGAGATAGTAACAGCAGACAGTGTTTATAGGACGGTTTCAGGGAGAGGTCATTTCATCTCCCAGTTAAGAGCACAGTTTTATTATCAGAAGGCCTTGGTACTTCCTAGCTTTGTGAACTTGGGCAAAAAATAAACTTCCTGTGCCTCAGTTTCCTTTTCTATAATAGTACTTATCTCGAAGGGGAAGTGTGAAAATTATAAATAAATAAAAATAAAGCATGTCAATAGTGCTTGGAATGTGGTAAGTGCTCAGTAAATATGGGCAGCTTGAATCAAAAATTACTTAAAGTTATAGAAAGTTATTGCATGTTGTTTAAAAATGGCTTTAGAAGAAACTGATGATTAAATATTCGAAGTTGTCGGGCGCCTGGGTGGCTCAGTCGTTAAGCGTCTGCTATCAGCTCAGGTCATGATCCCAGAGTCCTGGGATCGAGTCCCGCATCAGGCTTCTCCCTCTCCCAGTCCCCCCGCTGCTTGTGTTCCCTCTCTTGCTGTGTCTCTCTCTGTCAAATAAATAAATAAAATCTTAAAAAAAAACCAAAAAACTTCTGCTTGAAGCATTTATTCAGGTAGAATTTTAAATATTCGAAGTTGTCAAACAGCTTTCAGACTAGATTTGAATTACGCAGGAATAGATCAGTGAAGGAAAGAATTATTTATAACCACAGAAGATGATAGGGAATGAATATGAAGAAGTAAAAGAGAAGGTCAGCGAAGAGAGTAGAAAATTCTGTTTTGCCCTCTTGATTCTCTAGAAAGCTTACTTATCTACGAGGGAATAAATTTCCTAACCTGGATCTACTTTGTGTTCATTTCCCTGGTCTCCTATTCAGTGATTTTGGAATTGCTCCATCTATTTCTCTGAGTGATAAAATTAATACCATTATTTAGGAGTAAGGCAGGCCTGGCAAATATTAGCTGTGTGAGTACTAGAAAGCTATTTGACTTTCTGAGCCCAGATACCCTATCTGTGAGATGGATACTGTAATAAACTCATAAGGTGTTGTGAATGTTAACTGAAACAGTTGATGTATGAAATATAGCATAGGTACTCGGTAAATCTTAGCTCCTTTTCTTTTTCCCCACGTTGTTTTGTAACTAGCTTTCCTCACTTAATTGTATGGGATGTCCTTATTGATAAAATTGGGATAATACTACTAACCTAACAGGCTTGCTAGGAGGATTAATGAAACTGTATACATTGAGCTAGTGTAGTTCCTAGTATATAGTATATAAGTAATACTGCTGATGTTACTTAAGAAGTTGAACATTTTCATATATTTATTTGTATTTATTTTGTGACTTGTTCATGTTGTCATTGGTATATTCTTTTTTATAATTGGTGATTTGCTGTTCAATTTTGTTACGATATTTTTTTCCATGCAGGATTTTGGAAGATGATAGACTTTTTCAGATAGTTAAGAAGGGAAAGATTATACCAGACAGAAAGGAACTTCCTGTACACATACAGACATGAAAGAGCATGGTCTATACAAACATGGAGAGCTACAAGTATTAAAATATTATTGCAATATAAGTGCTACAAAAAAGTAGATGTTTATGAAGTACCAAATCACGAAATGCCATACAATCTGATAACGTGCTTGGATTTTTATCTCCTAGGTCTAGTTAGCAAATGAAAGTTAAAGAACCTATCAGTTAGGTTCTAGAAATTGTACCATGTGACCAAAAGGTGGTAGTGGTGGGGAGCAGGGTATAGAGACATGGTGGACAGAAGATTATTGTTCAGAGATAATGAATTTAGGGAGAGCCAATGAATGGAGGAGGTGACTCAGGTTATATAAGGATCTAAAAATCAGCAAAACCTGGTAGTCATTTCTGACGTGGGTCATTTATCCAATGGGCTAGTCCTAAATCAAGGTAGGGGAGAAATAATAGGTTCCATTTTAGAGTCACAGAGTTTGAGTTGTCTGTACGACCTGTAGAAATGCCAAATAGGCAGCTGCTTGTGCATTTTGGTCTGGGGGATCGATGGGATTAGAGATAAACTTTTGTTTCTATATATGTGTTGAGTGTAGAGAAGAGGACCAACAGTATGGAATACTGAGGAACAGCGACATTGTGGGGCTGGGTAGAGAAATAGTATTTACAGAGGGAAACTGAGCAGGAAAAATTAGAGAGCAAGGAGAACCAAAAGAACACTGTGCCATGAAGATAAAGGGAGGAGAGGATTTCAAGGAGTGATCTGATATTACAAACCAAGTGAACTAAGGACTACAATGAATTCTTGAGTTAGTTGCCATTTCCTGGCTGGTATCCTACGTAATAGTCTTCTCAGGGGTATTAATAAGTTGGCCTTGATGGTCAAATAAGTTTCGGAAACTCTTCATATGATATTGTCCCATGAGAGTCTCAGGCCACATAATATACCAAAAGTGGTGAGAAGCCCTGCAAGAAGGGTGCTGTGTGGTTTAAGTCCGCACTTCCCATATGTATTTGAGCGATGAGTACGCTTTTTTTGAGTGGGGAAGGGGATTACACTTATTAGCATCCTGTAAAATAATGTTCCTTAGAGCACGTGTTGGGAAATGCCTGCTGGGCAACAGGAGAGCACTGAGGGAGATGTGGGCGAAGTGCCGGGATCAGTGAGTGGACGAGTGAGAGTGAGTGCCAGGGCTCTGCACATGGACCGGTGTGCATCACCCCCAGTGAGGTTGACAGCGCTGACCAGCTCCAAAGTAAGCTTCTCGGTCGTTTTTCTATAAGGCCAGATTGGTTCATGTTCTCCTTATCTCTGTTTTTCTCTAGAGGTGTACAAAACTGAACTTCTGGTTCTCCTTACCCCTTCAAAACTTAATGCTCTTGCAGCCTGCCCCCTCCCAGCAACAGGTGTCTCCATTCTTCCAGGGGCCCACCCCCAAGTCTCGAGTCATTGATATTTCTTCTCTTACTCACTTCAGAAAATTCCATGGGATCGCCTTTCCAACTCTCTTTATAATTCTATCATTCCTCTCTCTCCTCATCTTTACCACCTCATCCATAATCTCGCTCCTGTTTTGTCAGACCTAATTTATGTGCCACCCCAGATTCACTTGTCTCCGCCTGCCTCCCGGGCCCTGAGCTGCTTGTTCTGTGTAGTCCCCCAACTCTGCTGTTGTTGCCTTATTCCATAACACCGCCAGTCCGTGCCTTGTAACACGCTCCGGCCACCGCCAGTGTCCCGACTGAAAGGTGGCTGCAGAGGCTGTCTGGAGGGGTTGGCTAACACAAACCTAGGTGGAGAGGAGAGGAAGGGTCATGCCTGCGCAATAATAGAAAATACACACATACTGATCTCTGCCCCCAGTTCCTGGCACAGAGCTCCTAAAACCCTTATAATTTCCTAAGTGATAAGAGCAGTGGGGGCTTCTTTTGTTCTCAGATGTGGTCTTTGACCCTGCTTCCTGACACAGAGCTTCTAAATCCCTTGGAATTTTCTAGGTGGCAGGAGTGTCTTTTGTTCTAATGAGGGCTGGTCACTAGACAGACTGAGGGTAATTAGAAGCTTGGAACTTTCAGCCCCACCCCTTATCCTCTGGGAAGGAGAGGGGCTGGAGATTAAGTTGATGATTGATCATGCTTATGTGATGAAACCTCCATAAAAATCCTAAAAGCCTAGGGCTCAGAGAACAACTGGGTTGGTAAACACATCCACATGCCGTAAGGATGGTGCACCCCAGCTCCATGGGGACAGAAGCTTCTGTGCTGAGGACTCTTCCAGACATTGCCCTATGTATCTCTTCATCTGGCTGTTCGTATGTGTCCTTTACTATATAATAAACTGTCAAACATAAGTGTTGCTATGAGTTCTGTGAGCTGATATAGCAAATGATGGAACCCAAGGAGGGGGTTGTGGGAACCTTTGATTTGTAGCCCAGTCAGACAGAAGTTGTAGGTAACCTGGAGCATGTAGGTATTACTTGGAACTCGTGTCAGACTTGGGGCAGTCTTATGGGTCTGAGCTCTTAAGGGGTTTTGGCGAACTCTAGTTAGCATCAGAATTAAAGTGAACTGTGGACATCCATCTGGTGTCAGAAGTGTTGTGAGTATGTAGTAGTGTGTAAAAGAGAACCACAGGAGTGTTTTCCTACACATGTCTTATGGGATGACTTCTGATCAGGAAGAAACATGATGAGGAAGGAGTCAGCAAACATATCCTCTCTCTTCCTCTCCCTACCAGTGTTCCCTGCTCAAGTGCATATGGGGATGTGGGAAGTGTTGCCTTAAGATCAAATAGTGTCATTACTGCAGGGCTTCTGTCACCTTCGATACATCCCCCCCCTCCTGCCACCGTGAGGAGTGTGGTCCATCCATGACAGCAGTTAGCTGGGTTTTCTTGTGAAGCTGTGACCAGGTTAGTAATGCACTGCCTTTTGTTTGCTTTCCCTCCTTTTTGCCTCACTACCCCTTACTCTTGCTGCTTTGGGGTTTTGCCTCCCAGAAAGAGTATCTGCAGCTAAGCTTTGCCTTGGGTTCTTTCTTAGAAGACCTGGGCAAAGGATTATTGCAGCAGCCTTTTTACTGGTCTCCTTGCTTCTGCTCTGTCTCCTCTAGTTTATTTTGACTCCTCTGGTGTCAGCGTGATGCTTTAGAAATGTATTAGGTAAGTCCTTCCGCTGATTAAAACTTCTGAGAGGTTTCTCATATCACTCAGTGAAAGCTTAAGTCCTCCGGCCCCAATCCTCCTTGGGCCAGAGCCAGCCCCTTTCCCTCTCCGAGCACATTTCTTGTGCTGTCTTTTTGCTTTTTTCATTCCAGGCTTGCTGGCTGTCTCAGTAAGTTTGTGCTGCTGTAACAGAGTACCATAGACTGGGGGGCTTATAAACCCCAGACATTTATTTCTCACAGTTCTGGAGGCTGGGAAGTTCGAGATCAGAATGGCAGTGTGGTTGAATTCTGGTGAGGGCCCTGTTCCAGATTTCAGAGTGCTGACTTCGCCTTTGTCTTCACATAGCTGAGAGCAGAGGGGGGAGGTAAGCTCTCTCATGACTCTTAGAAGGGCACTCATCCTATTCATCAGGACTCCATCTTCATGACTTCATCTGATTCTAATCCCAGTTACCTCACAAAGGCCCTGTCTCCCAGTGCATTGGGAGGTAGAATTTCAACATAAGAATTTTGGGGGGCACATTCAGTCTATAATACCAGTCTCCTTGTTGTTCCTCCTACAAAATAAGCATGCTCCCATCTCTGGGCCTTTGCAGTGTCTTTTCCTTCTGTTGTAGAAAGTTCTTCCAGATATCTACCTGCTCCTTCATTTCCTTCAGGTTTTTGCTATTGAGACATTCTCTAAACAACCTATACAAAAATAGAACCAATCCCTTCTCCTACACTATCTGGCTTACTCTGTTTTGGTTTTTTCCCATAATACTTTTCCTCGTTAGACATAATATGTACTTATTTATTTATTGTTTCTCTCCCCCTGCTGCCCCACTAGGATATAAGTTCCATAATAAGATAAACTTTGTCTAGAACATTGCTTATACATATTTGTTGGATGAATGTACAAATGAATAAATGAACTAGGGTCATTTTTGCTATGAAACATGTATAGCTTGAAGTAGATACCATTGTACTGTGATAAGTTTAAAATTTAGTTATTAAGTCTGAATCACAAAGATCATTTTTCTTTGGGGGAATGAGCTAAGTCAGCGTTTCCCAAAGTGTGGTCCATGGGTAGTGTTTTGAAGGATGTTAATAGGTATCAAGTAAGAGATAAACATGTATGTATGTGTGTGTATGTGTCCGTGTCCATGTGTGTGTGTGTGTGTGTGTGTATGTTGGAGAGTGGCCAAATAAGTAGAATCATGAAGGGTTTTTGTATGTGTGATTATATGTGACATTTTAATAGATAACAGATTTTTTTTGTACTGCATGATAAAACGTGAAATTTTCTCAAAATAATCAAGTGTATTGGGAATAAGTTGGTTTTAACTCAGTGTAGAAGTTTAATCATATGTTAAAATGAGCTATGGTGAAAATAATGAAGTTCAAGTGTTTTATTTTTTACTCTTTTATTCCTCTCAAGAAATATTACCTCTTTGTGTGGAAAATTGAAAAGAGGTTGATATATAATAGCAAATCTGTAAGTAATTACAGAAGGATTATTATCATAAAATAGGGAGATGAAGGTTACATGTAGAATTTGGTATTTGTTGGTGTCTAGAGCCTGTTTAGGATTTCTTTTAGCCTTTTGCTTTGCCCATGGAAGATTATCAGGAATATTCCCTAAAAAGTGCTTTTCCAAAAATAGTGCCAATCAGCTCTCACCCTGCCTAAAAGCAAAAAAAATGCATCTCAGTTTTGGAAAATAGGTAGAATGTAGTTGAGATTTAAAAAAAAAAAAAATACTATAGGACGCCTGGGTGGCTCAGTTGTTAAGCATCTGCCTTCGGCTCAGGTCGTGATCCCAGGGTCCTGGGATCGAGTCCCACATCAGGCTCCCTGCTCAGCGGGAAGCCTGCTTCTCCCTCTCCCACTCCCCTGCTCCTGTTCCTGCTCTCGCTGTCTCTCTCTCTCTGTCAAATAAATAAATAAAATCTTTAAAAAAAATAATAAAATAATAAAAAAATACTACAAATACCATTACTTTACCTGGACCAATAGTTTCTTTTACTGTTATCCACTAATTCTTTTCATTCTAGGACTTTAAATCACCACAAACTGAGCAAAAACCCTTGGACTAAAGCAAAACAGCCCCATCAGAGAGTTAGTCATAGTATCTCTTTAGCATCCATTAGTTAGTTTTTGTTCAAACACAATAGTGAACTTAATAATCCCTTAGTACTTAATGAGTGAGACTTAATTTAAGAAACAAGTGCCTGAGTCTTTTAGTATATACACGACCCTTATAGGCTTTGGCACATTCCTTAATTATAGGAGACTTTTGGTCCAGGAAGAACCCATAATATAAAGGATTTATAGTTGCACAATCTGGTTAGGCTTTGAACTTTCATAGATCAAATTAGAGATACTAAGTAAGTAGTTTTGCCTTGCTTACATTTTTCCTGAAAACCCGGAGATTTACATGATAATAAAGTACCAGAGTAATTTCTCTGCTTCTTCAGAAGGCATTTTATTTCTGTGGCTTCAGTTTACTCTTGTGGTTATTGTTGCTGGGTCAATTGTTTAAATTATATCCTTTGACTGTTTAGACTTAATGGCAGTCTTTATTGATTTGACGTAATACTGACCATTTATCTGTACCTTGCTCTCCATCCAGTGAGGTTTCTCTCAGTTAATTTTGAAATGTCAGAATGTTGGTGACCATGGCTTGGGGGGAAAAGATGTGAATCTATCATTTTTCTAGGTTGTTTCGTGGGTTGGCACTTTTAGGATTTGGCAAGGGAAACATACATAAAACCTAGAGTTCTGCTTCTGTGAAGAGATTGTCTTTTACATTTCTCCTGTGATTGTAAAAATCAAAGGGTTTTTGATTCCATTATTTAAAAGAAAATAAAAAACAAAGCCCAAATATATATACATATGCCTTTATAGACATATTTGTCATACATTCTTCAAAACAATATATTCATTTTTCCCAAACAAGTTATACTTTGAAAAGAGACTATAGCCTATATTTTAATTTTCATGAAGGATCTTCATAGTCCTCAATTTACTATATTTTGAACAGCAAAGTAGTAAAATGTTGCTTAGATAAGTTACGTTAGCCTGGAAGAATGTAATTCCAGTGTTGGGTGCTTATTAAGGTCACTTGATGGAATTGATGAAAAAGCATAACAGATGAATTTAAAAATTTAGAAATAATTTTTAGAGGGATGACCTTGCAGTTACAGGGGTTAGATATCATTGTAAATAAACCTTCCGGAAATTACAGAGTAATACTGAAGGGGGTTACTTTGTGGAGATCACAAATAGTTAATGGGCATTTGTGGTTGGTATAATGTTTCCAGTGATACCATCATTTGCAAACTCAAAAAGTGCTAGCTCTAAAGTAACTTTGACTGAAGGGAAGTTGATGGGATCTTGAAAACTGTGTTAGATGACTTAAAAGGTGACTATTGATGATAAAAACTTTGACTTCAAAGATGCATGTGAGAAAGTCGGATAAAGTTATGCCATGAAATTTGAGTGGAAAAAGCAGTATTTCTAGATGGACATAGTAAGATAGTGCTATTTAAAATATATTTGTATAACTAAGTTAAGAAAGTATATAATATGAAGTCATTTGAATATTTCAGCTATACCTTTTCATCATCTATATAATGAAAATGACCATACATCTAATTTTGGATATTCTCCTGCAGAGAACGGGTATTAATTTTCATTCTAGTTGTCTTATATTTGTCAAATATACAATGTACATTTATATATACATTGTATATATACAGAATGTGTGTGTGTTGTGTATAACACATATGAGTTTGGACATAGGAAAGGGCCAGCAAGGATGCACATTGTCCTGTTATCAGTGTTAGCTCCTGCAGAAGGAGTAGGGATAGCGAGCTCCTTGCTATCCTTAAACACACCAAGAACATTCCTGCTTTAGTGCCATTGCGTTTGCTGTTTCCTCTGTCTGGAATGCTGTCCCCCATATAGACACATGACTAGTCCCTTGTCTTTATTCAAATGTCACCTTCTCAGGGCTTCCTTGGCCACTATCAAAAATTACTGTCTCTACTCTGCCTCCCTATCCTCCTTCCTGATTTATTCTTCCCCTCAGCACTTATACTGCCTACCATACTAAATATTTTACTTGTTTATGTTTTTTTTAAGATTTAGTTATTTTAGAGAGAGAGAGAGAAAGTGAGCAGGGGCAGGGGCAGAAGGAGAAGGAGAGATTCCTCAAGCCAACTCCCCATGGAGCCTGATGTGGGGCTTGATCTCATGACTCTGAGATCATGACCTGAGCTGAAATCAAGAGTCTGCCACTTAACCGACAGCCACCCAGACGCCGCTTGTTTATGTTTTCAAATGACTGCCTCCCCTTCTAAAATGAGGGTAGGGATTTTTTTTTTTTTTAGTTTCATTCTATTTTGTTCACTGTTATACCCTTGGCACCTAGAATGGTACTTGTTGCATCGTAGATGCTCAGTATTTGTTGAATGAGTGAATAAGTTCTAGAGCATGAACATTTTAAAGACTGATGATATTGTCAAGTTACTTTTTATTTTTATTTTTTTAAAGATTTATTTACTTGAGAGAGTGAGAGAGAACACAAGGTGGAGGGGCAGAGGCAGAGGGAGAGAGAATCTCAAGCAGACTCCACACCGAGCATAGAGCCTGATGGGGGGCTTGATCTCATCCTGAGATCATGACCTGAGCCAAAATCAAGAGTTGGATTCTTAACTGACTGCACCACCCAGGCACCTCTCAAGTTACTTTTAAAAGGATATACCAGTTTATATCCAGTAATGTTTGTGTGACCATAAATATACCAATATAATATTTAAAACTATATAGTTCACTACGTGAAATTGTTATTTTAATTTTATTACTAGTGAAGCTGAATATTTAAAAGTATTTTTACACTTACTGTTCTTTTTATTTTTAACTATATATTTGTTTAAAAATTAGGAATCTCACCTGATTAATAGAGTAATGTTGCACTTTTAAGCTGTCCCCCCATCCATCCAATCCAACAGCATGATTGCACACATTAATCATCAAGACATTTATAGTGAATTTGCCAAGATTTATCTCTCACTGTATTAAAGGGGACCATTTGAACTTGGGAACCATAACTCTGCTGGAATGCCAGAAGTCCCAAGGGTGGAAAACATTAGGAAACACTGAAAACATATTCGGTTATTCATTCAGCACATAATTTTTGCATGGTTTCTGTGTCAGTTACTTTGTTGCACAATGGGGATACAGCAGTAACAAGACAGCTATATTCTTTTCCTTGAGATTATAGTTTACTGGGAAAATACTGATGCTACACAAATGAAGAAAATTTCAAAATAAAAATTATACATACTGTTCATGCAGGGATAAACACTGCTGAGAATTTGTATTATATCTTTCAATTTTTATTTGACAGGTGTTCATTAACATTAAAATAAATTATAGCTTTCTTTTTTCACTGAGAATATTTTGAAGTTTGCCTTGTTATTAAATATATTTGTAAACTTGGTTTTTAATCATGTGATACTCCATTTTATGGAAGTTCCACTTGTTCAAAGCAATCAACTATTTTGGGATATTTAGGTTGCTTATGATTTCTCACTATTATAAATAAAATAGCATTTATCCTTCATATAAATCTTTTCTTCACATCTTTGTTATTGCCTTATATATTGGTTTCCTATTGCTGCTATAACACATTACCACAAACTTAATGGCTTAAAGGAACACAAATTTATTATCTTATAATGCTGGAGATCGGAAGCCTTAAAATCAAGGTTTTGCCCGATGTATTTCCTTCTGGAAGCTCAAGGGGACAGTGCGTTTCTTTGCCTTTTCCAGCTTCTAGAGGTCACCTGTGTTTCTTGGCTTGTGACTTCTTCCTCCGTCTTCAAAGCTGGAAGTGCAGCATCTTCCAGTCTTTCTCTCTGACCTCTGCTTCTTTCATCCCTTCTCCTTCTCTGACTCTAACCCTCCTCCATCCTTCTTGTGATCACACTGGGCCTTACCTGCATAACCTAGGATAATCCCCTCTTTTTAAGATCTTTAATCATATCTGTTGCCAGGTAAGGTAACGTTGTTGCAGGTTTCATGGATTAGGATGGGAACAGTTTTTGGTGGGGGCGGGGGGAGCTCACTGTTCTGCCTACCACACCTTAGAATATGTGCCCAAGTATAAAATTGCTAAGTCCAAGCAGTTTTGGAGGCTTTAGATACTGCCAAACTGCTCTCTCAAACACTGAATCCTCCACTGATACACCTGCAGTGAGGGTTCCTATCACACCGGTCCGTTCTAGCATTTGCTATTCTTAGTTTAAAAAGTCTTTGGACTTCTGATAATAATCATAGCAAAAATTTATTGAGTAATTAGTATATGGCCAGCACAAATGTAAACTTTATAGGTATTAGCTAATTTAATCCTCAGAAAACCTTATGACATAGGTACTTTATTATCTCTGTTCTCTCACTTTTACAGATAAAGACACTGAGGCTTAATGAAGTCAGGTGACTTGCCTAAGTCACACAGCTGGAAATCGTGGAGCGAAACTTCAAACACAGGCAGAGAAAGAGCTAGATAGCTAGATATCCATATCCTAAATCTTTCTGAGGACCTATGAATACACACACACGTGCACACACGCACACACACACATACTGAATAAAGAATCTCTGTAGGGTGTGCCTATGATTGGTTTGATTAAAAAAAACAGTGACAGCTAATAGTGTTGAATACCATGTGGCTTAATGGCAAAAGATTTGCAGAGAAATATATAATCGGGAGGAGACTGAGAAAAAGAAAATAAGGAATGAAATAATTGAAGTGCTTTTTACTCTAGGGTCTTAGGACAGATTTTACTTTCTGGTTCAGTTCAAAATTGTAAACTTAATTCTTTTTTATTTTTATTTTTAAAAAATATTTTATTTATTTGAGAGAGAGAGCAAGCGAGAGCGAGAGAGCATGAGCAAGGGGAGGGGCAGAGGGGGAAGGAGAAGCAGACTCCCAGCTGAGCAGAGAGCCTGATGTGGGGCCCAACTCCGGGATTATGACCTGAGCCACAGGCAGGCAGACGTTTAACTGACTGAGCCACCCAGGTGCCCCTAAACTTAATTCTTAATTTCTGTAGCAGAAATTCGGGATAGGGTTTAAAACTTTATGAAGTCAATAATGATGAAAATAATAAGCTTTAAGGAAGGTTTACTATATATAAAGCAAAGAGGGACTCAGAATGGCAGGACAAATTTAGAGAGGAGTTTTTAGTTTAATTTTTGGGATCTTTATGTTTGATAACATAATTCTATTTTTACAAGTCTTTTTTCATTCATAGTGATTAGATACATAGTACTAATGCTTATATCATTTCTTCATTGATTTCCATGAGTATATCAGAAATGATTGTCTTTAAAAAAAATGATCATCTTTTAAATTAAAAGAAAATATCAACAAAGAATGTTTTGATATATTTATAGTGATGAACCATTCATAGATGTTCGTTCATTCAAAGCAAATTTATGTAAAACAAAGTCTTTGTTGTTTAAACCTGTAATAGGCTGGATCACATGTGTTTATATTGCTTATTTCTTAAACCATTTAAATAAATGTTTTTAATCACTGGTAGTGCCTTTAAGAGATTAAGAGGAAGGTCTTAAATGTCATGGGAAAAATGGAGAAGACAGATTTATATCCTTTGAATTCTAAGTATGTAAATAGGTAGCTTTCAACTCATTACATTTTTGGCCATAGGCCATATTTGTTGATCTCTAAAGAACTATAGCAATTTAATTCTTTTTTTTTTTAAAGATTTTATTTATTTGACAGAGAGAGACAGCCAGAGAGGGAACACAAGCAGGGGGAGTGGGAGAGGGAGAAGCAGGCTTTCTGAGGAGCAGGGAGCCTTATGTGGGGCTCGATCCCAGGACCCTGAGATCATGACCTGAGCTGAAGGCAGCCGTTTAACCAACTGAGCCACCCAGGCGCCCCTAGCAACTTAATTCTTGTTTTTTATTCTCTTGACTGTTACTGAGTTGGTAGGATAAAATAATGCATTGAATTATAACTGTTTACTGGTGTGTGTGTGTGTGTGTGTGTGTGTGTGTGTGTGTGTGTGTGTGTGGTATTACAGTTTAATGGGCATGTTTTGAGAATGTATCCAAACCTTTCTTATCTGTCCTTGATACTTTCCCTTTGTGATTTCTCAGGGTCACGACCAAGAGAAATATTGAATTCTTTTGTTCCAAGATAAAAATAATTTTATGTTTGTTTGCTTTTCACTGATTTTAAAAGCATTCCATTCTTATTGTTAAGAAAAAGACCCAAGTAATCAAAAAAGTTTAAAGAAAGAAAAAAAATTACTTCTAAATTCCTTTTACCGCCAAGAGATAGCCCCTGTCAAATTTGCTGTTTTTTTTCCCTTAATATGGGTACAGACACATAACACTATACAAAACTTGGATTATTACTGAACAAGATAGTTAGTGACTTTTTTTGTGTGTGTGGTTAAAAAATCTGTATCACTCTACATCAGTATATATGGGTATCATTTTTAATATGACAGTCTTACACTTATATTGTCCAACTATCTCCTTAGCATAAGTTGTCACAAGTGGAATAGTTGGATGAATGATAGAGGAGTTGAATCTGTATACACTACAGCCAACATGAAGGAGGGCTCATTTTTTCAAACCCTTGCTCGTACTAGACAGTGTTCATCTTACAAAAGCTTTCCTAGTCTGATAAGTAAAACTGATTAATGTGGATTTCTGTCATTATTGGTGAAGTGCAGCATCATTTTATGTTAATTGATCATATGGAATTCTTTATTTTGAATTGCCTGTCATTGAAATTTCCATTTTGACCATTTTTACTTTTAGAACTTGAATTTTTTAAGAATTAATAAGATCATTCAGCTGAAAATACTATATGCTCCTTAAAAGACATTGGGGATACAGCTTACAGAAGGCCGTCTGCATATTTGTTGTATTTAGAATACATGTATAGGATAAAATAATTAGGTAGACCCATAATGAAGTCCTTGACTCCCAGGTTGGGACTCCTGCAAATATTGCTTCAATTTAGGACACTTGGGGAGTGTTTGATCAAGAGAAGTGTTTCTGTTTTGTAGCTATATAGTGAATTAATTTCTTATTCACAAGGCTTTTGATGTTCATGTTGTTTTGCTTGCCAAGTTGGAATTTGAAATGCATTTCCTCTTAGTGACAAATGATATTTAAGTGTGTGTTCTCTTAAATGCCTATTAGAACTGTTATTTCCAAGTTACAGAAAACAATCCAAACTGGTTTACATAAAAGTTGTAAATACTCATGTAATGACTAAGATCAAATATAGGCTCGGTTTGGGGTACAGCTTAAAGGGGCTCAAATTGTGTTACCAGGAACCAGTTTTCTTTCTCTCTGTATCTGTCTCAGTTTTGTTCTTTCTGGATTGGGTGCGTTTTTTTAAGAAGATTTTATTTATTTATTTGAGAGGGAGCAAGCATGAGCAGGGGAGAGGGGCAGAGGGAGAGGGAGAAACTGATTCCCCACTGAGCAGGGGGCCCGACATGAGGCTTGATCCTGAGACTCTGCGATCATGACCTGAGCCGAGGGCAGAGGCTTAACCAACTGAGCCACCCAGGCATCCCCCATGGGTGCATTTTAATATACACTCTCCCCTTACTGCATCAAGAAGGCTGTAGTAGCTGAAGGTTTATCTTTCCTTCAAACAAAGTAGAATTTAAAAATAAGCCATCTAATATCGCTTTCCAAGCCTTAAAACTTATCAAAACTTGATGGAAGGAGACATTCTTTATCTTAGGACAATAAATCATTTTAAAACACCAAGCACCTTTTATAAAAAGGGCTTATGAACACTTAGTAATCATTAGAAGATCTGTTGCATGAAAGCCTGAGAAGTTAAGGTTTTGTCCTCTCTTTAGTAATCATTATCAATATTTATAGTTTGACCTTTGTTTTATGTCAAGAACCACAGAGGCTTTTGGGTAACACTTCAGCCATCATTCCAAAGGGAAACCAGAGCTTCCTTAGTGGTATCTTTATGTCACCTTCTAATCAGTATTATGATAAATCATCTGAGGAAGTCTCGCTGTGCAAAAATATTTAACAAGAGATTACTGGGGTTAGGAAATATGTGAGGCTGATTATCACTGTTCCAGAGTTTCAGTGGTTTTGCTTTTGAGATTCTGAGTGTACATACCATGGTGGTGTTATTAGTGCTGGTGTTCCTATTAATATTATTCATATTAGATTTTTTTTTTTAGATTTTATTTATTTGTTTGACAGAGAGAGATACAGCAAGAGAGGGAACAGAAGCAGCGGGAGTGGGGGAGGGAGAAGCAGCAGGCTTCCCGCAGAGCGGGGAGCCCGATGCGGGGCTCGATCCCAGGACCTTGGGATCATGACCTGAGCTGAAGGCAGACGCTTAACGACTGAGCCACCCAGGTGCCCCTCATATTAGATTTTTGAGTTGTTTGTTGAATATATGATTTTGCTTGGTTTTCCAAAATTTTTATATTCTCTTAAATCAAGCTTCCAGAGTTTTTCTCCTCAGGGTAACATAGATGTGACTTTTAAAAAATAATGAAGAAATAACATTATATGGTGACAAATGGTGACGACACATCGTGGTGAGCACTGAGTAATGTATAGAATTGTTGAATCACTATGTTATACACCTGAAGCTAATATTGTATGTCAACTATATTCAATAATAAAAATTAAAAAATAATGAAGAAAGTATTTGCTTGGTAGAAATTCACTTCATAAGGAAAATTTGGGGGGACATCACCTTTTATATATTTTTTTCACCTTTTATATTAAAGGAGGAATTCTTGTACCTTAGAGAAAAAGTGTTGATTTAATTTTAAAACTCCCCTGAACTCCATAAATATAAACTTTATATATCTATCCCTGTGGGTCTAGCAAAATGCTTGGCACACATTACTCAATAAATGTTTTTTGAGTTATATTGATCTGGTCTAAACAGGAATTGAACCTGAAATTCTCTTCTCACCACCTGCACAGATACACACACACACACACACACACACACACACACACACACACACACACAGCCATCTAAACAACTGAGGAACTGTTAGGATCAGGTTCATGCATCTGTTAGCATTAGGTTCAAATGTCAATAATAGAGACATCCAATGTCAAATGTCAATAATAGAGACATCCAAAATAATAGTGACTAAAGAAGGTAGAAGTTTGTTTCTCACATAAAGTAAGTCTAGGAGCGCTTGGTGGCTCTGATTTCAGCTCAGGTCATGATCTCAGGGTCTTGAGATCGAGCCCCGTGTAGGGCTCAGTGCTCAGTGGTGAGTCTGTTTGAGATCCTCTCCCTCTCTCTCTCTCTCAAATAAATAAATAAATCTTAAAAAAAAAAAGTGAGTCTAGACATAGTAATCTAGGGCTGCTATGGTGACTCCATGAAATCCTTCAGGACCTCAACTCCTTCCAGTTCTTTGCTTCGCCACCTCTGTAAAGTGGCCCTTCTCTTCATGGACTGACATGGTGATTAGAGTGCCAGCCATTACGTTTCTTTTTCAATAGTAGAAACAAACCATAGTAAAAAGGCCAGAAAGCACAAACTATCATGTTCTTCTTCTTTCTTATACCTTTGTTCTTTCTCAATGTCCTTTTCAAAATGGAGGAGACAATCCTCCTCTTCTCCAAATTGCATTGTATTATCTGGCATAGGATCTTTATTTTCCTTTCCATGTAAATTCAGTGTGCTCCTTTTTAAACATTAATTTGATACCTTTTTCTCTGGTGCCACTTCCCCAGCTCTGGTCTGTACACATATCTCAAGTGGTTCCTGTCCACTGTCTGGTTGATGGGCCCTTGTATTTAGTTAGATCTTAGAGACAACGATCTAGTGTATGTCTTGACCCAAAGTAAGTTTTTTGTTGTTTACTGTTAGCTAAACTTCTAAGGAGATTTTCTAAGGAAATTGGGTGAATTTTGAAGCTTATTTTAAATTTTATTTAATTCAGAGAAATAATTTATTTGCAAGTTTTGAAAAGCAAGAATCTTTAAAGAGAAATAAGAAATATACTTTGCCAATAGGGATAAAACATTTAGCAATCACTTTAAATTCAGAATCCTTTCAGATCTGCTTTTGCTTAGTACTTTTATTCTTAAGCTGTCATTTTGAATGAAGGAAAATAGACATGGGTTATGATCCACTGATCTTCCATTTCACAACTAGATGTCAGTGTTAACATACCTGATTAGGTATCTCAGGTATGATCATAATGAGCTCATTCAAGTAATTACTCACCTATCTGAGATACAAATCAGAAAATAAATGATAAAGAAGAAAAAGAAGGAAAAAAATAAGCTACTTTCCTTATTTCAAAATGGGTTGGTTAATTTTATATTTACATTTTTAAAAATTGAATTTTTCCCCACCTTAATAACTATGCACAATTAAACCTTCTGATTTATTTGGTTAGGAAAGGCAGATAAGAGTGTAAACTTGTACCCTTTCACTACTACCAACCAGAAGTTCTTCCCTTCAACTTTTCCAGAAAGAGTGATCAGAAAAAGAAGGAAAATTATTGCTATTCAAATGTGGTATGTGTGTGTGTGTTTGATTCTTGCCTACTTCAATAAGAGACATACATGAGAGCAGGAATTATGCATGTATTGCTGGTGACATTTCTTGCATCTCCCTAGAAGGTCTCTCTTGGTATAACTAACTCTGCCTTTTTAAATTCAGTCCTCATGTAAACAGGAGTATGATACCCCTTGTCTTTTCCTTGTAGATCCAATCTGACAATCTTTTAACATCATTTATATGCATTTCTCTAACTAGAGTGTTGTACCTTTTATACCCACGCTTCCTGTTGATAAATATGCAATGAGAGTAATAACTGAAATATCATGAATAACATCCAGGGAGAGCAGTAGATCATAGTGCTGAAAACACATCCCTACCCTCCCTGCTACTAAAAGATCCTGATGGATTCCCTCTCCCCTGCAAGAATTACCTCTCTTGCATGATTTAAGTAATAGAGCTCACTTATGCAAAATTCTATTGAGTTGGTATTTTTCGTTAAACATTTTCAAAATATGTGTACATGGCTTGACAAAGAGTTTTGGAGGCTGTAGATTTGAAGTATACAGTAGAAAATATCAAGACAACTTGTCTTTGGATCTCAATTTCAGATTTCGACAGAATTGACAGGTTTGCTTATTTACTTATTTATTCATTTTATTTAAATTTTCGTCAGTTAACATACAGTACAATATTGGTTTCTGGAGTAGAATTCAGTGACTCATCACTTACATACAACCAGATTCGCTTTTTTAAAATGGTCATTTATAAATCTAACTTTTTCCTTAGAAACACATCCGTACACCAGAACAATTCTGTTTTGAAAAGGCAAGTTGAATTATTGTAATATCTTAGTACATTCATTTCTCATCACAGAAATAACTTTTTAGGCCATGCACTGGATCCTAATTTAATAACACTCTAAAATAATGCAATAAACAACAGTGCTTTTGCTTACTGACTTTTAAAATCTGTTGTTTTCTGAGAAAGAATTCTTGGTTCATCGGTTCTTGGATAGCCACATAAAACATTTACTTGGCAGTTGCTTTATGTAAGTATTTATGTCTTTCAGGCACAAAATACAAGAACATAAAAATAATTGTTGATTGTGGTACAGATTCGGCACATCACTGTGTATTGTCAGTCAGCCTGAAAAAAGAGAAAAGTCATATTAACCAACTGCAGGCAGTCCCAGATTGCTGCATATATAGTGGAAATGCAAGCAGGCTTCATCATGCTAATGACAAGATATCTTATTTAACAAAACAGTAAAATAATTCAATGAAGTTTATGTAATTCTGAGCTCTCATACAATGCTTAGTAGTAACTTAGTTCTTGATTTGAATTATAACAGGTTTGATATTTTGCAAAATAATCCTTATGTACTAATTTTTTTATTTGTTTAAAAGCCTTCTTGATTTATGTTTCAAGATTTCTCTGATACCTTTGACAAAGGTATTATTTATAACTTTATACTAAGGCAAATAACTAGTTGTTGATTCTAAACTCAATTGGAGGCAGCTATCTATGATATTACTAACTGGACCTCAGAGTTTCCAGTGACCTGCATACAAGGCAGCAGGGTACCTAGGAGATAACTGGTTCTGGCTGAGTGTCTTGAGCCTAGTAGACATTCAGCAAATATTTACTTAGAGATATTTATGCCCTTGTTTTGTCTTGGACATCATCTCTTTTAGGCCTCAGTGTATGGTTGTGATTATTTTCTGAGTGTGTGTGTTTACCCCATCTTCTGAGATCTGAGTTTTAGTTCTGGTGCCTGCTACATGAGCCCTAGCTCCTTATATCTAAATTCTTTTTTTTTTCTTTAAGACTTTATTTATTTACTTGACAGAGAGAGAGAGAGAGAAAGAGAGAGCACAGGCAGGGGGAGAGGCAGGCGGAGGGAGAAGCAGGTTACCTGCTGAACAGAGAGCCCAATGTGGGAACTCGATCCCAGGACCCTGGGATCATGACCTGAGCTGAAGGCAGACGCTTAATGACTGAGCCACCCAGGTGCCCCCAAAATTATTTTTTTTTTAGCAGCAAGAGAGAAGGGCAGTGAGGGCATGCTCTTGAAATTATTTCCCTTACTCCTTTCTGTGCTGGTCTGTTAAGATTTTTAATTTTTAGTCTATGTAGTTTTTATATTTGGACACCAATTAATTGTTCATTTCAGTTAAAAACTTACCTAAACCTTAAACAAGTGAATTTTGTGGTATGTGAATTATATCTCAATAAAACTGTTGTTAAAAACCTTCCAAAATTTATGTGAAAGCATTTTTAGTGATATTGGGAAGCAGCTTTGTATTAATGTTAGAAGGTGAGGAGCAAATGGTAGTTTATTTATGTAGAGTTCCAAGTGATATGGTTTTTAAAAAGATACTTCCCTTTTCTATTTTTGGTTTGTTTTAACTTAGGAAACTTTCTGTTTAACTCATAAGTGTACATCTTAATGGAGTGAGGAAGACAAATATAAGAGATAATGACTAAAACATTTAAATCTTATTTTTAGCATCAGAATGCTATTTAGAGAGATGAACCAGAAATATGCAGATATTCCATTTCATGCCTAACTCCCTCGCCTGGTTGTCCATTGGAAATCTGAGATCTAGCTAGATAATTGAGGAAGTGAGGAAGTGTACTACAAAATTCTGGATTTTGACTTTTCTGTAAAGTGATCAAGTTGATATTAAGGACTTCACATTTTAAGGTATTCCACTTATCATTACAGAAAGCTGTATACCTGCACGAGTGGTGGCTGCCATTGATGTGAACACTGTCGCTAATGAAGTATACAAGTATAATTTTCCTCACACACAGTTACTGGCCAAGACAATTGAAGTGAGTAATGTTGCTTATTGTTTTAATAAGTATATGGCAAGGAAAGTGTGATTGAAAAACACTGTAAGATACTGATTTGTGTTGTCTTCATTGGAGGATAAATCATATATAAATGAGAAAGTTTAGAAGGGAATCAACATTTTATAATCTATAAGAAGATGACATGCTCTTTTTGGCCCTTATTTATTTTTAATTTTCAGTTTGAGAGAATGAGAATGAGAGAGGTCAGTATTTTGGTCTCCGAGACAAAGGACTAAAATGTAAAAATATGCTTGACTTCTAAATGCATGGTTCTGTAATAATATTAAACTTTGTTTAATTCTTTACTTTCAAGCAATAGTCATGCACAATACATATATATAACAGGAGTAAAAACAAGAGAGGCAGTCACTGACTATTACTTATTGAATGCTTCTTATTTTAGCAAGCCTGTCAAAATTACAGGTTAAAAGTACATTGATGAACTCTGCAGAAGTATTTAACACTGATGTACATTGTTATTTTTTAAATAATATGAAATTGTGTTTTTCTCCATTTTCTTGTGAAAAATTTTACAGCAAATTTCTCATGAAACTATAATTTATATACAGTAAACTGCACTCATTTGTGTGTAGTTTGAGTTTTGACTACAAGTGTGTAACCACCACAGTCAAGACTTAGAACATCTATCCCCTCTGGTGTTCCTTAGTGTCCCATGCCCAGGCAACGACTGATCTGCTTTCTGTCATTACAGATTAAATTTTCCATTTCCAGTATATCACAAATAAAATCATGAATGTAACTTGCTCATTTTGCATAATGTTTTTTGAATTCATGCATGTCGTTGTGCATATCAGTAGTCTGTTCTTTGTTATTATTGCTGAGTAATGTTCTATACAGTGAAATATTATGTACTATAATGTATATATCCAGTCACATGATGTTAGACATTTAGGTTATTTCCAGTTTTTGACTATACAAAAATGTTGCTGTGAACATTCATGTACAGGTTTTTGTGTGGACCTTTGTTTTCATTTCTTGTAGATGAATACCTAGAATTGGAATTGCTGGGTCATATAGTAGGTTTCTTTAATTTTATGAGAAAATCCTGTTTTCCAGAGTGTTTGTACCATTTCACATTTGCATAATCAATGTTTAAATGTTTCAGTTGTTTCACATCCTTACCAGCACTTGATATTGTTAATTTCTTAAATTTTAGCCATTCTAGTGAGCCTGTCATGCTGTTGTGATTCTTTTGTGTGTGATGATTCTAATTTGCATTTTCCTGATGGCTAAAAATGTGCATTTCTGTGTCTTCTTCTGTAATGAAATTTTTTGCCCAATTTTTATTATTTGGTGTACTTGTAATATCATCATTTCATTGTAAGACTTGTTTAAGTTTTCTGGATTCAAGTTATCTCTCAGAAATGTATATAACAAATATTTTCTCCAGTTCAGTAATTTGTCTTTTCATTTCCTTAACTGTGTTCATCAAAATGCAGAAGTTATTTATCTTTCTTTGTTTTTTGATCACATTTCTGTGTGTTCCAAAAAAATTTTTGTTTACCCCATTTTCCCCCCCTTCTAGAATTTTATAGTTTTGGCTTTTCCATTTAGGTTGATGACCCATTTGAAGTTACTTTTTGGTGTAGTTTGAAGTAGCAGTCATTTATTTTTTTTTCTAAGTGCATAGAGCATTGTCCTGGCACCATTTTCTTTCTTTCTTTCTTGTTTTTCTTTTACCATTTTCTGAAATGACTATCCTTTCCTCAATTTCCTTGACAACTTTATAAAAAAAAATAGGTCATAAATGTGTGTCTATTTCTGGACCCTCTCTTCAGTAGTATCTGAATGTTTTCCCTTAGACCAGTAGCACACTCTTTTGATTATTATAGCTTTATAATACGTATTGAATTCGGATAGCATAAGTTCTCAAATTGCTGTTGTTTTTTCTTTCAAGATTATTTTGGCTACACTGTCATTTACATGTCTGTGTAAATTTCAGAATAACCTTGCCAATTTCTACAAAAAGATATTTTGATTGGAATTCTGATTGGTTTTAAAAGAATTGGTATCTTAATAAAATTGAGTCTTTTCAGGCCATGAACATGGTATCTCTCTTCATTTATTTAGGTAGTCTTTAATTTATATGAGTAATATTTTGTAATATTTGTTGTACAAATCTTGCACATATATTAATTAATTTTTCCCTAAATATTTGTGGGTTTTGATGCTATTGTGAGTGGTATTTTTAAAATACTACTATTTCCTATTGCTAGCATATAGGAATACACTTATTTTTGTTTATCCACCTTGACCTTCTATTTTGTGACTTTGTTATATTGACTTATTCTGATAGCTTTGATTTTTTTAGGATTTTTTTCTACATACACAATCATATTGTCTGAGAATAAAGAGTTTTACTTTTCCCTTCCAATCAGTGTGACTTTTTTTCTTGTCTTATTGCATTGTCTAAGACCTTCTATACAGTGTCGATTAAATAGGATTACACTGGATATTCTTGCCTTCTTCCACTTCTTAGAGGCAGAACATTCGGTCATTTACCATTTGGGATGATGTTAGTTGTAGATTTTTTATAGATATATTTTATCAAGTTGAGGACATTTCCTTTAATTACATTTTCTGAGAATTTTTATAATGAATGGGTTTTGAATTTCATCAAATGCTATCTTTCTTGCATCTTTTGACATGATTATGTCATTCCCCGTTTATTCTTTTAATATGGTGATTATATCAATTTCTGTTTTTGAATGTTAAGTCAATATTGCATTCCCAGGATAAATCCTACTTGGTAATGATCTATTACCTATTTTATGTAATGCTGGTTTCAATTTGCTAATATTTTGTTAAGTATTTTACATTTAGCTTCATAGGTGATTTGTTATTTCTCCTCAGTGTTTTAGTATGGTTTCAGTATTAGGGTTATATTAACCTTACATTTTTTGGAAGAGTTTGAAAAACAAGTATTAGTTCCTCTATAAATGTTTGATAGAATTTAGTTAATGAGGCTATCTGGGCCTGAAGTTTTCTTTGTGGGAAGGTTTTAAACTATGAATTTAATTTATTTAATTGCTAAAAGACTAGTGAAGCTTCCTATTTATTTTTTATTTAGTTTTAGAAATTTGTGATCTTTGAAGAAATCCATTTTATCTAATTTGTCAAATGTATTTGCTTGATTTTTTCATATTTCCTTATATCCATTTTCTATATGTGAACTCTGTAGATGTACCATAGGTCATTCCTGATGTTAGTAATTTGTAAAATGCTAGTGAAGCTGGAAGCTTACCAATTTTATTGGTCTTTTCAAGTAAATAGCTTTGGATGCAATTGATACTATCTATTGTCCATTTGTTTACTATTTCACTAATTTCTGCTCATCTTTATTATTTCTTTCTACTTTGCATTTAATTTATGTTTTTTAATACTTTTTGCAGTGGGACTTTAGATGAGTTACTTGATATTGTTTCCCTTTTCTTTATATAAACATTTAATGCTGTAGATTTTCCTAAGTTTTGGCTACATTCCACAAATTTTCATATGTTGTGTTGATTTCATATAGTTTGAAATATTTTCCAATTTCCCTTCTGATTTCTTCTTTGGCCCATGTGTTATTTATAAGTATGGGTTTCAATTTCCAAATACTCATAATATTTTCCAGATATCTTTCTGTTACTGATTTCTCATTTCTGTTTTATTTTGGTCATACTGTGTATAATTTCAGTTATTTTAAATTGTTGAGACTTGTGTTATGGCCCATAATTCAGTTTGTCTAGTGAATGTTCTATATGGTATTGAAAAGAATATATTCTTTTTTTATGGGGTGGAATGCTCTGTAAATGTCAGTCGGGTCAAGTTGGTTGATAATGTTGTTCAATTTTTCTGTATCCTTACTGATTTTTTCTATCAGTTGCTGAGAGAAGGGTGCTGTAATTTCCAACCATAGTCGTGAATGTGTCTTCCTTCAGTGTTGTCAGTTTTTGCTCCATTTTATCTTAAAGTTCTGTTATTAAATGTTTACACTTTATAATGTTTTTGATTGAATGACCCCTTTATCATTATAATGTCCCTTTTTTCCCCAGATTTTATTTAAATTCTAGTTAGTTAACATACAGAATAATACTGGTTTCAGGAGTAGAATTCAATGGTTCATCACAACACCCCATGCTCATCATAACAAGTGCCCACCTTAATACACATCACCCCTCTAGCCCATTTCCTGCCCACCTCCCTCCATCAACCCTAGGTTTGTTCTCTATTGTTAAGAGTCTCTTATGGTTTGTTGTCCTCTCTCTTTTCCCACCTCCCATATGTTCTTCTGTTTTGTTTCTTAAATTCCACATATGAGTGAAATCATGTTATTTGTCTTTCTCTGACTGACTTATTTTGCTTAGTATAATACACTCGTTCTTGTTTCTTAAATTCCACGTATGAGTGAAATCATGTTATTTGTCTTTCTCTGACTTATTTCGCTTAGTATAATACACTCTGGTTCTAGCTACATCGTTGCAAATGGCAACATTTCATTCTTCTCGATGGCTGAGTGATACTCCATTGTGTGTGTGTGTGTGTGTGTGTGTGTGTGTGTGTGAGTGTGTGTGTGATCCTCTTTATCCATTCATCAGTTGATGGGCACTTGGGCTCTTTCCATAGTTTGGCTATTGTTGATAATGCTCCTTAATGTCCCTTTTTAACTCCAGGAAGTATTTCTTGTTCTGAACTCTACTTTTCCTGATATTAATATGGCTACTCTGCTTTCTTATGATTAATGTTTACATGTTTATGTTTTTCCATCCTTTAAATTTTATCCTATTTGTATCTTTGTATTTAAATTAGATTTATAGTAGACAGTGTATAGTTGGGTGTTGCTTTTTTATTCAGGCTGACAGAGTCTACCTTTTAATTGGAGTGTTTTACCATTTACATTTAATCTTGTTATTAATATTTTTGGATTTAATTCTACTCCCTTGTTACTTGTTTTCTATTTTTCCAATCTGTTTTTTGTTTATCCCTCTTTTTCTGCCTTTTGATATATTAATACTTTATTATTCTCTACTAATGGCTTATTAGGTATACCTTATTTATATTTGTTTTATTTTCTTAGCGGCTACTCTAGGGTTTACAATATGCTTGTAAACAGTTTTCTTTGGGATTTCTGACTGAATGTGGCATAAAAAAAGATACTTCTATTCCAAAACTCTATCCTTTTTCCTAATAGAAATAAGAAAAGAAGGGAAGGGAGGATGGAAAACCATCATTAATAAAAATAGGATTTAGAGATAAGCCAAAACAACAAAGAAAATTATGAAGAATAGTGTCCAGTGCAGTGGAAATGGGACAGAACTGAATGAGGATGGCAAAATCATAGGCAAACCTCTACATATTTTGTGCAGAATCAAGAAGGAGAAAATGGCAAGGGAGAAGACCAAATACACCTGGCAGTTGTTTGTTCTAAGTCAGGAGAAGAGAGATTTGAAAAATCCAGATCCCTGAGCTGAAAGTGCCATTGCAACTGCAACAGACTTCCTGCTCGCCCTGAATGCAAGATCATGGGTTAGGGACAGAAGCGTGCTCTTAGGTTAAAAGCTAGTGCAGGTCCTTCCCAGAAACAGTGTGGCCACAAAGTACCTATTGCACCTCATCTTTCAGCAAACTCCTTGATTCAAGTGGCCTCCATTAAAAAATGAATAATAATGAGAAAGGAACCAGTTTGAGGCTATACTAATATTGTACTTTAAAAATAAGGTACGAAATGTAAACAAAAAGCAAAACATACAACAGAAAATTATGTTAAGAAGCCGAAGAAAATTTCAAACATACATGCCTCCATGAGCTTCAGGCATTAAATAAAACATGGTATCTTCAAAACAAGAACTCAAATAAATAGATACACCAGCTCAAAAGCAATGATAAGACAGTGATTGGACTGGAAAAATATCAGTGGTCAGGGAAAAAAGAAAGAGGAGAAAAATAAAACCATTATAGAAATGGAAGTCAGGTCAGCATAGCAAAAAGTAAAGTGGACAGTGCTGCAAACAATCATAAAGGACAGAGCTTGAGAAAAAGAAAGCAAAATAAAACGGAAAAGAAATACAGATCAAATGTTGCAGAATAAATGATAACTACTGAAGACAAAAATGATCTACAGTAAAAATAATTAGTATCTCTGGGAAAGACAATAAAATAAATGGAACAAAAATATTAACAGAAATAGAGGGAAGAAGTTCCTAAAATAAAACCTACAACAATTCATGAACTGTAGTACTCGTGGGCCCTTAATGAAAAAATGACCCATTCACTTAATCTAACTAAGCAAGAGATGAATCCAAGAAGAGAGCGCAGGAATAAAGCTACCATGTCAGGAAAGAAATTATGGTTAGAAAACTGGGTAAAAATGTTGTGAATCTTTGCAGTGTAGAAATAATAACGTGACTGATGTAGGAGAAGAAAGTGAGACTCAGAAAAGTATGTGTATTTGAAAGATAAATGAAGCTATGGATTTTTAGGACATTATTTAATGTCACTAGGAGCTTAGCTGAGCTGGGAAGGACAGAGTAGCTAATTAAAGCAGCAAGACAAAAATAAAAGAGTAAAGCCTTTATCACTTACTGTGGTGATATAAGCACATCTGTAAAATAAGAGAAAACGCCAGGGCCCCCTGCTCCATTTCCACATGCCGCAGCACACTGGGGGAGAGCAGGTGTGTCAGCACAGATGTTGGGGAGTCCTGGCCTTAGGGGAAATTGTAAGGGAGGAGGGCTAGGAAGGGAAAGTGCTGAGTACCAGCCAGAGTAGGGAGAAGTGTCTTCCAGATTTCCACCACCTTCTCCCATAAGGAGGTCTTGGCAGAGCTGTGTGCAGTGGACCTCTGCCCAAGGCCACAGATAAAGAGAACTAGACATGCAAATATATGAAGAATGTGCTAGCCAGGGCGCCTGAATCCTTGACCCTAATGGCCTGCAGAGACTTGATGTGCTGACCATGTTCTAGTTCTGGAGTGGGAAGGGCAGCTTTCCCTCAAGGCCTGTGGGATGAAGCCTTTGTAACTGCCCACAGTCAGGCCTGAAAAATCACAGAGAGGGTTATAACCAGGAGCAGAACTCCTTGGGTATAAAATAGCTAGCAAAATAAAACTAAAGTCTGTAATTCATCTAGGTAGAAAATGAGGAATTACTAGTCACTACTATATAAACTTCATGTGAGCAGAAACCTTGTGTCTTGGTTCATTGTTGTCACAGACAACAATGTTGGTGGATCACTTTCTGAATGTTGTTGAATGAACAACATATTGTAGCTAAAAAATGGACAGATACCAGGCAAATGGTCACAAATGATAACAGTTTCAGAATAGATATTAGTTAGAATGGATTTCAAGGCAAGAGCATTTAAGAGTCATAGAAAGTTACTTTATAATGATGATTAATATAGTCCTCAATAAAGATCTGATTGTCGTATTTATGCACAAGATAACATCAGAGTTCATAGAGCAGGAAATGGTAGGAAATATCCACTCAGTTTTTATTGGATACTTACTATAAGCCGCAAAATAGGAAAATCATTATCTTATGAATATGAACTCAGTAATTCTAAGTAAAATATGACCAAATAATCAAGAGCACATCAAAAGAATAATGTAGCATAACTAAAATGGATTTTGTTTTGGAAAGTATAATAGTAATTCAGTACTTAGGAATTCTATTACTATTATTCAACATGTTAATAATTGGAAAGAGCAAAACTATGTATTAGAAAATATTTGACAAATTGCAGGGTTTTCCAATAAGTTTAATCTCTCAATAAAATTAGGACAAATGCATTCTACTAGAGATGTGTATGTAATTTACTGGCTTTGTGTGTATGTGTGTTTATATTTCTGTTTAAACACAAACATGCACATATATCTCCCACTCCAGTAGCATGCTACATGGTAAAACTTGAAAAACATTCTCACTAAAATAATGAATAAAACAAGGATGTCTACCTTTGGCACTGTTATTTAATGTTGTTGTGGACTGTTAGGTAAAGTACTCATGCAGGAGAAATAGCATATAAATATTAAGGAGGATTCTAAAGAATAATTGTATAGGCCTGGAAAACAAACAACGTACTGTCCTAAAAATAGTGTGAGGAACAACTAGTGCATTTAAGGACGCTGTTTACAAAAATATGATAACCAGTAGCTTACTATATATGCAAACAAAGGCCTGTTAGAAAATATAATAGAAGAAAGTTTCTATGTATAGTAGTAACAAGAAACTTACAAACACTGAGAAATAAGTAACAAGAAATCTGCATGACCCATGTGGAATAAAAGATACTTGAAAATTGGAAGTATGACTGAATATGGTACAAATGTCAGTTCTCTTTAGATTAACTAAAATTTACCAAAATTGTCAAAAGTTGTTTTCTAACCTGCCAAGTTTTTCCTAAAGTTTAAATGACAATTACGTATAAGCATAGCCAGGAGACTTTCTGCAAAAACAAGTAATAAAGCTAGTAAGAAGACCAATAAAACTGCTCATCAACATGTGATGAACAGTGCTACCACACTGAGCTGACCTAATGTTCTCTGAAAGCAAAGGTGTTTTTATGACTTGTATGGCCAGGTTATCAAAAAAGAATAGATTTTTGTTAGGTTGCAAATACCAACTTATTAAAGATAACTTGTGTATCTCCGTAACTACTTTCTTGAATTTCAACACATTTTAATGCCTTCCAATGCCAGGTTAAATAAAGTTGTGAATGGTTTGACTAATTATTTCTTGCATAACTGCCCTATCATTTGATTTTTTAAAAAATCACTATTTTGAAGAATCCTTTAAAATTGTTATTTTTTATGCCAACCTGTATTGGAGGCAGTAACTGTTTACTTCCTTCAGATTCTAGACATAGGATGCTCCCGATGTAAAAGATCATTGTTTTGTTTTTACTTTAGTTTTAGAAATGTAGCTTTAATCAATCCATATTCAGTTAGGACATCAGTAAGTTGCTTATCACAATAGCCCTGTGCTGACAGGCTCTCTAACTTGGTAGGATGTGCTGTCTGATTGTACTGCTTTGCCCCATGTTTTCTGACAAGACTGGTCAGTGCATGATTTTCACATTGTTTTCCTGAGAACCCAGGGATTCAGAGGTGCAGTAGGAACTTTTCAATATTTTATTTTGTTCTTAGGTTACATACACACCTTAAACTACTTCAAAGCCTGTGATTTAAAAATGATAGACACATACATTCAAACTTTTAATACAACAGAGACAACCGATGTGTTCCCCAGGTTAATTCACTCTTTACAGAACTCAGAATAAAGCTTGTCCTGCCTTATTCATGTCATTGAACTTCTTAAAAATGTGTCATAATTAGGAAAGTTGTGATTCTAGTCTGGTTGCTTGTTTCTGGCTAAGGATTTATACTAAGAGTGCTTAATGAGAATTGGAAAACCCATGACTTGTTTCTGTGTACAGCAGACCCCCTTATCCACGTGGGACTACATTCCAGGGCCCCCAGTGGATGCCTGAACCCTCAGTTGGTACCGAATTCTGTGTATATACCATGTTTATTCCTGTACATACATACCTATGATAAAGGCAGTTTATAAATTAGGCACAGTAAGAGATTAACAATCATGATAAAATAGAACAATTGTAACAATATACCTTAGTAAAAGTGTTGTGATTGCAGTCTCTCTCTCTCAAAATATATTGCACTCACCCTTCTTATTGTGGTAGTGTAAGATGACAAGATGCCTACATGATGAGATGAGGTGAGGTGAATGACGTAAGCATGGTGATGTTAGGGTTAGACTACGGAGGATCTGACCATAAGTCAGAAGGAGGGTCATTTGTTTCTGGACCCTGATTGGCTGGGGTTGACTGAAACCGGGAAGTGAGACCACACATAAGGGAAGGACCACTGTACTGTATTTATCTTCTGATATATAAAAGAGAAGCAAAATAGCATATTTTTCAACTGCTTAGCCCAGTAGGAATTATATTGATTAATCTTATCTGTTACCTTTGGAAGTTTTTTGACTACACACAACTGTAAAACAGTATAATTATTGTGGATATCTGAAAACAGGACCTTTTTTCATTTGGTGATATTTTAACAGAGACCTACATGGAAGGGATGGTGACTGGTCAGTATATCACATTTCCTAAATAAAAAATATTATTGATAGAGAGGTGTTAAAATTTTTTCTTAGGTCCTATGCTAAAAATTCATTAATTATAAAACGAAGTTCTCTATGTTTGACGCCAGAAACACAGTGGTGTTAGACTTGAGGTGTCACAGAGGCGTGAAACACTTAGGATTCAGGAAATTAGCATTCCTGCTCTGCTTTGGCCAGCTCTGAGTCTTGGGGGAAGTCACTTAGTTTTTCATAGCTTTGATTTACTTCTCCAACTTCCTTTGTAAGATTGCTTTGGAAAGTTAGTTTAACTGAAGTTAATTTGTTAAGTGTTTATATAAAGTTTTGAGTATTATAAATGAAACTATTAAGGGTTATAATTTCTGATATATTCAGTTACAATTAGCATTTTTCCTTCTTCCCTATTCTATGCATCTTTTTATATTTTTCCCCCAAATGTTCATTCCTTAGGGCATTACGCTAGAGGAGTTTGACAAATTGTCTTTCAATATGATTTTAATGAGCCCTCCCTGTCAACCATTCACCAGGTATGTATAATAAATATTTCTCTGTTGAGGAAGAGTACTTTCGAGGGAATTAAACCATAGTTTCAAGCATGGACACTTTGAAGACTATTAGCTGCATTTTCATAATTTTGAAAATTTTCATAAATAATTCCCTTTACTCATATTTATAATTCAGCTTTAATCATAAAGGAAATAGCAATTACTACCAAATGAGCAAAGCAGTTGGGTCAATAAAAGATATGCAGAGACTGTATGGGACCTCTTTTATACCTACCTAAGATACAATATTTATTTCTGGCCTAAGTTACCTCAGATTAATTAAACTAATGAGTATTCAGGAGTTATCTTTTTAACTGATTAGTAAATTTTCATAATACTAAATTCCTAAATTACTTAACTGTAAAATTTAAAAGCTAATCAAGAATGCGTTTGTGAATTTTATGTTTCTCAGAATTCATATGTACATCGAGTATTTCTGACTTTTTATAGCTATTTTGCAATTCATTTTTTTATTATGTAGTATTTATTTGGCTGTGTGTTTCAGTGAATTATATCTTAGGTGAAATCTTGACTAATCCATCTTCATTTAGATATTTTTAATTATTTTAAATAATCGTAACAATCCTCTGTCTTACATGGAGTATGCCATTTAATTTAACAAGCCTATGGGATAAGTGTTAATATTTTTAAGGCCATACAATTAGAAAATGTTAGAGCCAGGATTTATCAATTATTTTATACATTCCTACTTAAATGTATAAGATGATTTTAAGTGGGGTATCACATGTAATAAATATTCTAATTTAAATGAATATTCTCATGCTTAATTTCCATTTAAGTTTTGCTTTATTTAAACAACTCTCTAGGAAATTAATTTCCCAAAGATTTATTGTGCACTTATAAGCCAGGCATTGCTTTTGATACTGTAGTTCCCATCCTCAAGGAGCTTATAGTTTAAGGGAATGACTGACAAATAATTATCATATAATGTGGTATAAGTTATATAATAAATGAATGCTGGAAGTGCCATGAGAGCACAGAGGAGAAAGTGGCTTGCTGCATGCCAGGACACAGGAGTTCTTTGAGAGGCAGTATCTGAACTGTGTCTGAAAGCAGAGAGCATTCCATGTGAAGATGCCTCCAAACATATGCAAGCATATGGCCTGTTTAACTACAGTAAGTAGGACGTACAGAACAGAATGCAGCCCCAGCACCGTGTAGCCTCATCCATTACTGCGTGGGGCCTGCTGTGTCTTCCCTACTACCAGCAGCCGAAGTCCAGCTGCTGATGGCAGCAGTAACTGATTCTGTAATACTGTCATCATTGCAACACCGAGAGGAAAGGGACACAGTGAGAAGAACCCAAGATTTCTGAGGTATCTCTTCAAGCCCACTCTAAGTGTCTATGTGAGCCTCAGATCCACAGATGGTTCTGGCCCTGCTGGAAGGTATGAGGGAACTGACAAGTGATGTCAAGTAACTCATCTTAGGCAATGAAGCTAGTAAGTACCCAAGTCTTAAACCCTGGTCCTCTGTTCCTACTACCCAGGCCCAATCCAAGTCTTCATTTCTGCTTGATTCTTGATCACATTGAATCTTACTTGTAAGATCTAATTGCTAGTCCAAATACAGAAATACTGCCTGTTTACATGTCCTGTTCTGACCTAGTTAGTCTAACCAAGTTGTAACTGCTGCTTGTAGAATCAAGCATTCAGGTTAAGTCTCTACTTTTACATTGGACAAAATTGTCTTAGTCTTACCTACTGTGGTCTGCTTAGATGGTAATTAGTTATCAGTGTCATTACTCTGTGTTGCCACCCTGCCCAACCAGCTCATTCATCTGAACTTTTGTTGTCTCATCTGGGACAGAGCAAAAGGTGTCATCAACCAGTTGTGTGTATGTGTGTTTGTGTGTCTTTCCTAAACAAAGTGATTTTAAGAGAGTAATTGATTTTAGTCTCTATTGACTATTTGTTCTTCTTTGCCTCATGTAAGTCATTTGGCATATTGTTTTATAATAAGCATACTTATTAGATAGGCAAGTGTTTTTTCATTTTTATTAAGTGAATAAATACATTTTGTTCTCTATAGCAACAAAGATGATCATATTTTTTGTGAAGACCAACTAATTTCACTTCTCTCAGTTTTGATGTTTTAAAAGTGATTTGGTATCTTTCTGTAAGGAAGATTCTTGGTGAATTTTATTTGTACCTTTTTTTATCCTTTAGAATTGGCCTGCAAGGTGATGTGACTGATCCAAGGACGAATAGCCTCTTATATGTTCTAGGTATTCTCCCAAGGTAAAAACTTAGATTTTTTTGTACAAGCTTCCCTTAAATTTAAAACTTTGGATCTGGAAGAATGTAATATTTGTCATTTTATAGCAATTAGCAGCTTATACATGCAGCTTTCAGATACTGAGCATGTCATTTATCTTCTTCTGCCATGACTGATAGAATAACTGCAAATGTTTGCCATTCCGCGGTTGCCACTATAGTGAGTGACAGGGAATTACAGTCTAATAGCTAAATTCTACTGCCTCTCCTTACAGTATTAATGATGCTAATGTTAGTGAATGCTGTTGCCCAAAGCCTGGAAACTTGTGCTAACCCTAGAAGCTGCCATCCTATATAAATGGCAGCCCTTTGAGTTGTGCAGTTCAGAGCCTCTGTGTGAACCCATATTTTCTGATAAAGTTCAATGGAAAATAACATTTCAAATGTTAACTTCATTAGCTATGCCATTTTTATGGGGAAAATGAATAAAATATAAGTTGTCTCTAGCCTCTATAAAGTCCTTTTATAAAAAGAGAGAGTTCAGAAAATTACTTACCTCAAATCTCCCACAAGTAAGGATTTTCTTTACTTCTTACTTCTTAGTAATGACATGTTTAGAATTCCATTTGTTTTTGTTTTGTTTTAGATTACAAAAATTACCGAAATATATTCTTTTAGAAAATGTTAAAGGCTTTGAAGTATCTTCTACAAGGTAAAATATATAAGATGTGTTCATCGTAGACTTGGTATATTGTAAGAGCCATTTGGAAATAAAATCTTAAAAATAAACCCATACATCCTGACATTTTATATATATTATATATTTTATCCATTAATACTGATTTTGACTAATTAATAATATAAAGTTTCACAAAGTTAGGTTTACCTGACTCTCTCCCATTTTGATATATTTGAATTTTTGCAGAATGAGTACATATTTTAATGAGAATGGTATTCATCAATTTCAGCTGCTTACATTGTTGCCGATTTCTTTAGAAGTAGTAATATTCTCAGTAAGAAATGTTCCTCTTCATAAGCATTTTCTGTCCCGTAGTTAGGAGAAGCAAGCCCTGGATCAGAGCCCTTTCAGATGGTAGCCCAGCCAGAAAGTATCTGTGTCCTCGAACCGGCTGCTGTCTGATCAGTGCTCCCCCATCTGATTTGCTACAGATAGAGTTCATCCCAATAGCAGATTTATCATCAGTAGACTAGTGATTCTAACTCTGGATAGAATATAGCCCCAGTTGGGATAAATTATCTGGCAGCTTTATTTATTTATTTATAATAGAAATCATCTCTTTTTTTGAGAAATGCAATTTCTCAAGTACTGGACTTAATAATTATGACCTAGGATCATTCACTTTCTAAACAACTTCGGTGGAGGAACAGTTTTCACATAAAATGAAGTTTATGTATAATTTTTTTATATAAGAACCCCATTTCCAACTATAGGGTGAAAGTTTTTCTTTTTTCTCTTATTCTTTCTTTTCAGAGACCTGTTAATACAAACATTAGAAAATTGCGGTTTTCAGTACCAAGAATTTCTATTATCTCCAACCTCTGTAGGTACCACAATTATCAACATTCCTATAAATTTTCCTAAAGGGAATTTGACTCAATAAAAAGAATAGATCTGTTTTGAATAATATTATACTTAAATCTTGAAATTAGTTCAGGCATGGGTCTTACTCTCTAAAGAATATTGTACAGGCATATAGATTTATTTACACATATTTTATGGGAAATATTATATAGCTTGAAGAGAGAATATACATTTCTTTCTGGTTTTTTTTTAAAGATTTTATTTATTTATTTGACAGAGAGAGAGAGCACAAGCAGGGGGGAGGGCAGGCAGAGGGAGAAGCAGGCTCCCCAGTGAGCAGGGAGCCTGACATGGGGCTGGGACCCTGGGATCATGACCTGAGTCGAAGGCAGATGCTTAACCGACTATGCCACCCAGGGGTCCTGAGAATATAAATTTCTTTTCACAGAAAATAAAGGATAATGTGTTTTGAAAATCTGTGACTTTTGGTATTTCCAAATCAGGTGTTCTGTAGTTTGGTAATGCTTCAAAATCATCCAAAATAGAAAACAAAATGAACATATGATAGTTTTCTAATTAGTTGTTTTGGGACATACCATTAAAAATGCAAACACTATGAAATCCTGCCATTTGCAGTGACGTGGATGGAGCTAGAGGGTATAATGCTAAGCAAAATAGGTCATCCAGAGAAAGACAAAAATCATGATTTTACTCATATGTGGAGTTTAAGAAACAAAACAGATGAGCAAAGGAGAAAAAAGAGAGACAAATCAAGAACTATAGAGAACAAACTGACGGTTACAGGGGGGTATGGTGGGGGATGGGTTAAACAGGGAATGGGGCTTAAGGAGTGCCCTGGTGATGAGCACTGGGTATTGTATGTAAGTGACAAATAACTAAATTCTACGCCTGAAACTAACATAACACTGTATGTTAACTCTACTGGAATTAAAATAAAATAAGATAAAATGCAAACATTGCTTCTATTTCATGAATATGAAATTGAAGTAAGTGGTTATGATATTTGGTAGATCTTTTATATTACAAGTATCACTATCTATTTTTTCTTTTATCATTGTGTTTGTTAGCCTGTTATTATCTTTAGCCTATTATACAGTTATTTACCCTGAAATTAAAAGAAAACCTGTTTCAAAAATTAGATGTACATGTACTATGGAAATTGGCATTATGTCTGATCTCATTAAGTTTATTTCATATTTATTGCCTCCTAACCTTTAAAATTTAGTGCATCCTCCTTTTTTAATAAAGTGAGGCAATAAATAGCCAGTAGGTATATTTGAATTTTATTTTTTATGATTATTATTAATAATGAATGTGAGAATGTCTATATAACTTCTTATCTGGGAAATAGAAAATGAAAGTGACTCAAAGACATATGACTCATCAGATTCAATTGCTGTTCATTCAAATAAAAGTACAAAGCACCAATTTAAAAGGTTTAAGAATTTGCTACAAAAAAGTCTTCCACATATCAATAACAGAATTTTTTTTGTCAGAAACTAAATGCATACCTGTATGAGTTTTTTGTTAGGTGCAACAGTTGATATAGAGCTCTTTAATTTCCTATATTAACTAACTGCTCTGCTTTACTCCAGCTTGGCATTCCAAATTCAAGGCTCCGGTATTTCCTTATTGCAAAGCTTCAGTCAGAACCATTACCTTTTCAAGTCCCTGGTCAGGTATTGTTGTTGTTGTTATTATTATTATTATTATTATTATTATTATTATTATATTTTAAGTATATCTCAGTCTGCTAATTTATTTCAAGAACTACTTTGTGGAAGCTTATATGTTTCCTCCTGAGCCTACTATATAGACCATGACCTAGGTCTATTTCCTAGGGCTTTTTCCTCTCCTGTTGCTGTTTTTATTGTTTTAAACAAGACAAAACTTTTCTTTCATTATTAGAAAAAAATATAAGTTAAAAGTTAAAAAAACTAACATCAGTGCTGTTACCTTCTTTCTCCCTCTCATTTCCCTTTTGACCATTGACTATTTTGTATCTGTCATTTTCCCCCCAGTAGAAGCCATTGATTATTTTTGATAAAATTCAGTTATACTATCTTAACAATTGCTTAACAGTATTTTAACACATTGGTTGCATTTTCTTTGAAGTCAGTGCTGTTTAGCCTTAATTGATTAAAACGTAGTGATTAGTACAAACTAGAATAAAATGCTCAATTGCTGTAGATAGGATCTCTAATTAAACAAGCAACTGTACATCTTTCTGTCAAAATTGCTGTGGAAAACAGAGTTTCAGTGATTCAGTGAAGCTCTCCTTAATAGTCACAGGTAAAAACTCAAAAGTCTAATGGGGGTCAGTCGTGTCATTTGGATCCCCTGCCATACAATACCAATACATCTCCCCTTCCATGGTGGTCAATTCCAAAAATAATATATAAACTATATTAACAAAGACATCAGCATTAAAAATTCCTGGAACTATTTTTCTTTTACATCATAGGGCATTCATTATGCATGGTTACATGTTTTGCAGGAAAAAGGTTTTCCTACGGGGCTCATGAGTAGAAATACCTTTCAGGGGGAAAAATGCTTTCCCTTTTTTAATTACTAGTTTTCCTTTAGATCATGGGTATGTTCCGGTTTTTCCTTTTTTATGAAGGGGTATAGCAAACTTTGATTGAATACACATTTTCTGGAAATGTTATTTTCTTTCTTTTTTTTAAATGCTGTGCTTTTTAGTCCCATGACTTATTCTTTCCCTAACTAATGTTGCTTTCTAAACTTCTTTTTTAAATATAATACTGTATCTATATTCCGCATACTTCCTATACAGCAATCAGTAACTCCATGAAATAAATCAGTTGTAGCCTGATGACACTATAGCTATGTGATGAAGACCTTGCAATAACTTGTATACATACACGTAAATCACAATTCCTCTATCTTTTAATGACAACTCTCTAAGCCTAAAGACATTTTTTGCATAATGTTGACTAGACATTATTAATTTGTCATTTATTTTTAATAAAGCTTTGAACAGGTGTGTATTTTCACTTAATGCCAGGTACTGATGGAGTTTCCCAAAATTGAATCTGAACATCCAGAAAGAAATACAATAGTTACAGAAAATAAAATTGAAAGAAAGAAAATTGAACCTAGTATTTGCTTTGATAAGAGCAGACAACGTTCTGGAAAAGAGGCCATTCTATTTAAGCTTGAAACTGTAGAAGAAATTGACCGGAAACATCACCAGGACAGTGATCTCTCTGTGCAGATGTTAAAAGATTTTCTTGAAGATGATATTGACGTGAATCAGTATTTCTTACCGCCAAAGTCATTGCTGCGATACGCTCTTTTGTTAGACATTGTTAAGCCCACTTGCAGAAGGTCCACATGCTTTACCAAAGGGTAGGTTTTAAAAAGCTCTTAGAATGGGATATTCAAAATAGCCAGGTTTTTATGACTATTGTTTCTTTCAGTTCTTCTCAAAACGAGGAGGATTTTACAAAATGTTTCTGCTAGAATGATTTCTTTTTCTTTCTTTTCTTTCTTTTTTTTTTTTTTTTTGCCCTTAATTGCCTGCTTTCGTGTTCAATAGAATGCACAAGTGAAAATTCCTTCTGGCAGAACATTATGTGCACAACCCACAAAAGTGCTCGTAAAACACAATGCCGTTTGTTTGGTGACCTTCATAAGAGCTTAATTACCCGTGGTGGAAACATGGTTTCTGTAGATACTGAATTGCTACTTTTTAACACCTTTCTTTTCATGGCACATCAGACCTCAAAAATTTATGTCCACTCTCATGATCAATGTATAAGAAGAAATTAAATTTTAATATCAAGAAATAAAGTTAAATCATCTGGCGGCTGTTAAAGCATATTTAAATTTTATTCAGTTTTTTAAATAAGTGATATATTTTTATGGTTCAAAATTCAAAGGTACAAAGACTGTGAGACTCCTTTCCCTGTCTGTCTCTTGCTCATCCAATTTTCCTGCCCACATGCAACCAGAGATTTCAATTTACTGTCTAATCTTCCGAAGGTATTATGTGTGAGGGTGTATTTAAATATACATGTATATTTTACCCCCCTTTTTAAGTAAATGGTAATATACTGTATCTGTTATTATGTACTTTTTTCATTTTACAATATAAATTGGATATTATTACATATAAGTACATAAAGAACTTTTCCATTTTCATGGTATATCATAATGTCTTTTATTGGTTACTTTTGGGTTATTTTTGAATGTTAATATGTTTTTCATCAAATTTTTTTAAACCTATAAAGTAGGGGAAAGTTAGACCTTTCCAGAAAATTTTGTAAAAGATCCCTATCTCTGCTTTGTTAATGCCACTCAACCTCATTTGATGAGTAACTGTATGATTTGAAACTTCAGGCTTTCTCTTTTCACCCACTAGTTTTCATGCATGCTGTGTCCCGATGCAACCATACCAGATTTATTCTGATTTTGCATCTTCTGCCCTTGTACTTCCAGGGCAACTGGTTTATTGCTTTCCATTGCCTTAAAAGACTTTACTCAACTGTTGTCTGTTTCCAAGTCTGATAAGACAAGACTTATCAGTTTGGTAATAAAAAACAACCTTGAAATTCTTTTGTAATTATAAAGATGGTATAAAGGAAGCCTTACTAGAAAAGTCTATTTTAGTGTAGATAATATAAACAGGCACACACACACACATATGAGAAAACAGATTTACAAAAGTATTTTTCCCTGGTGTGTCTTTATATTTTAAATTGATCTTTTTGGGAAAAGAAATTATGATAATATGTGGAACAGCTAGCTTGGCAGTGATATTAGGGGAAGAAATACTACTAATACCTTGTATTTCTGTAGCTTTTTATACTTTTAATACAGTTTTTTATACAATGGTCTCTTTGTTGTATGAAGAGGAGTGAAAACACTGCATCACGGTAGGAGGCAGACGCACGTTCAGCGGGCCCGTGTTTGTCACAGTACTGGAGAGTGGGCTTTTCATTTTCAGTTCATGAGGAGAAGTGATGGTTCAGTCATTATAAAAAATAGTAGCAATTTATTTTCACCTGAATAACATTTGGTTTAATGTATCAGGGATGCCAATATTGAATAGCATTTGGATATAAAGTCTTAAGAAGTGCATGCTTTCTAGTGATGAACATTAAGAAACTGACAATTAATACAAAGAAATGATAATTAATAATGCATGATCAAAGTGGGTTTTACACAATTCAAAACACTATGCCAAGTTTAGTGTCTGAGAAGTTTAAATAGAATGATCTTATGTCTTTCACCCAGTAATTTTTCACTTACAGAGCATATTTATGTGTTTCAGACTATTATAGAAGGATGTAACTATGTAGATTGATTAATTCGTTCAAGAAATATTTAAGGAATTTCACATTAACAAAAACATTAGATGCTGCCTAATACACATGTTAATCTTTCAGTTATGGAAGCTATATAGAAGGGACGGGATCTGTGTTACAGACGACAGAGGATGTGCAGGTATTGTATATGCTTTAGAACTAAAATATTTGAAAATTATTTTAAATAAACCTATTTAATACTTAAAATTTGAGAATATTAAAATAATTTTACATGTTTAATTGGGAGTGGATAGACATATTACTCATATATGTAATATATATAATAATTCTTTACTATAGAATAAACCTTTTTGTTTCTTGTTGCTGGATGAGTTTATGTACAAAGAATATTTTCTGTTTCACTTTCTCTTTTCTTATTCTCACCTTTGGTATTCTTTTTATTCCATAAGGAGTAAATTGAAATGCAGCATACAATAGTTAATGTTCTCTAAAATTATGCACAAATCTCTTACTATTCCTTTGGGATCACACACTGTAAAACTGCCTTTTAGGGAAAGAAATCTACATCTTAGCAAGGCTCTTTATTAATACTTCAATTGTAAACTCTTCATGGCGCCGTAGTTGAAAATAAGCTTGACATACTGCAAAAATATTCTATACTTTTGAATAATTTCGAAGTGAAATCATGTTACCTCCTTTTATACTGAATTAAACTCTTACCATTAGTAAAATTTACCCATGGTAAAAATCCTATTAGAGGGAAATGGATTTGAGAATTTATATTTACCAAATGTATTTTATCATTTTAAGAAAATAATTTGATGAAATTGATCACAAACAGTAAACATTTTCATGATCTACTTGTTCGCATTGTGAAGTTGATTTCATTGGTTGTTCAGGTTTCTTTTTCATATCTTTCACTGCACTTCTTTTATGTCATATTGCCATTGTTTATTTTTTATGATTTAATTGAGGGATCAAAGCTTCCTGATTTGTTCAACATCAAGCTTCTCATTTTCAGACATTTCATTTTCAAAGTTTATATTGCCATTGATCAACCTATTATAGAGTTCATTGCAAGAGACATTCTACCCCGTGCATTTTGCTACCGGGTATCATAGCACACTCTACGTTCGTCCTTTTTAAAGTGTCTCACAAGAGACGATCTTATCTTAACAAATCTACTTGCACTCTACTTTATCAGTTATCTTGGCTGTTTTCTTACAGATTGAGGATATCTACAAATCCCTTACCAATTTGTCACAAGAAGAAAAGATAACAAAATTGTTAATGCTTAAACTTCGATATTTCACTCCTAAAGAAATAGCAAATCTCCTTGGATTTCCTTCAGATTTCGGTATGTGGAATACACGCAGACCCCAGCTTTCGTTTATTAAAGGTCCTAGAGTTCAATAGGGACTCATACTCATGTATTTTTTGAATAAACCCTTGACCAGAAAGATGGATGTAAGAAAACGTCTTCCTTTCCTGATCATGCCATTTTTGACATTTTCCTTCCTCCTCTTTCTGTTTTTGTTCATAACCTAAGTCCATTCCCTTCAGCCTCAATGCTTTCTCCCTTCACTCCAGTAATGGTCCCGAGTGGTTTTCAGGGAAGGAGAGCCAAACCCGCAATTTGTCACCTCTCCCCACAGATGGATATTAATAGCATGTCTGTCTCCAGCTTTATTTTCTTGATTCCATAAGTCCTGTTCTAAAAACCCCACACTAGATCTTATGAAAGAATGCCAGAATTGTCCTTTTTATGAGGAAATTACAAGGTAGTTGAGGAATTAATTTATTTTTTTGGTGGTGAGTGTATTTGTATTTATTTTCTTCAAAGACACATACTTATCAGTTATTCATCTTTTCTCCTTCCTATAAGTGGAGAAAAGAGAAGGTGGGGAGATGGTCTAGGAAAGTTTTCCTAATGGAAAGAGAGGGTGACTCAGAGCACAGATGCCAGAATGGACAAAAGATTATGGAGTCTGAGGCAGGGAATCTCAAGAACTAAAATGAAGATACAGTTGCAGATGGAGAAAGACTCAGTCCTAACTCCTTTGCAGTGGGGGAAATCTAGGGATTGTTGCCATTAAGAGATTGGACACATGGCCCTTGCCTTGTAGAGCACCCTGCCCCATCCCTGATCTCTCCTTCCTGACGCCTGTGCTCTCCGTGATCCTGATGTCATCAGTTTCGTAGGCTGGGGTAGGTGTGTGGCCAGTACCTGGCTGGTGGTGACTGGGCAAAGACAGACCTCCCTAACGTGCTTCCAGGACTATGCAAACAGGAAATGTATTTTTGATAACTTGGGGGTTTGAATGCAGAAAAGCCAAATTTTTCTAAATCCAATATTGTAATATTAATACAGTACTATTTTTGAAGCAGATAATGGGTTAAATAGATCATGTTTTAAATTCTAAATAATGGATTTACAGATGAGGTTTTGGCACACATCCTTTTGTACACTGGGAGTAAACTGACTATAATTTGACTGTCCTCTTGGTATTTGGTTCTCTGAGTGTAGTCACAGCAACCAGGTTTATTTTGTAACTCTCTGCCTTTTTCTTGGTGATCTCATTCAGTCACAAATATCCTGGGGAGTGTTATTTAAGAAAAACACAAACTTCCCTTGTCTTACTCTATGTCACAAAATGAGTGAGAACATCATAAAACAAATAAAGAGCTGAGAATTGGACTCAGGAATTTAATTCCCAGTCTGCCTTTTTGCTTACTATTTTTTTTTTCCTCTTTTAGGATGAGCAATCAAAGGTACTTTCCATAGCACTAGAGAAGAGATTTACTATCTAATAACTAATTCCTACATTTTGAGTGTGTATTTCTTTAAGCAGTGGTAGTCACTGTAGAAATACTGACACTTAGCATGGACCCCAGAGTCAGACTGAGTGAGTTTGAATCCTAGCAGCACCTTAACCCCTCTGCTTTAGTTTACACCTCTGTAGAATGGGGGTAATCACACCAACTTCACAGGGTCGTTGTGACCATTAGGTGAGTTAACATATATAAAATGTTTACAACGCTGTCACACAATATAAAATTTAAATGTCAGCTTTTATTTTTATTTTTTGAAAGATTTACTTGTTTATTTATTTGAGAGAGAGTGAGAGAGAGAGCGATAGAGAGGGAGAGAGAGAGAGAGAGAGAGAGAGAGCGCACGTGAGTACGAGTAGGGGGGAGGGGTAGAGGCAGAGGGAGAAGCAGACTCCACGCAGAGCAGGGAGCCTGATGCAGGACTCAATCCCAGGACCCTGAGATAATGACCTGAGCCAAAGGCAGACGCTTAACTGACTAAGCCACCCAGGTGCCCCAGCTTTTATTTTTAAATGATGAACATTTATTTGCTTTTATAGCCTTTACTTCATAAGTAGTTTTTTTCATCATTTAAAAATTTTACATAGGTAAATGAGGATTTTTCACAGCTCTCTGAAAAATATATGTATAATACATACAAGAAAGACTTTTTAATTGCTTAGCCTTCTTTTAAAATATGTGATATATTTGTATAATCAGATTTGACTGATGTCACCACTGAGCAGCACTGTGACAGAACTGTCCTTCTTATGGGCATTATTGACTCTGAATCTGGAATGGGCATTGTTTGAGCTGCATGTCCACTGTCAATGATGGATTTGCATTGATCCTTTCATACATTTTGTGCTGGTTCTTTTTGTGGCTAGTGGCATGCATTCGTGAGATAGCAGGCTTTGGAAGAGGCCACTAAGCTACACTTACAGAATGAAAGCTGCTATCTTGACCTTGTTAATGCTACCTTTCTTTGTTTTTGAAGATTATTATGATTTTTAATGTACCTAAGTTTTTAAAAAGTCACCTTTTAATTTAAAAAGTTATATCTGTACATAAAATACACAAGCACCCACACATATATATAATTTTTACAAATCTGACTTGTTTGCTTTCAAACCTTTCTTACCCTGAGATGTAATCGCAATATTACAAAAGGTCATCCCGGAATATTCTAAAAGTCTGTGATCTATTTGTATCTCTTTCTAATTTGAATGAAATAATTTTTTAGATGACTAATGTGCTTGCAAGACATAGTATCTTTATAATAGCAATTTTATGATCTTGCTCAATTGCAAATATAATTTTATTATGTAATCACTAATTTTATTGCAGTAAGTATAATGTCAAGTGTTGATGAAGCAACTTTATCATAATCAACTCTTCCTTCTGGTCCTCACAAAATATGTAATTTGCTTTTCTTAATACTTTTTAATTATTTCCTTCATTTTATTATATAAATTTTCCTTTAATTGCTATGTCAAGGATACTGAATATGAAAATTGTAACTAACATTATAGTATATACTTCATGGACAGTCTTTTATGTTGCTATTTGCAAGGCTTTGTCCTAGCAAATTTTGTATCTGTGGGCCATTTTGTTTTGAAAAACAGTATAGCAAATGGAAGTCCAATATGAAAAAGCACATTTGTGGAAATGGAATATAAAAAACAACTGTGAGAAACTTGTATCCAAAATATGTAAAGAATTCTCACAACTCAACAATAAAAAGAAAAATAGTTCAATTAAAAATGGGCAAAAGATTTGAATAGATATTTTCCAAAGAAGATAGACAAATGGCCAATAAGCACATGAAAAGATGTCTTCGTCATTAGTTATTAGGGAAATGTAAATCAAAACCACAAGAAGCTACCACTTCACAAAAAGACAAACAATAACAGTGTTGACAAAGATGTGGAGAAATCAGATCCCTTAGACATTGCTGGTCGAGTATAAAATGGTGCAGCTACTTTGGAGAACAGTTTTGCAGTTCCTCAAATGTTAGATGTGGAGTTACTGTATGAATCAGCATTTTCACCCCCAGGAATATATCCAAGAGAGCTGAAAACGTCCACACAAAAATGTATATGTAATGCTCATAACAACGTCATTCATAATCAAAAAGTAGAAACAACTCAGTTTTATCCGCAGATAAATGGATAAATAAAATGTGGTATATCCATGCAAAACAATACTATTTAGTTATAAAGAGGAGGGAGTATTGGTATATCAAGTTGCTTTGCTTCTTAGATTCCACATATAAGTGAATTTGTCCTTTTTTCTCTGACTTACTTCACATAGTATAAATGCCCTCAGGGTCCATCTGTATTGTTGCAAATGGCAAGATTTCATTCTTTTTTATGATTGAATAGTATTCCAGTGTGTGTGTGTGTGTGTGTGTGTGTGTGTGTGTGTGTGTGTGTGTGTGTAGGTTGTTTTCATATCTTGGCTATTGTAAATAATACAATGAACATGGGGTGCATGTATCTTTTCAAATTAGTGTTTTCATTTTTACCTCATAAATACCCAGAAGTGAAATTACTGGATCATATCATAGTTCTATTTTTAATTTGTTGGGAAACCATACTGTTTTCCATAGTGGCTGCACCAATGTATAGTCCCTCAATATATTTTGCATATTAACTCCTAATTAGATATATGATTTGTAAATATTCTCTCCCATTCAGTAGATTGCATTTTCATTTTGTTGATGGTTTTCTTTGCTTTGTTGTGCAAAAGCTTTTTAGTTTGATGTAGTCCCACTTGTTTATTTTTACTTTTTTTTTGCCTTTGGTTTTGGAGTCAGATCCAAAAAATTGTTGCCAAGACTGATGTCAAGGAGCTTACTTTACTGCCTGTGTTTTCTTTTAGGAGTTGATGGCTTCAGGTCTTACATTCTAGTCTTTAATCCATTTTGAGTTAATATTTGTGTATCAGAGCAGAACTTCCAGCTTTGTTCTTTCACAAGATTGCTTTGGCTATTTAGGTCCTTTGTGATTCTGTATGAATTCTAGGATTGTGTATTCCACTTCTGTCAAAAATGCCATTGGAATGTTGATAGGTATTGCCTTGAATATGTAGACTGCTTTGGATAGTGGACATTTTACTAATAATTCTTCCAACCCATGAGCACAGACTGTCTTTCCATTTGTGTCTTCTTTCATTTCTTTTATCAGTGCCTTACAATTTTTAGTGTACAGATCTTTTACCTCCTTGATTAAATTTATTCCTAGGTATTTTATTCTTTTTGATGGAGTTGTAAATGGGATTGTTTTCTTAATTTCTCTTTCTGATAGTTTGTTGTCAGTGTCTAGAAACACAACAGATCTTTATATATTAATTTTGTATCCTGAAACTTCACTGAATTCATTTATTAGTTCTGACAGGTTTTTTTTTGGTGGAGTCTTTGGGGGGTTTATATATATATAATATCATGTCATCAGCAAATTGTGACAGTTTTGCTTTTTCCTTTCCACTTTGGATTCCTGTGATCTCTTTCTTTGCCTAATTGCTCTGGGTAAGACTTCCAATACTATGTTGAATAAAAGTGGCAAGAGTGGGCATCCTTGTCTTGTTACTGATCTTAGAGGAAAATTTTTAGCTTTTTATTTTTGAGTATGATGTTAGATGTGGGCCAGCTTTCTTTTTGAGGTAATAAAAATGTTCTGGAATTGAATAGTGGAGATGCATGCAAAACTCTGACTATTCTAAAAACCACTGAATTGTACATTTTAAAAGGGTGAACTTTATCTCCATAAAGCTGTTAAGTAAAGGAAAACAACTGTGAAATAATGGTAGCCACTACTTTTCCTAAAATGCTTTAAAATACAGATTTCAATGAGTTTCATGGATGTTATGGGTGCACTTATGTGTACACTGAGCATAATCTGTTATGTGATATGATAATATCACATTGTGTAGACAATATAATCTTATATTTTTGGCTTCAAATTCTCATTTGTTAATTGAATTTCATGGAGATCTTAGGGACTTATTTATGTGAATGACCACTCTGTTCTTACTAAAGGTTACATTATCCTTTTATCTCTGGAAGTTAATATTTTAAATGATTGTATTGTAAATTATTATCTCTCTTTTCTAGGATTTCCTGAGAAGATAACAGTGAAACAGCGTTATCGTCTACTTGGAAATAGTCTCAATGTGCATATAGTAGCTAAACTAATCAAAATCCTATATGAATAATTTAAAATGACTCTGAAAGATGGGCACATTATTTCTTCATATCCAGATGGTAATTCTGAAATTCTGTTTTGCATTGATTTTGATGAAATTCAACCCAGCTACCTTTATCTCTTTAAAAAGAAATTTGGATTTATCATAAAAATGACAGTTTTTTTCCTAAATTTATATTACTATATTTTATAAAGGAGAAATTATTATTATGCTTTAGGAGAATATATTTTCATATGAAGTTGCTAAATATACACATAAAATATTCTCTTTTTAATATTATGGTATCGACAAATTTAGGAACATTGGAGTTTGTCTACATGAGTATCTTATGAAGTGTCATGACAGGCATAGTATAGTGAACCTGAGATATTATGTTTTTGTATGTTAATTAAACAAATTGCTTTATGAATCCTATCATTTTTTTGGTAGATGATTAATTCCTCATTCTAAAATGATGATTCTAATTCTGGCCTGTTTCAAACATTGAATGTTTTACTTAATTCCAATCCTTTAAACATTTCTTAATTGCATCTAAACAAATGCATATAATATTTTAAAACAAAGTGTCATCATTCAGCATTTATACAACAGTCTGAAGAAAATGTCAGAAAAATAATCCTAAACTCTTGATTACCTCTCCGTTGGAAGCTACAGAAGATGTAGGTACACATTATCTGATTATCTTTAATTCTATCTCCATCTGAGCTGTGAAACTTCACTGTCCCTTCTTCATTTGTAAATAACTTTCCTTCAGTTTGCTATCATCAGAGCTTGCTTTTGTCTTCCTTGTGCACTTCTTGTAACTTAAATTTTCCATCACCTTCTAAGGATGTAGCATGACATTCAGATTTTAGGGAGGAATATCTGCCCTCTGACCCCAATTCATATGACTGTTCTGTGAATTAGCTTTTTAAACTTTCGCTTTCTCTCTCAGTAGAGTTCTTGGAATTAGGGTTTCTAATCAGACTCTTGTATCATAAATCCTGTGATTTTGATTTCAGTTATAAAAGCAAGTGACAAAAAGAAGAAAATTGAGAAGAAATAAGACCAGAAATTGTATCACAAAACAAAAATGATATTTTTATTCTTAAAAGAATCATTTTGATGTGGAGAAATTGGAACCCTGTGCACTGCTGGTGGAAATATAAAATGGTGCAGCCACTGCAGAAAATAGATGATGATTCCTTAAGAAAAATTAAACATACAATTACCATATGATCCAGCAATTCCACTTCTGGGTATTTACCCAAAAGGATTGAAAGTAAGGACTTGCGGGGTGCCTGGGTGGCTCAGTCATCAAGCGTCTGCCTTCGGCTCAGGTCATGATCCCAGGGTCCTGGGATTGAGCCCTGCATCGGGCTCCCTGCTCAGCGGGAAGCCTGCTTCTCCTTCTCACACTCCCCCTGCTTGTGTTCCTTCTCTTCGCTGTGTCTTTCTCTGTCAAATAAATAAATAAAATCTTAAAAAAAAAAAAGAAAAAAGAAAGTAAGGACTTGAACAGATATTTGTACAGTAATGTTCATATCAGCATTATTCACAATAGCCAAAAAGTGGAAACGATGGAAGTGTCCATCAATGGATGAATGGATAAACAAAATGTGGTGTATACATCCAGTGGAATATTATTCAACCATGAACAGAAAGAAATTCTGACACATGCAACAACATGGATGCCCCTTGAGGATATTATGATCAGTAAAATAAGCCAGACACAAGAGGACAAATTTTCTATAATTCCACTTATATGGGGTATGTGAAAGCATCAAGTTCATAGAGGCAGAAAGTAGACTAGGCGTTACCAGGGCTTAGGGCATCTGGGTAATGGGAGTTCATGTTTAATGGGTTTAATGAGTTTCTGTTTGGGGTGTTGAAAAAGTTGTGGGGATAGATGGTGATGGTTGCACAGCAGTGTAAATACTTAATGCCACTGAACTGTATACTTAGCAGTCCTTAAAATGACAAGTTTTATGTTATATACATTTTACCACAATTTAACAAAAAACAATCATTCCCACCACAATTTTTTTCAGAAAAACTCATAGATAAATATGGATATAGGGAAGCTGTAGGCCAATGCATATATGTATCAATTATCATATCTACATTTTGTGTATGATGTTTAAAGACAAACTTTATTACAAGTCTCATAAATTTTAGTATACAACAATCTGAAATTACTTTGGCACACTTTCACTAGGTTCTCTTCACTGCTGAAAGAATCTTACTAATAAAAAGGTTCAGAGTTTTACTATGATTAAGCTATAATTATAGTGTCCTATGCCCCACTGAGCAATGTTACACAAAATAAGTGCTGAGTCCAGTGCACCAACTACAAACCCAGGAAAGCTCTGTAGAGTGTTTTCTTCCTAACTAGAAGACAGAATTTTGCTTTGTGAATTTTTTTTAATTATTGAAATATATTCATAGGCATAATGATTCTTGCCCTTGAAAATAAAAAAGGAGCAAGCATAAAACTCACACCTTAAAGAGGACATATTTAACAGTGTGATTTATTTCGTTTATATGTACATGGAAAATTAATCTTAAAAATGTTATTTTATTGAATGCCTATTCTATGTTATTGGTAATAAATATGCCTAACATTTGTTCTAGAAATCCTATTTTCTGATGTTTGGACTTACTGTTAATTTATGCAGTATTTTGGAAACTAGAGCCTCTTCTTCTGAAAAGAACTGTATGCAATGAAATCTTTGCCGTTTCTAAGAGTAAACTGATTTTTTATCCTCCTTTTTATATCATTCCTTTTGGTGCTCTTTCTAATTGCTTGCCAAATAATTTTAAGTTCTTACCCTGCCTCATACTTTTGGTAACTTTTTTTGGATTCAAAAATAACAAACAAGAGATAACCAGATGAATGAATACAAACAAGATGAATCATATTGGAATTTTTGAGAAGGAGATGGGTAGTCATCGTAGGAGAAAGATCTGGAGCTCGACAGTCTTACGACGCAGTAGAGCCAAGTGACCAGAGGGAGGGCGTGAATCACCCTGTAACTAAGGGATCAGTTGACCTTCAGAGCACCCTGCATGTTTCGTTTTGGCTCTTCAATCAGACCCACACCAGGGGCGGTGCCCATGAAAAGTGAGATAATACCTCTGACTGCCAGCCCACTTGCTCCCCTTCTCAAGATTAGAGCCTTTTCAAGGGACAAAACCAGGAGTGGAAACTGTGAAAGTCAGGACTATGTAACACTTTTTAAAAATTGTGGGTAGAGGGTAGGATTCCTTAACAAAAATCCCAGTCTGTCCTCTGGTTCAATCTCAGTATGGTTCGGGTCAGAAGTTATTAAACTGGAGGCTTCTGAGGATGGAGAAATGAAGCTAAGGACACATAAAACTGGTTAATTCCAGTGACAGCAGTGCAGAATGAAAAAGCAACTGCCGTGCCGGCCCAAACTCAAGCACATACTGACAGATACATCCAAACTAAAGTGGCTCTGGGTGCCTTCTTTGGGGAAGGGAGGTAACTTTATAGTTTAAAATGAGAATTTAGGGGCACCTTGGTGGCTCAGATAGTTATGCATCTGCTTCGGCTCAGGTCATGATCTCTGGGTCTTGGGATTGAGCCCCAGGTCTGGCTCCCTGCTCAGTGGGGAGTCTGCTTCTATTTCTCCCCCTGCTCGTGCTCGCTCTCTCTCTCTGAAATGAATATATAAAATCTTAAAAAAAATAAAATCAGAATTTAGAATCAAGAGGTTCCCAAATAAACCAAGATAACATAATAAGGATCTAACTTTAAGCCCATTTAGACAAAGTAGTTAAAGCATGTTTTCCTCAGGTGGTTAGTTTATTGAAAAGAAGGCTAACTTTTTATTATTTGGTCCACAACTTGGAACTATGACTATTTTAGGTCACAAGTTATAGACTGGTTTACAAATAGCTTTGGACTTTGAACTTGAGTGAGGGTCATACGGTCCCAGCAGTTTTCTCATAGCCTCTAGTTGAACTCATTATGTAATTTTTCAACACAGCCTTTGAACCTCCCTGTACTAGAACTCTTCCTTTCAACTTCTAATGTCAAAGTGTGCTGCATACAACTATCCTATCAATTTCCTGATATTCATTTATTTTTTTGATCTACATCCAATCCAGCCACTTCTTCCTCCATTCATCATACCAAGATATCTCGATATGCTTTTAATACTGCATTTAGGAATGCCCCTTTGCACATTTTATTAAAAGGCAGTAAGAATCCTAGATGTGTTCCTCAACTTTAGTTTATATCAGCCAACCTGTCAGCACTATTTTTCCTCTCTTATCATTCCCTTACTTTGCTACTAAAATTTTAAAACTTCAGTTTTTTTTTTTTTAATCTATTTTCCTAGCCTCTATGTCTGTTTCTCTCTTTAGGACTTCTAAGAATATTTTACACTAAGATACTCATGCTCTTCAAAATCTTTTGCAACCACGACTCAAACTATTTCACAATTTTTGTCTTGACTTGTGAGTTTATTCCTTTTAATAAGGAATGCGCATATGAACATGCGCAGAGAACTTTTTTGGCTTCTGGTTCTGAAATACTCAAATTTGTTTTCTGAGTCTTATTTTCAGCTACATCCAACACTTACAGCTCTCCCTCAAGTACACTATACCTGATTCCTAAAGCTTTCAAAAACTTCTTTTTCCTATAAATAGGAATCTAGATAGAAGTTTTCCCAAACTAGAAGATAGGAAGTTAATTTTCCCGTAGAACTCTTCACCATAGCTCTGGAATGTTCTCATTTCTTTGCTTGTACATACCACAGTTCCATTGTTTACTTCAAGCATTTGCTCTATATTTTATTTTGTTTGCACCTTTATGTCTATTCATATCAGTGCAGATTTAAATTATAAGAGTGTAAGTAGGGAACATGTTTATTTAGCCAAGTTGGCTCTATAATCAGATGAGATCACCTGAAGAGTCTAAAGAGAGAGAGTGGAGAGCAGAGGTCTGGGGTGGAGCTCATCCATTACTGAAGATTCAGTCCTCAGTTCTCTTTACCCTTTACTCTCCAAGCCATTTTTCTAAGGTCTCACCCTTTCCTACAACTTCGTTTGCCCGGGATACCCAGATAATTCCAGATCCAATATTTTTCCAAAGCCCTATTCTAGAAGGTTTAGGCTGGGACATCTTTAACTTGAGTATCTTCCTGTCACATCAAACTTCGCGTATTTAAAAACAAGTAAATCATCCTCCACTTAAAAATCAGTCCCTCTGGGGGCACCTGGGTGGCTCCATCAGTTAAGCGTCCGACTCTTGGTTTTGGCTCAGGTCGTGATCTCAGGGTTGTAGAATTGAGCCCTGTGTCAGACTCCACACTCAGCATGGAGTCCGCTTGTCCCTCTCCCTCTGCTCCTCCCCCTGCTCTCTCTCTCTCTCTCAAATAAATAAACAAATAAATACAATCTTAAAAACTTACTTTTAAAAAATCAGTTCCACTCACGATTAACTTCAATACTTCTCTTCATGATACTGCTTCTCTCCCATTCTCCCAAGTTTAAACCCTGTCACTCAAGATCATTGTCACCTTCTTTCTCACTCTAATTCCATTTATAAGCTTCTGTTAATTAAGTGGTTTTCCCTAGAAAGCCTTCCCTGAACAATGATTCATGTTAGGAAAACAGAAAATGTCACTTTGAAACCTCAAGACATACATGTCCATTTCCAACCAGATTTGTATGCTTGGCTGAACATACGGACATTGAACAAATTTCAGCCTTCTGAATTTAATCTAGCATGAGTATCATATTTACTCAGATAGTTGTTATTCTACTCACTTAGCTATTTCCTTACACAGGTACAATTAAATGTCTCACACACACAAATGATTGAAGATACCTAATGGAATGTGATAGTCTTTGTGTAGTAGATTTAAGTTGAGTTTGCTGTTTGAAAAGCTAATGCTATGGATGATTAGACAATGAGCTTGATAGTTGATTTGAATTCGTTTTGAGTGAAAAACATCCCATATTTTGGAGAATGTAAACTTCCAAGAGGGCAGGGATATTTAATTTTTTTTTCACTGCTACCTTTCCAAGGACTAAAACAGTACCTGGCCCATAATGAGCCCTTAGTAAATACTTGTTAGATGAGTGACTACAGTCTCCATACTGGATCAATATAGAAGCTGCCTAAAGGCCATAAATATCCTGTGGAATTTAAACAGTATCTTTAAGTCACTCTCCTGAGAACTATTTATGTTACTGCCACTTCCGAATAGCCAAATTTACTCAAGTTTAGAACACATGATTTAAAAAACAGTTCTAGGATAGGGCTTGATCTTTTGGCTGAGGAAGTTGTGCAGATAGAAATTGTTAAAAATATTGCATTCTGACCTCTTGCCTGGACATGAGGGCAGGCTCATTTCTCTTTGTTCCTTCTAAGTACAATTATCCATTCTGGGTAAGTATGATTATAAGATAATGCAAAAGACATCAAAAAGAGGACTCTGAAAGGTGGGAAGAGGAAAACACCTAGGTAATCCCAAGACTGGAAGGGGAACATGGTTGCAGAATGTCTTACAAGCTCCCACCCAACAGAAGAAGGTGACCCATGTTTGGTGTTTCCTGACTCCCAACCTCACAAGATAAGGGAGCCCAGCATGGCTCATTCCTATCTCAGATGGAACTGGAGTCCTGCTGACTGACACAAGATGAGTCTGATACCACCAGCAAGGGCAATATACAGGGCTCCCCCTTGACAAGTGTCCAGGGGAAGCACTCTTCTGCAAGGCCTGAGACTCCTCTCACTTGCTGAGAATGCTGGACAGCCAGAGAACAGAGGCAAGGGGATCCTACCACAAAAGGCCTGATCCAGGAAGCTGCTTCTTCACCATGGATAGGAGGTTCCTTACCCCAATCTATAGGTGCCAGGGGAAAACCAGTTCCCCCTAAAGTAGCACCATCAAGGACCATATGCAACCCCAGCAGTACCAGATAAACCAACCAGACCAAAACGGCCACTGGAATCACAAACCAAAAAGCAGGCCAGGGTCTGAATGCTAAACATAGAATGACTACTTGCTAAAATAAATGATTAAAATAAGACCCAGAGCCTCCTAACATCCAGGATACAATCTAAAATTACTTGTCATACCGAGAACCAAGAAAACCACAACTTGAATGAGAAAAGATAGTCAACTGATGATGCCACCAAAATGAACCAGATACTGGAATTATCTGACAAGGATTTTAAAGCAGCCATCATAAAAATGCCTCTGCAAATAATTACAAATTCTGTTGGAACAAAAATTAGAAAGCCTCAGCAAAGAAATAGGTAACAAAGAGTTTTAAAAAGTTAACAAAAAAATCACTGTGGTGTGTGCATTATATCCCAATTTTTAGAAAAAGAAATAATGGTAATTAACTGAAAAATACAATAACCAAAATAAACTTAATGAATGGTACAGTGGAAATGACAGAAGATTAAATCAGTAACTTGAAAGTAAACCAATAGAGTTTATGCAATCTCAATAACAGAAGAAGGATTGGGGAAAAAATGAATGTCAGTGATCTGTGGGACAATAACAAGAATGCCAATATTCATGTATTTGAAGTCCCAGAAGTAGAGGAGAAAAATAGAATAGAGCCGGGAGAATATGCAAAGAAATAACGGATGGAGGGCGCCTGGGTGGCTCAGTTGGTTGGACGACTGCCTTCAGCTCAGGTCATGATCCTGGAGTCCTGGGATCGAGTCCCGCATCGGGCTCCCTGCTCAGCGGGGAGTCTGCTTCTCCCTCTGACCCTCTTCCCTCTCGTGCTCTCTGTCTCTCATTCTCTCTCTCTCAAATAAATAAAATCTTAATAGAAAAAAAAATAATGGATGGAAACGTTTCACATTTAGCAAAAGATACAATCATGCAGGTTCAAAAAGCTGAGTGAACCACAAATAGGATAAACTTAAAGAAATCCAAAAGATACATCATAATTAAATATGAAAATTAAAAACAAAGGAAAAGACATCAAAAGCAGCCAGAGAAAATGACACAATCTTAGAGGGGAGCACAATTTAAATGACAGCAGATTTTCATCAGAAACCACGGGGGCCAGAAAGGTATGGCACAACATTTTCAAGGGCTGAAAGAAAAGAACTGTTAATTGCAAATTCTGTACTACTCCAAACTATCCTGCAGGACTGAAAGAGAAATAGTGATATTTTCAAATGAAGCAAAACTGAAAGTGTGTGTTGCTAGCAAACCTACTCCAAAAGAATGCCTAATGGAAGTTCCTCAAACAGAAATGAAATGATAAAAGGCATCTTGGAGCATCAGAAAGGAAGAGCAATGGAAAGAATAGAATTAGGGATGCGTACAATAAACAGGGTCCTCGTGACTTTCATGAATCCCATTTGATGATTGAGACCAAAATTGTAATTTCATCTGATGCTCAAGACAATGATATTTAAAAGTAGGGAAGGTAAAGGGACCTAAATGGAAGTGAAACTTCTTTTCCTGTGAAGTGGTAAAATGGTGATACCAGGAGACTGTGATAAGTCATAAATGTATATTGTAATACCCAGAGCAACCACTGCAAAAACTATACAAAGAAATGCACTCAAAACTCTATAAATAAATCAAGTTGGAAGGCAAGAAAAGGGGAACAAGACGGAGGAGTGGAGGAAACAAGCAGAAAACAAACAACTAAATGGTACACACACAAGCTCTATCACATCAATAATTATCTTAAATATAATTGATGAAAATACACTAATTAAAATACAGATATTGGCAGAGTGGGTGAAAAACATTATTTAATTACATGCTATTTACAAGAAACTCACTTCAAATTAAATAATGCAGGTGGGTTGAAAGTAAACATGATGGGGGCGCCTGGGTGGCTCAGTCGTTAAGCGTCTGCCTTCGACTCAGGTCACGATTGCAGGGTCCTGGGATCGAGCCCTGCATCGGGCTCCCTGCTCAGCGGAAAGCCTGCTTCTCCCGCTCCTTCTCCAACTGCTTGTGTTCCCTCTCTCGCTCTGTGTCTCTCTGTCAAACAAATAAATAAAATCTTAAAAAAAAATGTAAACATGATGGTACAAACAAGAACCACAAGGGAAATATACCATGATGATATAATTCAAAAGGACAAAAGGTTATAGAAATGAAAATATGAAACATAGAAAAACTGGAAGCATATTAAATGTCCTTCAGTGAGACAATAGTGAAATAAGTGATTAGGAAACCAATCAAAATGCTATGCAGTGATGCAGCCCCTTTGAAAAACAGTTTGGCAGTTCCTCAAAAACTTGAGTTACCATATGACCCAGCAATTCTACTCTTAGGTGTGTGCCCAAGAGAATTGAAAACATATATCCACACACAGACTTGTACATGAATGTTCACAGCAGCATTATTCATAATGGCCGAAAAGTGGAAAGGACTATTATGTTTACCAACTGACGAACAAGAAAACAAAGTGTATATATCTGTACACTGGATTCAGCCATAAAAAGGAATGAAGTCCTGACACATGCTAAAACATGGATGGACCTTGGAAACGATGCTAAGTGAGAGAAGCCAGACCCAAAAGAGCACATATTACATAATTTCATTTTATATGAAATGTCCAGAATAGGCAAGGTTGATCAGTGATTTCCAGAGGAAGGGGAAAGAGGGGATTTGAGAGGTACAGAATTTCTTTTTGAGGTGATGGGAATGTTCTGGGATTAGTGGTGATGGTGGTAAACTCTGAAAATACTAAAAAGCATTTAATTGTACACTTAAGTAGGATGAAATTTATGGTGTTATAAATTTGGTATATGAATAATATATGAGTATATAAACTTTATTGTATATAACAATATAATTATTGTCAAGGAGACTAGGTGGTGACATTGAATTAGGTTCATGTGAAAAAAGAGAGGAGGAGACATAATTGTATACATGTATATCCTATGATTATAACTGAAATTATTCATCTGTAAGTAGATTGGAATAAAATAATAGATAAGGGTTACTTTAGAGTAATTCTAAGTTTTCTTGTTTATACTCTGCAAATTGAATATAGTACAGTTACATTTCTTTTATTATTAAAACATCTTTCATTCAAAACTAATATTCTATTCCAAGTCTCTACCATGGAGTCTGATCATTTTAAACTATCTTCAAAGTCACTGCTTCCTTTGCATTCTGATGGCATGTAATACAGTCTCCTCCCCAGACGTTTTCCCCTCAAGACAGAGGCTGCATCTTACCCAGTTCTGTCTGCTCAGCACCTCTCTCAGAGGCTGACAAAAGGTGGGTACTTAATAAATAATTGTCCAGTTAATCTGACTTGAATATGAGCATGCTGAGTTTTGTAGCCGAATCATTATGGTCTTTGACGACTTGGGGAATTGTTGGAATAATTCTATCAGTCACCTTAAAGAAGAAAAACACATTAGGTTTTATAGGGAAAAGTATTTAATACCAGAATTGTGTGTAATGCCTAAGGGATTGTTTATGCCTCCTATAAACATAGTCTAGGAGTTTTTGACGAAGCTTGATTTAGCAGGACTTCTATAATAATATAGCCCAAGCTCCTATATAAAAAAAAATACAAAGGGACAAAGGCTTCGGTTTTTACAGATCTTGGAATAAGGGCACTGAAAAAGACCGAGAGCTGAGGTCATCCCATCCTTCTTCCTGCCCTGATGACAACACCTTCTATCTTCCCACAGATCTGTGTGGCACTTCAATTAACGAATCCCCTGGGAATGATGGTGCTTTGTAAGGCATCAGCCTTGTGAGAACACTCCTCCCATCATAAATCACATCAATGAAGCAAAGCCTCCCATTGCCAGATAAAGATGCTTCTGTGTGCTGCTCCTGTCTGTAGCTTCCCAATTAAAAATACAAGAGGCAGAGTTCTGTAGTGTGCCAAATATCCCTAAACTCTTCTCCCCTCCCCCTGCCCCTGCTCAGTGGGGACAGGCTCACCTCACTTGCTCTCTTCCTCTATCATATGCAAAATATTGTTACAGAAATGCATTTCTCCCTTTTCAAAAGATGCGGTCCACTACAAGCTGCTATTGTTTGCCACCTACACTTCTCAGCCCCTGACATTCAGTGTTAGTGCATTCGGGCGTTTTCCTTTGACTGGTATGAATCACCGTGTCTGAATCTTGCACTTCATTGCCTTATTCAGGGAATTCCAGGAGTCTCCAGGTCGAAAACTTATTTTGTTTTTAGGTTACCTTGCAAAGGAATGTCAGGAGGGTTTACCCATGGCACTCCCCAAAGATAACCTCAACTTCACTGCCTCACAGCTCCATAGAAATTAAGCTCAGATGAATCCAGTGGAAGTGCTGAAATCCTGGTATCAAGAGCTTTTGGAGGTAGAGAAGGCTGTGCTGTGTTTCCTCACTGGCTTGCGGAGCCATTAATTTCGGAGTCTAGCAATTTATGTTTCCTCTGGTATGTGCCCTATCCTGGACCAGTCCCTGTCCCACAATGACACAAGAGCCCCCAGTCCATATTTTATGTTTTCTAGAATCTGTGACATGAGTTTAACATGTAGATGGTACGTGTGTGTCTGCATGTGCCCTTAGCAACCCAGTGCTCCTTATCTGAAACCCTAGTCCTGTATTACAGTCCTTCCTCTGAATATGAACTTTCTGATTATATTCTCTCTGTTTATGTAGGGATTATCATACTTTAAAAAAAATCTGAAAAAAAAAATCCCAGAAAAGTCCTCCAAACTCTCAATAATGTACAAATCTACCTTCTCAGGAAAATCTCTGCCAAACCTCAATTATTCAAATGGTAATGGTTAACTCATAATTCTTTTCCATTCTGCTCAAGGATAATTGCAATCATTGTTGTAATGAGCATGGAGAACAAATGCCTGGATTATGTTACCTCAGTCAAGACCACACTGCATTCACAGAGATCAGTTCATCACAGTAGTGGATGTGCTAATTTCCTAGGAGGTAATGCATTTCCGTAAAATGAGCAAATGAATGGTTTTAAACTTACACCAATTTCCATAATTATTTTATGTAATCCTTCATGAAAAGTGAACAGACAATTGGAACGATATTGTATTGCCTCAAAATTTTGTAGGAAATCACAAAACTAGCATATGTAAATGTACCTTTTAAGCAATGTTATGTCCCTGAAAAAGAGAATGAGCTCAGTGTCATAAAGGTTATAAGAGATCATTATATTCACCAATGTTTCCACTAATGGCTAAAAACGCAGATTAATTCTAGAGTGTTCTCTTTTAAACTGATATGAAAATTAAAAGGGACCAAGGAAAGCACCAAAGCCAGATTGGGGGAGCTATAAAAAAGAGATGGGAGCTAGATTCAGGGTGTGAGAATCTTGATGTTCTTCCTCCAAAACACCTCTGCTTTTCCACCCTCTCCTCACTCCCACACTGATCCAGTCCCTTCACCAGGTAAGTTCAGCTGGCCTACCAGAAATAGCCCACCAGGTTTATTTCACTCAAGATATAAGAGCAGGTCCAATCAAAATTCTTCAACCTGCCACTGAAGGCCCTCAATCAGTGCCCCCGATGTGACCCAACCACCTTTCTCCAGAATGACCCTCCTGGACTTACAGAGCCACTGTGTCTAAAGTCTACCCAGACTGGGTTGAGGACCTCTTTTTCAGTTTGGTACATGCTATTTTCCTGATGGCACATTGGTCCCATGTTGTCATATCCATCTTTATAATGTGCTATTACAGCTCTTTACAAGTACGTATAACTTGATTGCAATCCACAGAATGTCATGGTCTTTACTTCTTTTGAATTTTCCTCAATGTTAAGGATGTCATAATATCTGCAATAAATGTTTATTAAGACTATAAAACAGTGGAATTTGGAGGAAGCTAGTGGGAATGAGAAATGAGCCTCAGTATATAAAGTAACAGTTATCAGATTTATACTAAATCTGATAGTGTTGAGGCACTCTCCAAGAATTTGGTGGGAAGATGGAAAACTAGGGCCTAAATAAAGTCTATATACTTAGTAATAAAATATCCAGCAAATTTTTCTCATCCAGGTCGAAAACTAGAGGCCTATTTTCTGAAGAAAGTGAACGTCCCCAGGGGAGAAATACCTTCAAAAATAAACATTTGGGGTTCCCCAGTGAAACTGCCAGGTTGCCCTTCTGTAACCCCATGATAAAACTTACTATGTTCATAACCATCCATGCACACAGAGCTTATCATCCAGTCTTTAATGTTTTCTTCTTAAATGTAAATGAACCCCTAAGGATCAATAGGTATTTGAGGAAAGCCACGAACATGGAATAGAAAGAACCAACAAGCAAATAGGAGAAAAAGAGCTTAGAGAAAGCAGAGACCATGCAGTAAACAGAAGAAAGCTTCAAAAAGCAACTCTAATATTTTTTGAATAACAGGGGATGTTACAACCATGAAATGAGAACAAGAAAGCGTTTTGGAACTTAAAAATAGGAAAGTTTTTTAAATAAAACCCTAAAAGATAAATACGAAGAACTTTTCATACGGTAGAACCAAAGAAGATAAAGAAGTAGAAAACAGAAAAGAAAGCTATGAAAAAATAGATCAATCTCAGAAAAATAGAGAAATGGAAATAGGGATGCAGACCGTGGCAACCATATGCCTCTCTTCCTGAGTGAAGATGCTCTCCCACCCTGGGGCAGGGAAGGAGGGTCTTTGTAAAATGCAGATTCAGATTCAGTGAGTTCGAGAATGAACCTGAGATTCTTACATTTCTGACAAACTCCCGCATGACACCTGTGCTGGGTCTGTGGACCACACTTTGAGTAAGCAGCAAGGCTGTAGTTTGGGCCATCTCAGACCTTCCCTGCACCCATCATCGATGACTAAACCACTCGAGAGTGAGGCCGTGAGGCTGCAGTGGGTGGTCAGTGACCCTCAGATCTCTGGAGCCAAATCTGAACTCAGGGTTTTTTCCCCCAAACCTCATTCCCCTGATTAGTCTCTCTTATTCAATTATCATCACCTCTATCCTTCCATTTTCTCAAACAAGGAACCTGAACATCAACCCATCCCCTCTTAACTGCCCAAATACTTTGGTAGATCCCATTTCCTGAATATTTCTCACCATTTCCTGTTTCCTGCTCTCTCTGCCACTCCCTTCACGGGGGAGAGGAAGGAGCGTCCCAGTTCACATCTCTTTCACTGTAGTCCAGCCTCCTTACCAACTCTGGGTCTGAGCTTGGGCTCTGCAGGAATGCTTGTCGGACACAAACATGACCATGTTAATCTCCTGCCTACAATACTCTCATAATTCTCTATTATTTAAAATAAAACCTAAGCTCATTACAATCACATTTCAAGGTCCTTCTGGATCTGACTTCTTGTCTATTTTAGAAATTTCATTTCCCACAAACACGCACTGCTTGGGCCATGTGGACTTCTTTTCTAACTGGAAAGCTTCACGTGCGCCATTTTCTCTGGAATTCCCAATCCCTCTACTTTGCCTGGAAGTATTCGTTCTGTAGGACGCTGCTGGTCTCCAGGGAAGCCATTGCTCCTCTGAGGCAGAGTTAATTCTATTCCTTATCAGTATTTTCCTTTTTTTCTTTATTTTCTTTCTTCTCTTTTGTCCTTATCAGTGTTTTGACTACAGTGATCCCTTCTTAACCAGCAGTTTTCCTCATGTGAAATTCTGGTATATTGGGGTTTCCTCCCATGTACATTTTTGATGGCCACAGGATTTTCATTTGTGCATTGTGCTGGTAATTATTAAGAAGGGTGAGGACTCAGGATTCAGAATAGAAAAAGGAGGTGAAGTGGATATGACACAGAAAGAGCAGAGGTTTTACAAAGACATCTTGGAGAAGTTAAAGGAAGAAGAAAGGAGAAGATAGTTCTGGTTCTTACAACTGCAGTCTGGTGGTTTTGTAAGGGGCAAAGGCAGGAGAGAAGGGAGCTGGGACTTCTCTGAGCATTGCTGTGGAGCCGTGGGGAGAGGCAGGGAAGTGAGAGCATGAGGCAGGACTGGGAGCAGAAGTCATGAGTTGTTGATTAGCAGCTCACTGACACACAGATCTGGAGAGAGGGATACCACCCTGATTGCATATAGCTCACTCAAAGTCCCCAGTACATGTCTATGTTCTGGAATCCTCTTCCAAAAGAGGAGAGATGAGACCCCACTGATTTTCCTTGTACCCAAGATTTCAAAATCAACTGTGAATTCTTTTATCATTTCTTGCTTTAAGGAACCCAAACCCAAGTGGTGGGAGAGGAAGGAGAGGTATTATGATATTTATTCACATGGTAATAAGAGTTTCTATTTCGTGGGCACTTATGTGCCAGAGACCAAATGTGCTAAACATTGTATACACCTTCAGTGCTGTTATTATCTTTCTGCTGATGAAAAAATAGGGCCACAGGGTTAGGAAGTGATGGAGCTGGAGTTTGAACCCGGATGCATGAGCTTCAGACTCCATGTTCATAACCCTTCAACCATGTGGTGTCCCCTAGACATGACTTCGAAGGGAAAAATCTACACTGTATTTCATTTGTATTCCTGCCATTTTGCAGCGTAAAGGGCTAATACGTAAAGGGCACACGCAGGATATTTGTGGAATGCATTCTGGATTAGGGAGGAAATGGGAGATTTGCTAGTCAATGAAAGACAGGGTTTCAGGTCAGTAGAAAGTTTACCTTGGGGGCGGGAAGATGGGTGATTATTCACCTTCAAAGTCTGAAGGTCATGGATTCTAAGACTTTTTAAATTTCTCTTTGCTGAAGAAATTCCAAATAAGGCAGATAAACAGAATTCATGATAATGCCATGGAAACAGCAATTGATTTTTATATTGCTTCCACCAAGTCATCATAAGCACACGGTCTGACTTGTCTATTGATGTCAGCTAGAGTTGAGTAGGTGAGCTGGAGGTAAAATTCCCCAACTCACCAAAAGTCAGTTAGACCTTGAAAGGATATTTCTTTCTTGTTTTTTTTTTTTTTTCTAATGTGAGGGACAATTAAGAATTGTATGCCTAGATTAGGAGCAAAGAAATTATCTCTACTTTGTTTAATAATAAGCACATTAGTAAAACAGGAAGTTCTTATTGAGATCACGCTGGAGACCTCTTCTATTGCACAAAAAGATTTGCTGAGTACATTCATATACCTTAAGAAAGTATAATCACGAAGATAGTTATGGTCATAGCTCAGAGGGATAGAATTGTCCTTTGTGTTGGAAGATTCTACCCCATCCTATTTCGTCCAGTTCTAAGTTGACAAATAGTTCACCATGTCAAGCTTTTCCCCCATCCCCACCCCAGGTTGTTAAGCTCTTAAACAAAACTTGGGCAACTGTAAGTTTAAAGAAATATATTCATCTGGAGATACCATTTATTGCATTATGCCCATTTCTTAAAACAGACAACAACATAACAAAAAAACCTCATTACTTAACCTCAGTATCACCTCAAGTAAACAGCAACTTGCCAGCTATTTTTCTTGCTATTTTTTAATAGAACATGTGTAAAATGGTGTTATATTTCTCCATATCAAACTGTACTGCTTTATTTAAGGGGGGAATTTTATGTAGATACTCTCTAAAATTTTTGATGGCACTTCCAAGTTTTTCACAGCCTATTTTTTCTAAATCTTTGAAAACAATGAGTCTACATGCAAAGCATCCTTTTATTTCTTCAAAGGGTTTCCCATAGCAACTAGTTCCCATCCCATCTTTCTAACTCTGGTTTCAATTTTTTTTAATTGTAAACTATACCTAACATAAAATTTATAATTTTAGTCATTTTTTAAAAGTTTTTATGTATGTATGTATGTATGTATGTATTTATTTAGAGAACAGGGGGAGGGGCAGAGGGAGAGAGAGAGAGAGGGAGAGAGATCCTAAGCCAACTCCACGCTGAGCATGGAGCCCAACGCGAGGCTCACGATCTGAGCTGAAACCAAGAGTTTGACGCTTAACCTAATGAGCGATGCAGGTGTCTCTCATTTTAAACATTTTTAATGGTCGGTGGGATTACATACTTTCCTTTCTCGTTGTTGTGTAACCGTCACCACCATTCATCTCCGGAACTTTTTTCATCTTTCCGAAGTGAACCTCTTGTTCATTAAACAAGAACTCCCTATTCTCCCTTCCCCCAGCCCAGGAAACCAATGCTACCTTCTGTCTCTGTGAGTTTGACTACTTTAGGTTCTTCATATAAGTGGAAGCATACAGTATTTGGCCTTTTGTGTCTGACTTATTTCACTCAGCATAATGTCTTCAAGGTTTATCCATGTTGTAGCAGGTGCCAGAATTTCCATGTTAAGGCTGAATAATATTCCACTGTATGCATGTAACATATTTTGTTTATCCATTCATATCTGTCAATGGACATTGGGATTGGTTCCATATTTTGGCAATTGTGAATAATGCTGCTGTGAACATGGTTGTACAAATACCTATCTGAGTCTCCTTTTTTCAGGCCTCTTGGGTATATATCCAGATGTGCAATTGCTGGATCCCGTGGCAATTCTGTTTAATTTTTTAAGGAACTGCCATACTGTTTTGTAATGGCTGCACCATTTTACTTTCTCACAAAGAGTACACAAGGGCTCCAGTTTCTCCACATCCTCACCAACACCTGTTCTTTTCTGGGTTTTGTTTGTTTGTTTTGATAGTAGCCATCCTAATGGGTGTGAAGTGATATCTCATTGTGGTTTTGATTTGTTTTCCTAATGAATAGTGAAGATGAGCATCTTTTCATGTGTTTTTTGGCAATTTGTACATCTTCTTTGGAAAAATGCCTATTTTCTTTGCCCACGTTAAAAAGGGGCTCTTTTTTATTGTTGGTGAGTTATGGGAGTTCTTTATGTATTCTGGATATTAACCTCTTATCATATATATAATTAGTGAATTTTTTTCGCATTCTCTGAGTTGTCTTTCACTGTGTTGATGGTGTTTTTTGGTATACAAACGTTTTTTCATTTGCAAATCGTCCAATGTATCCATTATTTTGTTATTGTTGCCGATGCTTTTGGTGTCATATCCAAAAAATCATTGCCAAGTGCACTGTCACAAGCCTTTCCTCCTTTGTTTTCTTCTAAAGAGTGTTAGCTCCCACTTTTAGATATTTGGTTCATTTTGAGTTAATTTTTTTGTATGTGGTGTAAAGTAAGGTCCAGATTCTTTTTCTTTTCTTTTTTTTTTTTTTTTGCATGTGAGTATCCAGTTTTTCTAGTATCATTTGCTGAAAGGTGGCTACTTCTTAAGCAAGGATTGTTTTAGTGGATGTTTCCAAAGCAGTTTGTTACTATTTCAAAGGTCAGAGAGGTAATGATTAAGTTGTGCATCACTTAAAGGTAGATTTTGACCTCTCACAAGTTGAAGATCTAAGATCATTTACACCCCTTGGGAAGGAAAAATAACATAGCCGTCAAGGGCAAAGAAGAGAGAACTGAAAAGTTGCAGGATATTTCACAGGCCAAAGTACATCTGCCTGATTTGCTTTCTCTCAAATCCCACACTCGGCTGGAGGGCTTCCTTCTTCCTGACAACGGAGGAGGGTTGCTGAGGAACATGTTATCATCTTTTCTTTGGAGTTTGGTTATTTTGTTGACATTTGCTGAATCAAATGGTGGAACTGGTGAACTTGAGCTGCAGAGACAGAAGAGAAGTACTGAGCTCCAGCAGTAAGTAGACATACGGATTATTGCTGCTGAGGGTTGAGGGCAGGTGGTCATTAGTTTCCACAAATAGCCAGAGAAGCAAAGGTGTAATTTTTCTTCAAGAAAACAATGATGTTGAAGATAGATAGGGAAGAACATTTAGATTGATGTAGGGGATTATCTTCTACTTAAATTATTCACTGACCATTTTGCAAATAAGGCGAGTATGCAATTACTAGGAGCCATCTCTAGGAAATCTGCAGGGAAGAAAGGGCAGATTAGCAGGGAGAATTTGGTTGAGCTGACCACAGAGCGAAGGTGTAAGCAGTCTACAGATATTCAGTGAGAAATGTTGTTTAAAAATTACATGTGCTCATCATTGATGCATCCTCTGGTTTGACTTATATAGGCCTCGGATGGCTGCAGAGAGGGGAAATTTAGTGTTTCTTGCTGGGTCTGCTCAGAACATTGAATTCAGAACTGGATCCCTGGGAAAAATCAAATTAAATGAGGAAGACCTTGGTGAATGTTTACATCAGGTAATACAATGGAAATATATCGAAGTAATTTTGTATATCCGTTTAGAGTCATTTAATTCAAGAGGTCTATATGAATCCATACCTTAAATCTTTAGCCCGGGGAACCTAACTGGAGGTGAGGAAAGTCCTATAAAGAACAATGCCCCAGGGTTAATGATGGGCAGAAGGAGAAGTTCTAGTGGGAAGTGGCTCGTGGTGGGGGCTTATGTCCTCTAATCCATCTAACCCAAAGAAGGGCCCCAGGGTCATATTGGGACTCCTTCCCAAGAGGAGAAGGAAGGAGAGGGGCCAGAGAAAGGTGATATGTGACCAGTTTACTTGTGCCAGAGAACAGGATTGGCCAGTTATTCTCCTGCCTTCCTGAGTGTTTTCAGTGTCCATTAGTTACGGTATCACACTGGTGTATCAGTCGTAATGTTAGAAGCTAGCATTATTTAGAGCTTCCTCGGGGCTATCCAGTGTGCTCCACACTTGCTGTGCGTTATCCCATCGAACCCCCACAATTGTCCCGTGAGCTTGGCTTTATTATCACCCCGTTTGTGAGGGAGGTAAAGGAAACATGCAGCAGTACAACAGCTCGCCCAAGGACCCCCAGGAAATGGCTGAGCCAGGATCTAAACCCCAAGCAGTCGGTCTCCAGGCCAGGCCTCTCAACGAGCACTCCCAACTGTTATGAGAAAAAATGCAAATGGAAAGTAGCTTGATGTGCTGTTACTGAAAAGGGCGGAGAGAATTATGCCATGGCTATTTTAGTCCGATGTTTATTATACATGGCATTGTGTTGATTTTTACAATAATGGGCAAGATCTTGGTGCTTAAAAAAGAACAGGACTCGACTTTAAAAATATTTTGTATCTATAACAGATGCATGACTTTTTCACTAGCTTTCTCCTCCTCCTTTACCTTTTTGAAATTAGATCCAGAGAAACAAAGATGATATTATAGATTTAAAAAGGAGTGCAGTCGGTCTACCTCAAAATATTTCCAGTCAAATCCATCAGCTTAATTCTAAGGTAAGTCTGACATCCGCATTGTTAGCACAAATGGGTTTTCCTAATTCAACTTTGTAAGTAACCGTTTTGCAGAAGACATAGTAGCTTTTCATCCTCTTTAGAAATTTAGCATTGTAATTATGGACTTTTCAGTTAGATGACATAGGCCTAATAGGGGATGCAGAGGTAGTGATGGGCAGAAGGTTGTAATGCTGTGACAAGAGCTTATTGCATAAGTAGGTCTTGCCCACGTTCGGATAGAACCTTCTTATTGGTGAAGTGGGTGAACCACTGTCATTTATGAAAATTCCAGAGTTGCTGTGTGTAGAGAAGCAATGAGTCAACTTATCAACGCCTTAAAAAAAAAAAAATCTATATGATGGAAGGGAGTAGGAAGGAAGGGGAGCCTGAAGGGAAGAGGAACGAGGAGGGAAAAAGCAGTAAAAAAGGAATCAACAGGCAAAGTGAGTCCCCAGCAGAGGGTGTTAGGAAAATACGCCAAGGGGCAATATCACATATGAAATGCTAACTGATGCTTTCTCTTCCCTACTACTTAGCTTGTGGATATGGAGAGAAAATTTCAAAGCTTACAGCAGGTAGGTCCCATAACTACTACTTGTCTGACATCTTTCACTGAAAATACACTAGAATCATTGATGGGGCTTGCATTCTTAAGGTAGATGGATGATCCATACCAAGGACTTCGCTTTTTCCTATAATTTAATTCTCAGCACAGTTCATGCTTCCCAAGATACGGATGAGGAACCTGAGTCTCAGATAAAGTAACCAGTCCCAGGTCATTGGGCTTGTGAAGCATGTGAGCTAAACCTGTCAGCTAGTGACCCCCCAACTTGCTGATTCTGGCATCTAGGACTGAGTATTGAAAGGCCATGCATCAGGGTGCCTGGGTGGCTCAGTCAGTAGAGTTGACTTGATTTTGGCTCAGGTCATGATCTCGGGGCCCTGGGATCAAGCCCCATGTCGGGCTCTGTGCTCAGTGGGCAGTCTGCTTGAGGATTCTTTCCCTCTCCCTCTGTCTCTCCCCATCCCCTTCCTAAAATAAATAAATAAATCTTAAACAAAAAAGAAAAAAGAAAGGCCATGCATCTTCTACATTAAACTCAAAGGCTTGGGGTATTCACAAAAATATTTTTTTTAAGTATTTATTTATTTATTTGACATGTGACAGAAATAGAGAGTGGGAGAGAGAGAGAGAGAGAGAGCACAAGCAGGGGGAGCGGCAGGCAGAGGGAGAGGGAGAAGCAGGCTCCTCACTGAGCAGGGAACCCGATACAGGGCTTGATCCTAGGACCCTGGGATCATGACCTGAGCTGAAGGCAGACACTTAACAGACTGAGCCACCCAGGCGTCCCACAAAATATTTCAAAATTCCTTAAAAGTACATTTGCTGGTAATTAAATTTGAGAGGTTTCTTAGAGTAAACCTTCCATAACTTTATAAGTACATGCTTATAAACTTGTCCTTGTAATTTTAGACCTCTCATCTGTTTTGAAGTTGGCTGATGTTTTTAAGGTTTTCATGGAAGCTATAACCTTTTACCCAGAGAAATGCACAGAATGTCCCCATATTAAAATTTCTGAATAAAAATTAGGAGATTCCAGGCTGAAAATCCCTGTTCTCATATTCTGGATCTGTTGTGATTATGCTTCAAGTATGGTCCTCCATTTTGGTGTTTTAAACTTGGTGAGCAAATTCATGTATATATGCCCTTTCCTGCCTTTGATAATAAATTGCTCCTCAGCCTTTATCTTTTTCAGGGAGTAGTTGAATGAATGAAAATGTGCAAAGAATCATACCTCTGGAGCACGGCACAGTACTATAACCTCCAGTCTCCTAGAGTGTTTCATTATTGCTACCAGAGGTCAGAAGCTGGAGACCATGGTCAGATGACCCCAGACTCTCCCTCCCCCCACCCCCCAGGAAGAATTTTTTAATGATTTTGGATATAAGTGCCTTTTATGCATTCCAATAGGGCAAGTGCTCTCTGGTACTATAGGCACCATCATTTCCCAATATCTTCCTCTGATTGCTTACTGATTCCATTTCCTGCTGGGGCTCCATAGGCTTTCAAGTTTTAAAGCACCAGACAACGTTGCTTTTGTGTGCCAGAGAACTTCTTCTTCTTCTTCTTTTTTTTTTTTAAGATTTTATTCATTTATTTGACAGAGAGAGACACAGTGAGGGAGGGAACACAAGCAGGGGGAGTGGGAGAGGGAGAAGCAGGCTTCCCGCGGAGCAGGGAGCCCGATGCGGGGCTCGATCCCAGGACCCTGGGATCATGACCGGAGCCGAAGGCAGACGCTCAACGACGGAGCCACGCAGGCGCCCCTGTGTGCCAGAGGACTTCTAATGAGTTTGTGGTTAATTTCCATAATCGTGTCCTCTGATGAACAGGCCTATTTGTGGTACAGGGCACAAAGATAGATGGGATCATGGAAGAAAACAGAGTCCAGAAAGAGACCCCCACATGCGAGGTCACCTTGCTTTTGACAAAGGAGGGGAGAGATGGGTTTGGCAAGAAATGGTGCTTAGTCAGTTAGTTGGCTACCCTCTGGCTCTGTTTCATCTGTAAAATGAAGGGAACAGACATGACTGTCTTTGTGAGTCACTGGATAAAAAAAAAAAAAAGTCATGAATAATTTGCCCCTATTTTAATTTTAATTTTTTTTAAATTTTATTTTTTAGCCCTATTTTAATTTTTGACACAGAGAATTAGACTACGAATAGGTGAAGTTAATAAAATAACTTTTCTTGCATAACCACTCCTCTTCTCTAAAGTTTTCTGCCCCCCAAAGGCATTACAAACCTTATGAGATTGGAACTAGTAGCTGACATATGGTAAGATTCCCCAGGTTGTTTAGACAAAGGCAGGTCTGTTCGTGACTCTGGTCTGAAAGTAGTCATGTGAGCACGGGAGTAGAGGGTGTATTAAGCCCACATCTCAGACAAAGGGACTTACTTGGAGTGAAAAGAGTTCAGTCATCTTAACCCACAGGAGGAGGGGTGGCAGCAAAAGATGATCAGATTTCAAATGCTTATCTGGAAGGACCGAAGAGAAGAATAGCAACAAAAGAACCGGAATTCCCACTTTGTTTTCTTAGTACAATAGGAATGCCCATTATTATTCCCAACCTGAAATCTTTACTCTTGTCCACCAGCGTCTATTTCTCAGGTGAACAATGCTTTTCCAAAAAATAGAGTATCTTCTCCCCTTGTGCCTCATCCCTGGTGAAGGAAAATGCATAGGACTGATCATGTAAAACACTTTGTTTTTTCCATGAGAGAGTTGATTTGAAGAAGAACTTTCAGTAATTGATTTAAAGTCTGGAGGAGGACCCTCCCTTGACCAGGAGTAAAATGTAGTTTCACATGTGCCCCTGCCCTGAAACATGCCTTCCTTTGCTGCCTGCTGAAAGTACGATGGTCTTGCTGACTGCCCTGTCTTTGTTTCAGACGGTTGACAGAAAGGTCTGCAGCAGCAATCCCTGCCAAAATGGGGGAACTTGCCTCAATCTCCATGATTCCTTTTATTGTATCTGTCCCTCCCAGTGGAAGGTAAGTCACTTGGTCTTTGGTTAAAAATGACAATGAGTCAGCATCAGCGGTTTCTTTGGAATCATTCGGATATATTTAATTCTCCATCCAAAATTTCTAGAATTCTGCGGTCTCCCAAATCAGGATGAATTACACCATGTATGCCAAAATCCAAACAATGGCAAGCATGACTGCATAACCCACTGAGCCATCTTAAGGAGTCAACCCCCTTGACTGCATAACTACGTGGAAGGGCATGATATCTAGGCTAGCGTCAATTTAAATTGTTCAGCACTAAAAGTACTAAATGAATCTTGACGTAGCCATGTAAATTTTCTTGCCCTTTTCCATTAATGGTGAAAATGTTCCTGAACATGTGCATTAAAATAATTAAGTAACTATTCCCAGGCATTGCCTCATAGTAACATGAGGATTAGTTAGTATAAGGATTCTTCTTGTGTGATTGGCGTGATTTTACCAAGAGCTCTTTGGCTCCCTTAGGCCAAATCTGAGTTCGAGAGGAAGGATAACTGGATATTAGTATTAGTGTGATTGTATCTCACTTAACTGAAGACTTCTTTATTGTGCATATATAAATCCTTGAGCATATCATAGGAATATTGGCCTCAGATCCTTCTGTGACCCATAGCACCTGACTTTGTTCTTTATATGAATGCAGGGTCCTCTGTGCTCAGTTGATGTGAATGAATGTGAGATTTACTCAGGAACACCCTTGGGATGCCAGAATGGGGCCACATGTGAAAATACAGCAGGGAGTTACAGGTAATGTTTCTCTTTTCTTTTCTCTTTCCTTTCCTTTTTCTTTCTTTCTTTCTTTCTTTATTTTTTCTTTCTTTTCTTTTCTTTCTTTCTTTCTTTCTTTCTTTCTTTCTTTCTTTCTTTCTTTCTTTCTTTCATTAAATACATTTTTGAAGGACTGAAACATCGCATAGTTAAGAGCATCCATGATTAATTACCAGTATTACCAGCAATAGGTACTCCTTGGAGCAATATATAGCTCTTCTTTAATGACGTGTAGCTATTCATTTAGATGAAGAAAAGCTTGTGCGTCCTCAACTCTTACCCCATGAAGAAAGTCTTTCTCTGGAGTCCCTGAGGAACCAGAAGGCCCCGGTGGCTTCCATAGAGAGCATGGGTTAGTGAGAGTCAGAGCACTGAAGGGGCTGCTGTTGAAGAGCCTTAAGCAGAAGAGGGCTGCCCCACCATACCCGTGAGCGCATGCCACACCCATTCATTAGAGAAGTGAGCCGATAGCTTTAGTAAGGATGTCTTCATTCAAGTGCTATGGAAAATGTTAACCATAACAAGATGAGAGACTAAACTATGGTTTTCTCCACATAGTTAACTCTCACTGCCTTTCCTCAATTAGCCATGAGTCCCCTTACCACAATCATCACACATCTCCTATCTTCTCTTCCAACCTACTCTGTCAAGTGGCTTGTCTACAGCATCCTCCTGCTCAGCTCAGCCATCACCCTCTCCAAGAAAACTTCCTTTTCCTTACTAAGTTGAGTTAGGCATCCCAACACCTCCATGTTGCCATCAAACTGTAAGAGTATTGGTTATTAAAGCTATAGTGGCTGACACATCAGCTTTTAAAATAATCAAGTCTGGGGCACTTGGGTGGCACAGTCTGTTAAGCCTCCGACTCTTGGTTTAGACTCAGGTCATGATCTTAGGTTTGTGAGACTGAGCTCCTTGTCAGGCTCCATGCTCAACATGGAGTCTGCTTGAGCTTCTCTCTCTCCCTTTGCCCTGTCATCCACTTGTGCTCTCTCTCTTAAATAAATAAATCTTTAAAAAAATCAAATCTAGAAATTTATGGCAGATCAACACCAAACCTACTTTTGTATAGTTCCTTAAAATCACTTAAAAAAAACACTCTAGACATTATCTTTCCCCATTTTTTTGGTTGGTCTTCTATATTCTGTGATTATTAAAAGGTAAAAAAGTTTATTCTGTTATAACATGAATTTGAATTTTTTCAATACACAGCGGTATAATCTCACTGGAGTTAAGAACAATTATTTGCTTTCTTACTAATGTCTCTGCTGTCTTGTTCTCCCATTCCCTTGTAACAATATCCATTTTATTCTTTCCAGCAAAACTGAGTGCAGTAATTTTGTCATTTCCTTGTCATCTGTTAACACACTGTTTTCTCAAAAAGCAGTCACAATCCTTCTCTTTTTCGTGTAATTGATCCTTTTGTTCTTTGATCTGATCTTAAAAATTTTTGCTCATTCCAAGTCACAAAGTGAATTCATTCAAACTTCTGATAGATATTTTCATGAGCTTCATCATCGTGCGAAACCCAAATCAATCACCTCTGACTTAAATTAAGTATTATGTTATTGAAGAGACTTCTGCTTTCAGGACTTTGTATCTCATTTTAATGAACTCCCCGATCCCTGCCTGCTTTTATGAGCATTCAAGCTTGGGCTAGATCCAAAATGCAGGTCTAATCTTTCATTTCCTTGAAAGCATTATCTCCTGATCTCTGTTTATAGGCACTTATCAATGAGAATTGCTGCTCAGAGATACTGGAGGAAAATGACTCCTAGTGCAAACACTTTCTTGCCTTTCTGATATCCAGGAATGTCCTGGAGATTAGATCTCACTCCTGGTCTTCCTTTATTATCACTGTCCTCTGGGGTCTTGCAGACCAATACCAAACATTTGCAGCAGGTGGGATAGGACTCAAAGATCCAGGCAAAATTGATTTTTGTCTCCCCCCAGCACATTATTTTTACTCCTGCAAAATGGAAAAGAAAAAAAATTAATGTAACTATTTGCTGCATGTCAGAGATTAGAGTTCTTTTTTCCACGTATAATCACAAGAGAGAAAGAGGAAGAGAGAACCATTTTTATTTGTTGGGAGCTGCCTAAATGACAGATTCAACTTTATATGAGCAATATTGCATTCTCTTGTACCTTCCTATAAAAAAACAAACAAACAAAAAAACAACCCCCCCCCCAAAAAAAAAAAAACCCAAGGACTCATTGTGGTGACTCTGGAAACGGTTTTGGTTTCTAGTCTGTGTCCTTCATAGATTTGCTGGAGGACAGTTAAGAACGAACATTGAAGTCAATTTTTTTTTCCTCTTAATATGAGGATAGTTTATGAAGCCCCATGAATTCCAATTGATAGCTATGAACTAAACACTCTAATTCAGGCATTTGTTGGAGACTTTTGGGAGGAATAACAGAAAATAGAAAAAGGTGCCCGAGCATAAGACTATATGCTTGCTTTGTGGAATCTGTGTAATGAAAAAGAGAACATTTAGATACTTTCTTGTGTTCTATTAATTATGTGAGATTAAATGCCCGTTAATCAGTAGCTTCCCTGAGGCTCAAAACCTCTTCGGGAAACTTGTACGGACATTTGCTAAAGGAAAATGAGCCACTGTTGAATAATCTGGACCTGGAGAAATGTGATCACAACAAAGGGTTTGCTCTGGGTTGGGGCCTCGTTCAGCCTTTAACTCTTGGAACCCGTTTACTTGGGAACACAAAGGAGTCTTTATTTAAAGGGATAATAATTCCTAATTATAAAGACCTCTGAAAGATAAAGCACTGTGCAGATACTAATTAATTGGAAGCCCTGTTTCATAGGAAACTTTCGGGTAAAAACTTTTTTTCGAGTAATGAAACTACAGCAAGGAGACCATTGTCTATTTCCACTGATTCCTGTGGCTGGAGGTCCCGCCCCTAACTGCTTTACACAGCCACCAGATGATATTTTGCCACTTCTGATGCTGTTAATGCCTCTTTATTCTGAAGAATTGATGCGTATTGTTCTCCTGCTTACTTTGGATTAAGACAGACCTTGGGACGCAAATTTGCCATGTATGGATGGTGTATATCATATACTTTGGGCTCAGATCTAGAAGGCTTTCTAGAAAAAAAAGTTGAGTTTGTTTTTTTTTCCTCCAAGGGCACAATGACAGTTCGCATATTTTATTTTATTTCTTTCCACTGTCATCACTGGTGGGTTTTTAAAACATGCAGAGGTTGAACGATGAGGATAATCTGGTTTTAGGTCAGTGGTAGTTAGGTATTAAGCTTATTACCTATTTCAGTTAGTCAGTTATGTTAATATTGAACTATGGACTCTAACATAAGTTAAACTATGACTATGAAAGTGTATTTGACCTCTTTTCAATTGCCAAATGCACTTGCAGTGTTCTTGAACACTGAAAAGCCCAGAACCAAACCAGCAATAGAAAGTCCTTACAGTGGTGACTTCTGCTGGGACGTATATAATTTATCACTCTTTTTCTTTAAAGGACATATCCAGATACCTTAAGAATATATTTTGCATGCAAACACTGTTAGCTTAAAAAGACACATAAAAATGTAAAGTCTTCGGGGCACCTGGTTGGCTCAGTCGGAAGAGCATGTGGCTCTTCATCTTGGGGTGGTGACCTCAAGCCCCTTGTTGGGTGTAGAGATTACTTAAACAAATTAAAAAAAAAGAAAAAAGAAAAGTCTTCAACTAACTACCTTTCAGAATATGGGGATGTGACGTAGAAGAGCATGGGTGCAAGAGTAACACAGACCTAGGTTTTAATTCATCTTCTGCCAATTCCTAATCCTGTGGCCTTGGGCAATGTGAACCTAGCCAGTGAAATGGAATTAATACTTGTCTTTGAGGATCATAGCAAGGAAGCTAGGGGTATACTTGGCTGCCTTCCTTCCTCGGTTCCTCACATGAAGCTACATTTAAATGAAAGAAGTCTACTTTGTAGTTCTTTAGAGAAAAGTGTAGGATGAAAGTTCACTCATCTCCAAATAAGAAGAAGGAGAGAGAGAGAGGGGGTTTAACTGCAGGTCCATGAACCAGAATCTCCTCTCAAATCTTAAGTCATTTTCCTATAGCAAAGCACTTAGTGATAAGATAAACACAATTTCCTGAGTGCTTCCTATGGGAAAATGTCTTGAGACCCCAAGGTGAAACTAGTGCTCATGGATTGGCACTATTATGTTACAAGAAACAGGGGCAGAGGGAGTTATTATATTGTCTAAGGTGAACAGTTACTAGGTAGTATCAGGATTTAAAACTGGGGCAGTCTTGTCCCATGGGGTAAGAATACTCAGACCTCTTATACAGGATAAGCTCAGAAACCTAGGGAGGCTGGCTTAAAGATTCGAAAAAATTCTTTTTGATGGGTGGAAATGGTGGTAAAATATACTTTTAGCATGGAAGCCACCTGGGTTCGGTGCTCAAGTATGTATGTGAAATAGTGTAAAGTTCTATAATCTCCAAGAGTCTAATGAAATATCCTAAAAGAGTATTCTGTGTAAGGATGGGAGAGGATATGAGAGGGAGAGTATGGAAAGAGAGAGATGAGAAGATAAATAGTTATGGGCAGAGAATGAATAATTGAAAACTTTTTTAAAGTTTACTCTTCTATTGCTATTAATCTATGACCTTGTCTTAATGAGAAAGGCAACCTTGGAATGATCATATATGTAATTTATTAACAAGCAGATTTTACACAATTATCTATTGGTGTTAAAAATTGCACCGGGACATATTTATACCAAAAAAAAGTATTCATTTATCTGAAATTCCAGTGTAGTTGGGTATCCTGTGTCTTTATTTGCCATGTCTGGCCGCTCTACGTGTAAGTGCCTGGATGATACTCACAGTAGTCTTCCTCTCCATCTCTGGCCATGCTCAGTGATCTCTTCTTCCTTAGAACCCACGGAAAGGTGCCCCCCCAACAGATGTTTCTGGGGCCTTCTGTGGGTATACCCTGTTCTGTGCCCAGAGCGTGGCTCTTGCTCTCCAGACTCTCCTCTCCCACACATCAGTCACACATTTGTATTCCTCTTCTGACATCAGCTGAGCTCCTTGTGCCTCATCAACAAGGATTGTTAAAAGAGCTTCTTTACCTTATAGAATGGCCCCTTTCCAGAACACTGAGAAAGTAGTTCCTGGCCAGCCAGGTCCTCCCTGTTCCTTGTCTCTGACCCTTGACCCCCATGGTCAGCGGCTTCTGTGAGGGCCAGTGCTGCTCAAGGGCAGGCAAATGGTGACCTCTGGGCATGGCTGTCCACTCCAGCAGAAGTGCTCAAACATGTGAAAATAAAGAAGCTTAGGCTCTGTGACCCCTTCACCTGCTTCCCTGCCCCAGCTTGCCATTCTCACATCTTCCACATTCCCTCTGAAGCTGAACACAGATAGAAAGCTAACGCAGCAACTTTAAGGATTGCAGTGGTTTAAAACAACTTTGCTCATCTGATTATTATCGAGCTGAAATTTTCTCATGACAAAACACCCACCGCCCGCGAGCTTGGCTATTACGTAAAATTGCATTTGCGAGTTAAAATGTGGCTATGAAAGAAATGTTACTATGTTAATTGCATCTCTTATGGATAGAAGTAGTGCCCTTTGTAATATGATAATAATTACTGTATTCCCTGAGATGTGGCTATACCACGCCTGTGGGGTTATACAATTCCAGAGAACATTTGGGAATATATCAGCTCAGTCAAGGTCACCTGTGCTTACTGGTGGGTCCAGTTGGAGGGACAATGAATGGACTTGATCTCTCCCTTTAACCATCCCGAATGAACTCCATCCCCCTTCGTTTATGGATGTCTGACCTTTGAAAGTGCTGTTTGATGACCTGATACCAGAAGAATTTATAGTGGTAGTCATGCCCAGATAGTACATTGTGCCCCTCTCAGACTGTATTTGAGAGATAACACGAGTACTCAGTCTACAACTTGAGTGATTTTCTTTCAAGACTCCAGCCAATAAATCTGGTTTTCTGGTTTAGGATTCCACGTGAATGTCAATGACTTACAGTTGGAATTATTATTTTCTTAATTGTTGCTAAGAAACAGGCACTTGCCCTGATGTTATGCTCTTGTGTAACCCACAGTTGTCTCTGCTCACCTGAGACACATGGCCCCCAATGTGCATCCAGATATGATGACTGTGAAGGGGGCTCCAAGGAGCTCTGTGTCCACGGCATCTGCGAGGATCTAGTCCGCGTGCAGGCTGACCAGGTGAGTCCCCCACAGCACGTGGCATGTCTGCGTATGAGCAGGGCATTGGCAGAGCAACAGAGAGGAAGTCACTTCGTGCTCTGAAGTGGGGCGCAGGTGAGGAGAAAGATGAGAGATGTCCATAAATAAACAGAAAACTGGACCCAGAGGTGGTATCATTATAGAAATTACTACCATTTTTATTATTCCTTCGTCCACCTGTCTCTGAGACATGACCCTCTCGTGGCCTCATGAGTTGGAACAGTGATGAGACATGGAAACACCAAAGGCCCACTTTTGCGGGCAACATCCCCTTCTAAGGAGTCTGGATTGTTTCTGGCCCTGCAGACTCCGAGCCACCTCCCTGAGTGGCCCCTGTGCTCTGGATCCTGACAACCTTGACTCCTGACCTTCAAGATCACCCAGACCTGGCCCACTTGGCCTTGTATGAGACCTTCGGGTCTTTATTTTTAGTTCAATTTTTTTTTCTACCCTTGTGATGGAAAACGGTTCCCTTCCAGGGATGGTGGGAGGAGAGAGTGGGTGGGAGGGGAAGGAGAGACTTTCAAAAAGGAAACAAACAGAATGGATTTTCCAAGGTCTGTGCCTCTATGGGTGTTTTTCCCTCTACAAACACATCAGGCTGAGTGCACTGACTTTAATTATATTGACTTACATTTCTTGATTGTGGTTGCTCTTTCCCTGGCATCTTTGGGACAAATTATAGGTTTTCCTTACTCCGAAATAAAGATGTTTCTCTTTTTGCGTGGTCTGGTCTAAATGCTTAATTATATGGGAAGAAGAAGAGAAGCCACTCAATTGGCCTTATGGAAACGAACGCTAGAGGATCAACAGTTGGGGACTTGGTGAGATTTTCAAAGGCTTTTCTTGCTCATTTTCTTGATTGCCTTGAATCACACTCTTGTTGTTCTGCCAGCCCAAGTACAGCTGCATCTGCGATGCGGGGTGGACGTCCCCACTGAACGGCCCGGCCTGTGTGCTGGACATAGATGAGTGCAGCCTCCAGCACTCACCGTGCTCAACACTCGCGCAGTGCTTCAACACACCAGGCTCTTTCTACTGCGGGGCCTGCCCAGCAGGTACAGGGGCTCGTCCACACCCAGCCGGGCAAGGTGCCAGAACAGATTTCCTTCCCCTGCCGAAAGCTCAGGAAGACTTCCAGTCCCATTGCATGTCCTATTTTCACAAGTATTTCCCACCATAGGCCCATCTTTCTGCTGTAATAATTCAGCGGCAGAAAGCAGAGGGCCCGAGCCAAATGCAGGGGTCAGGGTCAAGCACCTGCTTGCTGTGGCCGGCAGCTGACTCGGATTTATTCCAGCCCCACCTCCCTTACTAGCCAGATGTTTGCAAACTTGGGCAGATGATTTCACCTCTTAGTGTCACCGCTGGAGTCCAGTAGTCCTCACCTGTGTGTGTCACTGGGAGACCCTGTGGTCTTGCTGTAAATAGGGATATCTGGCTTCATCTCAGACCCAGAGAGACCGAATCTCCAGGTCAGGTCACACGCTGAGTCAAGGAAAATGTAGACTCTGGGCTCAGAGGCTGCCTGGGTTTCAGTCTGTGCTTCATCTCTCACTATATGAGACCATCATCATCCAATCAACGTGTATTTGTAGAGCTCCCACTATGAGCAAAGCACTTTGCTGGGTGCACAGGGGAGCAATTAACCAGGCCTCAGGGAGTCTACAAGGCCCCTGGGCACTCCTCGTGTGTTGTTAGAAGGTACAGCATATAAGAATATAATTATTTTATGAAACTTCATTGAGATACTGTGCTGGGGCAATTTTTAATTCTTGCAACTATGACAAAAATCAAGAAACGTTAGGGATTAGTTTTATTCCCACTTTAAAACATAAGACCATGAGGCTTGGAGAAGATAAATAACTTGCCCAAGATCACATAGCTTATAAGCAGTCAGGAGTCAAACCTAGGTCTGCCTGACTGTGGATTTGAGTTGGGCTGCTGAATACTTCATTGATCCTTCTCATCGAGGAACCCACACACCTATTGCTTCCTGTGACTTTTGGTTTAGTGACTTTCTTCATGTTACCTGCTTAGATCTTGTATAACTAGGAAGAAACTGAAAAAAAAACATGTAAAAAGTTTTTCCCTCTTAGTTCTCAGGGGCAAAAAAATTTGAAAACAACCACATCCTTGAAGACAATTTGCCAGCAACAGTCTTTAAAAACTAGAAATCAGAAAAATAAATGATTTGAACTATAGGATTCTTTTATTTATCGTTGGAGAAAAAAAAAAGAGAAACAAAACTTTTTGTTTTCCTGTTAATCACATTATTTTTTTCCTTCATGTCAAAATAAATACATGCTACTTATAAAATATAAAGAAACTATAAAAATATAAAAATAAGATGGCAAAAAATGCCCATAGTCTTATCACTCGGAGGACCACCATTGACATTGGGGCATGTTTCCTTCCAGCTCTCTTCTGCACATTCTTCACCCACGATATGTAATCTCCATAGGTAGAATTTTAGAAGGAACTCCACTTAGATCAAATAAAAGAAGTATTTTTAAAAATTTAGAAGGTTTTAAACATTCTTATCATAATTTTAGTCATTTGAATTATAAGAGTAATAAAACTCACTGTAACAATTGATTTAAACAGAAACATCTGGAGGAAAAGTCCCTCCTCCTTCACCTTCAGTCTTACCCTCCTAATGAGACTACTGTTAACAATTGTTCTCTCTCCTCTTCTTCATTTTCCTTTGCTCATACAAACACGTAGACACATATGCAGGTTTAAAAAAATTTCTTCCCCAAATTGGGATTAGACTCCGCATATTATTCTAAAATTTATATTATTAGTTAAAGTGTGTATGGGGAAGTTTTTTAATATGTGTGTGTGCATGTCATTAAAAATAGCTTTTCATATCAGTGGTGTAGATGAGTCGTAATAGATTCAGCTATGCTGCTACTGATCACTGAGAGGTTTTGTTTTTTTTTTCCCCCCATTAAACAATTCTGCAGTAGACATCTGCTTACCTATGTCTGTAGATACTGCCATTTTTATCACTGCAGAAACTGTTTTAAGAAGTGGAATTGTTAGTCCACAGGTATATATTTTAAAAATTTTAGTGAATATTGCTAAATCTATTTCCAAGTAGGTTTTACTAATTAAACTTTTCTGACTAAAAGCATCTAAGAGTACCTCATATGCCCACCACTTTGCCAGAATTTGTTTTTGAGAATTTAAGACAATTTTTTGCCAACCTGAAAGGTAGAGTCTTCCTCATTTTAATCTGTAGTTTCTTAGAGTGAAGCAGGTTTTTATGTATTTTTGACAATTTGCATTTCTTTGTTGTCAACTTGTCTATAGAGCTAACTTTTCAAATCTTCTGATCTTTCTAGGCTGGCAAGGAAATGGATACAGTTGCCAAGATATCAATGAATGTGAGATAAATAATGGTGGTTGTTCCGTGGCTCCACCTGTCACCTGTGTGAATACATTTGGGTCTTACCACTGTGAAGCCTGTCCACCAGGTGCTACACCAAGTTTCCTGACACCATTACAGGCAAAACATACATTTGGAAATGGGGTCTCGTGCTCCATTTTATTTATTTTAGTTTTAGTTTTTTTAGGGAGGGAGAGAGAGAGAGGGAGGGGGAGGAGCAGGGGGAGAGAGAGAGAGAGAGAAAGGATCTTAAGCAGGCTCCACACTCAGTGCCGAACACAATGTGGGACTCGATCTCATGACCCTGAGATCATAGCCTAAGCTGAAATCAAGAGTCGGACACTTAACTGACTGAGCCACCCAGGCACCCTGCTTGTGCTGTTTTAAATATGACTCTTTCTAAGGAGATATATGAGTAGTGCCAAAAGTTTTATATAACTTATGGATTCAGGGCACGTTAGTTCAAGCTATATTATGGAAAGCAATACAAAATATTTTTAATATCAATGGAAAACAACAAACCTTTACAAATTGTGAAGGGGCGTGGGGAGAAAATGCAGAATTTGAAACATTTTCTCTGTGGATCACAGATCTATAGCTCCATTGTTTCCACAAATAATTTTTAATACAATGTAGTCATGAGATGAGATGTTTTATATATAAAGTTAACTAAATAACAGGCATACTAGTAAGCATATAATGTATGTTATTTTCCTTTCTCTTCTGGAAAGAAGTCATTACTGCTATTCTGTGATCTCAACTGAGTGACTGCCCAAGAAGTTCAGGGAGTTCTAAGGGATATATTGAAACCCTATATGTTTTATTAATGTGAAACAACAGTACTTTGGACTTATACGATAATTTAGCTCTCAGATCATTAAAGTCACTGTAATTAGAAAATGTCAGTTTGCTTAGTATCAGCACTTTCTAAGTCTACCAGTAGTTTCATGCATCTTTTTATTTTATTTTTTTTTTATTTTTGTCATTAGAAACAACCCAGAACATTGTTTCTGCCATCAGGCTCCCAATTCTTGTTGTTGTTTTTTCTTAATGATAGGAATTTGTGTATGATGCTTCATATTTACCTTTCCTGTTCTGATGATAGAAGATCTCTGGTTAGCCTGGTTCATGATATTTGGTTCTTGGATTGGGATTCTTCCGTATTCTAAATGTTGTTTGTTATGCCCTGCTCTTGCTGTCATCAGGGTATCAAGGTGATGGAAGAGTGTGCACACTCATTGACATCTGCTCAGTCAATAATGGAGGCTGCCACCCAGATGCATCATGCTCCTCCGTTCTAGGTGATGACTCTCCCTCTGGTTTGTGGTATTTAAATATGACCTTCTAAAACAAATCAACATCTTAAAAACAAAATCCCCTATCCTCAAAATTCTTATTTTGATCTTCAAACCAAAAAGTAATCCTTGTTTTAAAATTATACGTTTGGATTTTTTAATGTAATAGACTATGCTCTTCTCTGGTCTGCCTTAAATTCGCAATTATTTCCCAAGATAATCAAGCCAGCAAAGTAATTTATGACTGTATTCGAGAAAACAGCAAGGAGAAAAGGAGGAAGGACCATTGTCAACTCTCTTTTCTATGTCATTGGCCAGGACTGAGCCCTGTTGCTAACCTTGGCTGCAAGGGAGGCTGGGAAATGTAGTTTATTTCAGGTGCTTATGCCCCCAGTTAAAATAAAGAATTCACTACTAAAAAATAGAAAAGTGGATCTAGGGCAATAACCAACAGTGTCTGCAATGCTGTGTAAGAGGAGTTTCACCTCCTATAATTTAAAAAATATATATTGCTAAATTTTCTTCCAGAAATGTATCAATTTATACTTACCAACAGTGCATGAAAGTATACATGTATCCCACCCTTGACAATAATGGATACTATTGTTATTTCTCATTTTGGTCAATTTTATAGGTAAAAATTGCCTTCCCATTATTTTAATTTTGACCATATCAAAATTCATTTTTGATCATGAATAATTAATGCTTTATTTTATTTTTAAAGATTTTATTTATTTGACAGAGAGAGAGAGAGCACAAGCAAAGGGAGAGAGGCAGAGGCAGAGGGAAAAGCAGACTCCCGGCTGAGCAGGGAGCCCGATGTGGGGCTCGATCCATGACCTGAGCTGAAGGCAGATGCTTAACCACCTGAGCCATCCAGGCACCCCAATAATTAATACTTTTTACATATTTACTGGCTTTATTTTTTTTTTTTCTATTTGTTCATGTCCTTTGTTCATCTGCTTTCTCACTGATTTGTAAATTTTCATTATGTACTAAGGATATTATCTCATTATCTGTCTTATGTTTTACATGTATTTTCCCTGGCACATTATTTTTATTTTAATTTTGTGGTGGTATTTTCTATTTAGAAGTTTAAAATTTCTATGCTATCAAAAAGATAAATCTCTTCTTATAGGATTTTCTCTTCTTGGAATTAGGCCTTTCCTACAGAACTCTAAAAATAGTCAAGTGCTTGCTCTTTTGTACTTTCATTTATTTTTAACATTAAGATCTTGATCTTTTGGGGATTTGTTTTTATCTATAGTATCAAATAGACATTTAGCTTGATATTTTTGTTCAAATGTATGGCTCCAACTTCATTTATTGAATAACATATCATAACTCTTGCTATTTCCAAGTACCACTTTTATTTTTACTGACATAATATATCTATTCACATATATAAAAAAAACATGTGTATATATGTATGTGTGTAATATATACATAGAACTTATATATGTATATACTGTGACTATTAAATGTTTATTAAATAATTAACAGCATACTGAAGTAGTTAGGAACATGGATTCTAGAAAAATACTGCTTAGATTTTGATTTTCTCCTTGGTTCCATCATAATCTAGCCGTGTGTCCTTTGTCAAGGCGCTTGTTCTTTCTGTGTTTTGTCTTTATCTGTAAATGGGGATTAAAACAGTACCTATTTATAGTCAATATGGGTACAGTGCTTGCAACAGATATCATCTGCATGAGAATAGCCTTTTCTGCTGTCAGCCCCTCCATGAGAAACTCCCCTTTCCCTTGGTGTACCTCACACTTGTCCGCAACTCAGGACCATGACATATGGACTGACAGCTCCCGTGCCAATTTGTATATAAAGTATTGGAAATGCATAATGCCTTTCTTATATTTAAGATAAAAATAGAAAAAGATTCTATTATTTTCTCTTTATGCCTGGTGTTTCTGCTCTGAGAGATATGCAGACTTGACTTTGGCAATTTCTCATCTAGACAACAGGGCCTGAGTTTTGTTACTGGGTCTGAATCGAGGAGATCTGTATTTATATTTCCATTTTGATTTCTAAACAGGTTCCTTACCTCTCTGCACTTGTCTCCCGGGGTATACTGGAAATGGTTATGGGCCAAATGGATGTGTGCAACTCAGTAATATTTGCCAGAGCCACCCCTGTTTAAATGGACAGTGCATTGTGAGTCCTTTATTCTTCCTTACTTAGCAATTACCATTTCAACGAATTATTACAGGTTAGGCTACCAGAAGATGTTTGTGGCTCAACACCTGCTACATACATTATGTAACACTAATAGTCTTTGTTATTTGAGTTGATTCATGTTTATCATTATGGCGTTATGTTTTTCTTTCCTTAGGAAACAGTCTCTGGTTATCTTTGTAAGTGTGAATCAGGTTGGGCTGGCATCAACTGTACAGAAAATATAAATGAATGTCTGAGCAACCCCTGCTTGAATGGGGGAACTTGTGTGGATAGCGTTAATGCTTTTAGTTGTGAATGTACACGTTTCTGGACTGGACTCCTCTGTCAGATTCCCCAGCAAGGTACGCTCAGCATTTCTTCTCTCACAGATGCTCACAGCATGGAAGGATCATCCCTTAATGAGTCCTGCCGTGGACTCTTCTTTCCTGTAACTAAGCCTTCCCTTGCAGCTGTAGTCTAGAATTTATAAGGTAAATATCTATCTCGGTTTAAGCCAGAAGAACCTTCCTTCAAAGGAAGAATTAAGTTAGTACTTGCCATTTTTATTATGTCTGTTCTGAAAATAAAATTTGCTACGGTAGTATAGTTCTCTAGGGAGAGTTTTCTCTACAGCAGCTGTTTCATTTCCCTATAACATTACACTAAATCATGCCAGTCTCCTGCTCTAGAACACACAGTCACTCCCCATTGCCCACCTGTTAAATAAAAATTGGGACTGTTTCCAATTATTCTCTTTAACTTGGCCTTCCCATATCCAATTAACCTTATTTTTCACTAGTTCCCTAATAATACTCCCTTTCCAAGCCAGACGTCTTTTCTTATCACCTGACCCCTTGTACCACCATGCTGTGTTCCTTTATTTGGGATATTTTTCTCCCCAGATATCTCCAGATTCTTCCTTTGCTTCACATCTGAATGTATCTGTCCCTCAGGAGTCCTTCACCTTCAGGCCTCAGTCTCCTTCCTCAAGCTTCTTCTGACCACTCCAGCCCTCTTGTATAACTCTTGATTCGGAATCAGCACATTTATTGAGACTTTACTACGTGTTTAGGACTCTGGTAGATACTGTGGAGAGATAAGCATAAAATACTATCCTCATATTATCTGTTTATCTTCTGGTTGAGGAGATGAGTCTAATACAAAATGGCAGAGAGGAGACAAGAGCTAAAGATTAGAACTAAGTTGTGTGGGTTCAAGTCAAGTATCACGGAGGCAGAGAGACTGGGAGCCAGGGAAAACAACAAGAGGCAGGAAGGTACACGGTCGTGACAAGGAGATACCAAGTGGACTTCGAACAACAGGTGGGACTTACTTAGGTGGGTGTCCGAGGAAAAAGAGGGCCAGGAGAGGAAAGAGTGGCAGGGCATTTGTCTCCAGGGTTAATTACTCAGATTTCTCTAATATTTCAGCAGCAGGGTTGGAGCTGCCGAGCCTCTTCCTTTTCAGAGTCTCTGTAAAGCAGAATTCATCTTCTTTCCCTTTGCAGTGTGTGGAGGGTCCCTCTCAGGGATGAGTGGAAGTTTCAGCTACATGAGCCCTGATGTTGGTTATGTACATGATGTCAACTGCTTCTGGGTTATCCGAACTGAAGAGGGAAAGGTAAATGTAGTATCTCCTGCCCAAATGTGCCTTTCATTTGTATACATGAATATGCAATATGTGTATATATTACATAAAATACATATAGTGGTAATCCAACCATCATATACTGAGGACCTGCTAGGTGTCAGGCTCTGGGCTAGATAGTTTATGCACCTTTCTCAAGCCTTCCACTAACTCTTTGAAATAGGTGATTGTATCCTCATTTTATAAACGAGATAATGGAAACTAAGAGAAGCTAAGTCATTTTTTATTTTATTTTATTTATTTATTTTTTTAAAGATTTTATTTATTCATGAGAGACAGAGAGAGAGAGAGAGAGAGAGAGAGAGAGAAGCAGAGGGAGAAGCAGGCTCCCAAGGAGCAGGGAGCCCGATGCGGGACTCGATCCCAGGACCCTGGGATCGTGACCTGAGCCAAAGGCAGACGCTTAAGCATCTGAGCCACCCAGGTGCCCTTAAGTCATTTTTTAAAAAAACACCTTTTAGCTGGTAATTAGATGAGTTGGATTTCAAAGTCAGGTTTGTCTGATTCCAAGTCCATGCTTTGTCCAGTAGAGATGATTCTCCAAAGGGAGTGGCCAACTGCAAGCTGGGAATTTGTAGTCCTATTGTTCCCAAGACAGTCTTGTTTGAAGATGACCAGTCAGTGTTCTGTTGATTATTACGCAAAATGGGGACAACTATGAAAATGGTTTTCTTATTGGAGCCTTCTCTGTGCCACTGTGCTGTGTTAATTGCTTTGTATACATTGTGTCATTGTATTTTAACTCTTGTAACCCTACCCTGAAAGATAAGAATTGTTATTCTCAATTTACATCTGTGGAAAGGGAGCCTGGAGCAGCTGAGGAATTTGTTCAAGGTCACATGGTTTGTAAGTAGCAAGCCCTGACCCAAGCCCAGGCCGTTCCACTCCAATGACTCTGAACCCTGCATGAACACTCTTCAAATTAAATCTGACCCTGAGGTTTTTAGTGCTTTTATCCCCAGCATTCATTACTCAGACTTTTCCAAATATTTATTTCTCAACCAACTCCTAGACTCATTAAAATGAAGTTTGTATGTCTGAATAGATAAGGTTTTCCCTTGAAACTCTGTGAACTTTTTCCAGCAAACTAATGTTACAGAGGTCATTGTACAATGGTCACAACATATTTTTCCCTTGAGATGGGAGGATTCTTTGGGGCCTGGTGACCCCACAATAGCATCAACTCCAAAATCGATTTCCCAGTGGGTATGTTATGTGAATTTCCTTCCTCCCATTTAGCGTTCATGAATTCTATTTCCTGACATTGAAAACATTTTTCTTTCAAGAAAAGTCATTTTGTGAAAAAATTTTAATACTTTTATTATCTATTTGTAAAAAAGAATCATGCTGTTTTTCTTGATTATTGTGATTTCATATCTTCTTATCCCCACAATTTACATAATATAGTAGAAATTTTATAGAAATCAGGATAGTTCAATTCATGAACATTTATTTGAGTTTTATTGAAATTGCTTCAAGGACAAAAATGATGCAATGTTGGGGAACAGATCTTAAAAATACCCTAGCATAGAATTTCAAAAATATCCTGATATCTTTTCTCATTAGCTAAATGCTGTCGTGGTTTAGATCATAAGGGAAATCAAATTTGACAGCCTCCTTTTAGTAGTTTGGCTCTTTTAAGTGATGTTATCTGTACAAAATCTTTTTTATTTTATTAATTGTATTATTATATTTAAGTTTGTACATTCTAACATTTTAACTTGGAAATGTATTTTTCTGTTTATTCTTTTCTACTTGTTTGCTCAGAACACCTCAGATTACTTTTTCCCTATTCCCCACTCTTGGTATTACTCATCTCTTAATAATATCCAACCCCTGAGGACTTGCCGACCTTACACACGCGTACACCATGCCTACTCAGTCTATACCTGAGCTTGTCAATCTGTTAGTATCTTGTTCAAAGGTTCAGAGAACCCTCAGGAATCAGCATCTCTGGGGGTCAGTGAACATTTGTGGGTATGCTACACACTGCAGGTTATTCAGGTGACCAGGGTATAAATTCTTGTGAACGGTATTATTTGTCAGTTACATATAATTCCAGGTAGATTTTTCAAACGTCCGATGTATTTTACTGATGTGGAAGCATTGTTAACTATACATTTGAGGTGCCTTTATTTAATGGACTTGACAGTTTAATGAAATCTAGTTAAATATATTTCATTAACCCATTCAGTAACAACTCAATGGGTATAAAGTTTCAGTTATGCCAGATGTGTAAGTTCTAGAGATCTGATATACAAAATTGTGCCTCTAATAGCATGGTATGGTGCACTTCAGCATTTGTTAAGACAGTGATCGCATGTTGTATTCTTACCACTAAAAGAAGAAAAGAGAGACACAAGGAAACTCTGGGAGCTGTTGGATATGCCTATTACATTGATGGTGATAATGACATCACGGTGTTAGCATACGTCCAAAAACTCATCAATTCGTACACATTTAATACGTTCAGTTCTTTGTATACCAATTACACCTCAATAAAGCTGTTAAAAATCTATTTCATTAACATTAAGGTTTTTGATATATTCTGATATTAGCTGAAGCCTAAGCAATTTTTAACACAAGTTATTGAAGATGTAGATTTGTCATATGTATTTGTGGATAACTGGGAAATTATAGATATGCCTCTTGAAAGGTGACTTGCTATGAATGCTTCCTAATTAGTGGGAGAAACGCTTTAGAATTAATATGGAAATGAAAAACAATATGTTGTGACCTTTACATTTTTAGGTGCTGCGTATCACTTTCACTTTTTTCCGGTTAGAATCAGTGAGCAATTGTCCACACGAGTTTCTTCAGATTCATGATGGAGATTCCTCTGCAGCGCTCCAACTTGGAAGATTCTGTGGCTCCATTCTCCCTCATGAACTCCTCAGTAGTGACAATGCCCTCTATTTTCATCTCCATTCTGAACATTTCAGAAGTGAGAGAGGCTTTACGATAAGATGGGAAACACAGCAACCAGGTACGTGAAAACATGAAGAAAAATCAAGCAAAATCTTGAGATTATTAAGTTTTCTTCATTAATGTTAGACTTGTGGATAACATTAAATGTTTTGAGATCCAGGGATTATATCATACTTTTGTAATTCTTTAAATATCAAATAAATCTAAAATGAATTGGAATTCCATTTTGTGTTCGGAGATAACAAAATTTGGATGAACCAAAAAGATTAAAAACCATGAGTCTTAATGGATCCCTTATGAAATTACCAAACAGCATTCTTATAAGCTCTACTAGTAAATTACTGCAGGGATGTTGTTGACTACATTGTTGTTCCTTCATTAGTATTCCTTATCTTAATGACCATTTGATAATTTGTTCTTTTGTTGTTATTTGGTCTTGTGGGGCTCTACTTTTATTTTTTTTGGCTTTTTACTATACAATTTTTAAACAGGTAAAAAAGCAGATAGAACAGTACTGAACCTCCAATTCATTCATCAATAAATCTGTGCATCTATTTCTAGAATTTCTCTGCTTTTCTATTGGTTATTTATCTGTCCTTGTGCTGCATTGGCTTAACTAACTACTGAAGCTTGAAATCTGGTTGTGTAAATCCTGTAACTTGGATCTTTTAAAATATGCTAGATCCTTTACATTTTCTTATAAATTTTAGAATCAGTTTCTTAATTTCCCCCCAAAATCTGCTGGGATTTTGTTGGCATTGTCTTGAATCTATAACTTGGGAAGAAATGACTTCTTAAAAATATTGGCCCTGTCAATTTATGAACATGGACTATCTCTGTATTTATTTAGCTCTCTTTTAATTAATCTTAACAATGATTTATATATTCCAGTGTTTATTCTACATATTTTGTTGTTTTTTCTAGATATTTGATATTTTGTACTATGTAAATGATACTATTTTTCTAAAATGTCATTTTTATGTGTTGTTAGTATATAGAAATATGACATATTTAAAAAAATATTTGATTTTGAATCCAACCACATTGCTAAAATCATTAATCAATTCTAATAGCTTTTTTTTGGTAGATTCTTTTGGATTTCTCTACATCCACAGTTATGTTATCTGTGAGTAAAGCTTGTTTTTCTTTTTTAAGAAACAAAATTTAATGGAGTAAATTTGAACATCTAATTGGTTTTATTAAACAACACATTAATGGGGCAACATCCCATCTAGCAAACAGAGGGGAGCCCTGAGGAGTTGTATGAAATGAAAAGTTTTTATAGGAAGGAGGGTGGGGCAAGAAATTATTGCCCCACAAAAGATTGTTCCAGCCAAGGTCTTCCCTTAAGGGGAAGAGAGAGGGGTCTAATCCTGTAGATTACCTCATCTTCTTTTGGGGGATGGAGAGAGCCCATGTGGCAGACTCATTGGCCCTAAATGGAAAATTCCTGACTAACAGGTTAAGATTACATTTCTGGGGGAGGTTGAAAGTGCAATTAGATTAGGTATTAAGCCCATATTTGGGGACTTGGCCTAAGTGACACTGTTTGGGGCCTGTGGTTTTCCTTTTAACATCTTCCCTTTCCAATCTTTGTAACTATCATTTCTTTCTTTTCCTCAACTTATTTATTGCCTGGCTAGGACATCCAGTACCATGCTGAACAAAAGTGGTGGAGTGGGCATCGTTTTCTTGTTCCCAACCTCATGGGGACATTTCGTTCAGTATTTAACCATTGAATATAATTTTTAGATATAAATTTTTGTAGATAACTCTTATCAGATGAAGGAAGTTCACTCCAAATTACTATTGCTGTATACAGATTACCCACAAATTTAGTGTTGTAGAACATTAATCATTTTATTATGTCTCTGATTTTGTGGACCAGGAATTTGGAAAGGGCCCAATTATCGTTTGATCTGTCAAACAGTTACAATCAGATGTTGGCTGGAACTGTAGTCATCTATAGGCTCAGCTAGGCTGGAAACCCAAGATGACTCACTCAGTTGATGCTGGCCTTTGGATTAGAGTTGAACCAGGCTGTTGACCTGAATGCTTCCATGTAGCCCCTCTCTGATGGTGGTCTTAGGGTAGTGGATCTTCTTTCTTGGCACTTGGTTTTTTTCTTAGAGTAAGCCTTACAACAGACCCAGGCAGATGCTGCATGGCTTTTTTGGACCTATCCTTGGAAGTCATATTGTGTTATTTCTGCCATACTTTTATTTGGTTGAAGCACTCTTAAACCCACCCAGATTCAAGGGGAGGAGACACAGACCCCACCTCAATTGAAGAAGTATCAAAGATTTTATGAATGTTTTTAAACCATCTCACCTTTTATTCCTAGCTTGTCAAGAATTTTTATCATGAATGAATGTTGAAATATATTAAATACTTTTTCTAAATCTATTGAGATTATCTCATGGTTTTCCTCCTCTGCTTCTGTCATTTTTCCTTTCTCCTCTCCTTCTGGAGCTCAGATTATACATATGTTGGAGATTTTGACTATGTCTCATAGCTCTCATACTTTATAATGTAGTCTTACCCTGGGTACATGCAGCTTAAGACTCAGCTAAGGGCCCAAGGAACCTCCTACGAATTTTTTGGGTGTTATAGCCATGTACCTGTCTTCACTATAGTACCTTTATTCCAAAGTCCCAACCACTCTAGGAGCCCCAAAATTCTGAGTTTTGTTTCTTTCACCCAGCAGGAGTATTGCTGCTCCTTGGACTCTACTGCCCTGCACTGCAATTTGGGAAGGGCACATAGGGAGAATATACTTGGCTGAACATGGGACTCACCACGTGTGCTTCCCTCCCCTCAAGGATCACAGTCCTTCACTGTTTGCTTCTCAATGCCTGGAGACAATAAAAACTATACAAACAATAATTCCTTATTATTACAAAATATCAGCCATTGCTCACATTTGTTACAGACACTGTTGTGTATCTTATAGATTATCCCATATTCTAGATTTTGCTAGAATGGTTTGATCAAATTCAGTTTTATGTTTAGGGGGACAAAAATGATCACATTAGGAGGTACTTGATGTCTGTTTGCCTCCCTATAATGACTGCAACATTGATGAGAGTGTTTTGATTTTTTCAGGTTAATCTTTCCATTAAAAAGCTTCTCTTTTGCCCTTTCTCTAATGGTCTTAGCAACCCATAGGTTCATTGTTTAGATTAACTGGGGTTTTCAAGGTGATGAAAGTTGAATTTTATCAGTTATTCTTTATTTACTCTCTGGTGTTCTTCAGTGGAGTAGACCTTTCCCATGTCAACTATTTGGTTACTCTCACATAGAGATCAGTTAGGAAAGGTAGGATAAATGCTTGATTCTTCCCCCTATTTTTCTCCACTATTCAAATTAATGACTTGATTTTCTAGTTTTCTCCAGAATGAACAATTACTTATTACTCTTTTTATTTTGTTTTGGTTTTAGCACCAAAAATGAACTCATATTTTATCATATTTGATATAATCGATTCTAGGCTTTTTTTATGTTAAAATGTTCCATATTTGGCTAGTGGGAAAACTCTTCAAGTTAGTTTCTGAACCTCTTTGACTCAATTCTGGTTACCTTTGGAAACTTCCTCACTTTCTGCTCTGAAGGATATTCCAGGAGTTCATACTCCTCTAATGGGAAATTGTATTTAGATTCCATAATCTGGCTGGTAGGAGTGGTTATTGCTACTAGGTTGAAGAAAGTCTCTAGATCTTTCAGTGGAAGGAACTAGAATTTTTTAAAAAATATTATTATTTTTTAAGTAGGCTCCATGCCCAGCATGGAGCCCAGTGTGGGGCTCAAACTCACAACCCTGAGATTAAGACCTGAGCTGAGATCAAGAGTCAGACACTCAACCAACTAAGCCACCCGGGCACCCCTATTTTTATTAGTTTTGAAGAAAAAGTATATCATGTATTCTTAGTGATATTCCAATATATTTGCATATTGAAATTAAAGGTTTTAAATTTGATATTTGTACCTCTTCTCATTTCATGAAAAATCCTGGTTCCTAGTGACATTAACCTATTACCTTATGTACTTAATCCTACTGTATGAATTTTCAAAATAACAATACCAATATTATTACTAATAATATAATAACTGAAAGCCATTTAGTATTCCTTGGCTATTCTTTTTGTACTTAATGTATGTTTCACTCGAGCTCTGTAATCAAATTTTACAGTGTTTTAAAGCATCCTGGAATATTTCTACTCTCCATGTTTGAACTGTTAGCTCAACAGTTATTTCATTTTGTTTCATTTTGCTTGTGATTTCAAAGGTTTCACTTTTTCATTTTTACTGAATTTTGCTTTAAATTATGTAAAACATATTCATAGTTCCAAAGCCATATCAAAATTCATGGTAAATTTGGAGAAGTCTAACTTTCATCCCTGTCCCTTCTGTCTTGTTCCTTTCTTCTCCCAAAGGAAACAATTTTTATTCGTTTTTGATTTACCCTTCCATTTAAAAAATATAAGCAGATAATCACATATGATCATATTTCCCGCTTTTTAAAAAAAGGTAGGATATAATACGTACTGCTTTGTAGTTTGCTTTTTCACTTGATATATCCTAGAGACTTCTCCATGACTAAAGCGTAGCGTGCATTACGTGGATATCTCATTCATTGTCTTTTCACTCAGTCCTCTCTTGATAAGTATTTGGCTTGTTTTCAGTCTTTTGGAATTCCAAATTGTACTACAACAGAGTCCTTGAGAATTTGTCTTATTGCATTTTTGCCAATGTGTCTTTGGGATAGATTTCTAAAAGTGTGATTACTTGGTCAAAAAATAAATGTCTACGTTTTTGCTAGACATTGCCATAATCTCTTCTGTAAGAGTTGTGCTACCTTGTATTTCCATCAGCGATATATGAGAGTGCCTATTTCTCCACAGCACCACTGATCACTTGTTTTCAGTATTCTGGATATGTATCATTCTGAGAGGAAGAAATGGTATCTCAGCAAAGTTTTTATTTGTATGCCCCTTGTTATGAGTGAGACTGAACATCTTTTCCAAGTATAAAGGACATTTGATTTTCTTCCAGTGAACTCTTTATGTCTCTATTTTTTAGAAGCTCTTCATATATCAGAGGTGTTAATTCTTTGTATTATGTATTGAATTTTTTTCCCAGCTCATCATTAACATTTTATTTTGTTTATGGTATTGTAATTTTTTTATCCATATAATAATTTAACTACTAAATTTTATGAAACTTCTCTTCCTCTGAGCAACAGAGATGTTTTCTTATTAGGAACAGTGAAAATCATGTTACTAATTTGTTTCACTTTCTACCTTGGCAGAAAGACTTGTCTAAGCAACCTGCATAGCTATGTAAATCATATATCTTGCATATCTGAAATGTCACCTTATTTTATTTTTTTCTAATTTATATTCAGTTCAGCCTAGATTTTTATTTAGCATCTCTATTTTTCAACTTTACAGTAGTATTTCTTTTCAAAGTTTTTATTTAAATTCTAATTAGTTAATATACAGTGCAGTATTGGTTTATGGAGTAGAATTCAGTGATTCATCACTTACATACAACACCCAGTGCTCATCACAACAAGTGCCCTCCTTCATACCCATCCCCCATCTAGCCCATCCCCCACCCATCTCCCTCCATCAACCCTTAGCTTGTTCTCTATCTTTAAGTGTCTCTTACGGTTTGTTTCCCTCTCTCTCCTTTTTTTTTTTTTTCTTTTTTCCCCTTCCCATACGTTCATCTATTTTGTTTCTTAAATTCCACATGAGTGAAATCATAAGGTATTTGTCTTTCTCTGACTGACTTATTTCACTTAGCATAATACACTCTAGCTCTATCCACATCATCACAAATGGCAAGATTTCATTCTTTTGGATGGCTAAGTATTCCATTGTGTATATATACTACATTTTTTATCCATTCATCAGTTGATGGACATTTGGGCTCTTTTCATAGTTTGGCTATTGTTGATAATGCTGCTATAAACATCAGGTGCATGTACCCCTTTGAATCTGTATTTTTGTACCCTTTGGGTAAATAGTAGTGCAATTGCTGGATTGTAGGGTAGTTCTATTTTTAACTTTTTGTGGGACCTCCATATTATTCTCCAGAGTGGCTGTACCAGTTTGTGTTCCCACCAACAGTGCAAGAGCGTTCCCCTTTCTCTGCATCCTCACCAGCACCTTTTGTTTCTTGTATTGTTAATTTTAGCCATTCTGACAGGTGTGAGGTGGTATCTCATTGTGGTTTTGATTTGTATTTCCCTGACAATGAGTGATGTTGGATAGTGTTTCTTATAACCCATCACAGATTCTTTGTTAAATAAATGTGAATATCATTAAAGAAAAGATTCCTTCAGTCACTGATATACAACTTTAGGGGGCCGGTGGGGAGTAATTAATGGAGTGGTAGTGGAGTGGGTGTCACAAAGCCTGGCTCTGCCTTTCCCTCACTCCATTCCTGGGCAGGGCAAGTGGCTCAACCACCCATAGACATTTGAATTTATTCACTTATAAAATGAAGAGTTTAACTATATCATAGCGTTGAAAAATCTTCTCAAATGAATTATGTAGCACTTAACTATTCTAATGTATAAAATAATCTGGTTCGTTGAAAGACATAAGGGTAACAGAAGTTCCAGAACTTTTTAAGAGTTAAGAAGAACTTTTTAAGAACCAGAAGTTTAAAAAAGTTATTCAGAAATTAATCTCTTTCAAAGTGAAAAAAATATATCTATTATCTCATCCCTCAGACAGTTCAGCACTGTGTTTTAAAATCATTATCACTATGTGATAACTGATAAGCACAGAGCTCAATGCATGAGAGACTCATTTATTTATCTACTAATATTCCTAGATTTAGAACGGTGTCAGACTGGAAAACTGAAAGCCTTGTTTAGTCTATGAGGGCATCCCATACTGTACACATTTATTCCAACAAAGCTTGTCCTCTGGCAGTAAAAGCTATGATAACTCTACATAAATTATAACTTGTATACAAATGTAAAGTTATTTTTTCCTCTTATTTTAGAGTGTGGAGGTGTACTGACAGGTACGTATGGTTCTATTAAGTCTCCGGGATATCCTGGAAACTATCCTCCAGGAAGAGATTGTATCTGGAAAGTAATAACCAGTCCTGGACTCTTGTTAACGTTTACTTTTGGGACCTTGAGTCTGGAGCACCATGTTGATTGCAGCAAAGATTATCTTGAGGTAAGCAATCATATTTAGATAGAACATACCATGATATGATTAGAACTCAGGGAACTATGGTTTGATGATACCTGTGTATGACTACAATTTCCTAGCAACAGTTAGATATATTCTTTAATAGGTAGCTGATGTCTTAAGTCTTGCTAATTCTTTATTCTTAATTGTGCCAGCTTGTTGCTTCTTCTGGGTTTCGTCTGAAGCTGGGAAATAGACCGCCTTACTGTTCCCTGTCATTTCCTGGAGCCCAGTCCCCTAAGGAGGGAAGGAAAGAATTAACAAAAGAAACACTCAGTAATGGTTATCTTTTCCAATGCAGAATCAAGGCTTCAGTTGTCTATGATAACCTGACCCATTATTTCACAAGCTAACTATAGTGCTCCATGAAGAAAAATAATAGCAATTGTGTTGAAATGGATTGCTAGAGGGTGAACTTAGAATATATTGATAATTGTCATTGGGAGAAGAGGGTCAATCTATGCCCCTCTTGCTTACCATTAGTAAAAGATTAAAATATAGAGGAAGAAAAAAAGGCTGTTATATTCAAAGGCCATGAGCATATAGGTATATCAGAAATGTTGCTCTGCATTTGTAGACTGAAAAGATCATTGAGAAGATTGAGTTCTTATGTTGCTCCTGTCTTGTTTGTCACCATAAATCTTAGTAGTCCTTGCAGTAGTGATAAAAGACAATATGCTTTTCCAAGTCCATTAGAGAAGAATGGAGTGCTCTGGAATTATTCATAAAGGATAGAAAGGTGCGGCTGTCAAACAGGGATTGCCACAAGTTAAAGTCATTAGTAATTTAGCAGTTGTAATGGATTCGAAACCTTTGGGAATGACTGGAAAAATCTACCTCTCCCTGGAAAATCTCAGCAACATAATCTCTTAAATGTTGACAGTAGCATGGATTTTTTTTTTTGAAATTAATTTCAATGAGTTCCATCAAATTTAAATTAGAGGCTTTTTTTTCATTCCTACGTAATTCCTGGGTATATGTAAAATAGAAAGTATCAATCATTCTGATAATATTGAAATGCCTCTCATTTCTCAACAATATTTCAAGGAACTAGTTAAATATAGGAATAAAGAAATGCTGTCCTATAACTTTGCTGCCAATAGAAAAAGTAATTTGAGTGGACCAAATTGGCCATGTTAAATAGTACTTTGTTCACTGATGTTTGGTGTTCTATGTAGTATAGAATTTGTAGTTATAACAGAATCACAGAGAGGTTAACGTGATTAAGAGATTAAAAACCAACAATTAAAAAGGATTTCTTAGGTCATATGGTCATTATCACGGTACTTAGTTACTATTAGGATTGCACTTCTAAAACACATTAAACTGTCTCTATGTTGTGTCACCCTGACTTCACTTCCTTTCCACCTCTGATCCTTCTGAATACCTGGACCAAGTTGTGAATCAGTCGACATTGCTGGTATTCCTTCTTGCATTTTCTTTGCATATATTCATTTTCTCCTTCTCAATTACTAGGAATTTATTATTTCAAAACAAACATCTGGAGGGGGGTGGAAACCAAGGAAAGAAAACATTGAGAAAGATTCATGAGAAAATTTCAAAGTATACATCTAGCCTTGGCATTAAAATTTAGACAGAAGACAAGGCATCAGGGATGATGGGAGAAGGTGACTTCCCCTTCAGTGAATGCTGACTGAGTATTGGATCTGTATGTGATGGGAAAACCTCTGAGAGCCATCAGTTTGAAATGATCGGTTTTCTGAAGTTAATATACAAAATGAGTGGGTTTGTCAAAATCTGACCATTCTGGGCTTAATGATTCTCTTTTTTTTTGTTTTAGATTCGAGATGGTCCTTTGTATCAGGACCCGGTTCTTGGGAAATTCTGCACCACTCTTTCTGTCCCACCATTCCAGACTACAGGCCCCTTTGCCAGAGTTCATTTTCATTCTGACAACCAGATTAACGACCACGGCTTCCATGTCACCTACTTAACATCACCGTGTAAGTAACCTGATCGTTGAGAGCAGCATATGAATGTGAAGGACACTGCCATGCCTTTATGCTTATAGCCTGTATTGACACCTTAAAACAAACCAACAGACCAATGATAAACAATAAAAGACTCTATGATTTTTACTTTAGGGCTTTTGTTCTAAACATACATCATTGGGCCCTGATGAGAATTCACAGGAAAAACACCTTTCAAGTCTCAATATCAGGGAAAGTAACCATGAACATCTTTTCACAGGTCCCTTTTCTTCATTTACCCCGGCTTCAGGCTGAATCTAGAGCCAACCTTCTTGTAGACTGTGGAGTCCAAACCCGTTTTCTGTGCATGTCAACTTTCCCTTGAGCACATCCCGCTATTCTATGTTCATCCTTTAGTTAGATTCCTTTTCCTAGTTATATATTTTATTTTGTCACACGTATTTCATAAGCTGCTTCAAATCTTTTTTGGAATGAAGGAGAACATAAAGGTTTTTAAAGATTTTATTTATTTATTTGACAGAGAGAGACACAGCGAGAGAGGGAACACAAGCAGGGGGAGTGGGAGAGGGAGAAGCAGGCTTCCCATGGAGCAGGGAGCCCGATGCGGGGCTCGATCCCAGGACCCTGGGATCATGACCTGAGCCGAAGGCAGACGCTTAACGACTGAGCCACCCAGGCGCCCCGAGCATAAAGGTTTTTAAAAAGCAATTTGTAGAAGATGATGTTAGATGGGAAGTTAGATCACACATGTCTGAATCTATTTCTTTAGGCACTACATGGATGTCCACAAGCACACATCAACCTGAAAATATACTTAGAGACATAAGTCTGTACAGGGTGCATAAAGTGGGTATATGATTGTATGTGTATATGTGTCAACTTTTAAAAAATTGTATTTAATGCCTGAGGGTCACAGGAATGGCCATTCACAGGACCTTTCCCTTCACTTCCCTGTTCTCTTTAGCGGATCTGCATTGTGGAGGAAACTACACAGACCCAGAGGGTCTTCTCTCCTCTGACTTGTCCGGACCTTTCACTCATAGCAGGCAGTGTATCTATCTTATAACACAGCCCCTGGGAGAACAAATACAGGTCAACTTCACCCATGTGGAGCTGGAAGGCCAGAGCGGCTGTTCCCAGAGTTACATGGAGGTAACTTCGACTACTCGAACTTTGACTATACCCTTACATGACGTTAATCAACATTTTTATATTCTATAGTGTAGTCGTTGTAGGGCCAGCAGCATGTGGATTCCCTGGATGATCTGGGCTTTAGAAATACAGTTCTGTACCCTATCCCAGACCTACTGCATCAGAACCTCTGGAGGTATGCTCAGCAACCTGTGTTTTAAGAAGCCCCTTTCCTCCCCTGGGTCATTCTGACTCAGGCTAGAGTCTGAGAACAACTGTTCTAGAGAGCATGAAAGAATTTGCCAAAAATAGATCTATAGATGGTGATACAGGAGATTGGTAATGAAATAGCAAAGGACAAAAATGAAAGCTGAGGCTAGGAACTCATAATAATGCTAAATCACAAGCTATGAAACCGATCCTTAATAACTGAGGTGAATGCAAATAAGTAAGACTAATAAAATTTACTAATAAGACATAGTTTTCATAGATTGTCCAGAAAACTCAGCCCAGAAAAGTAAAAGGATTTGCTATTCAGTGGCAGAGAATTAAGATAAAGCATTGGATGACTATTGTTTTGGAGTATAGGTTTTTTTCTTTCATTAGCCCTGCTTGCTCTCTTTCAAAAATTTTAACTCTGATTTAAATGTGTGTAATGATTGTAAAATGAAGAATATCTGAAACAAAAAGGCAGTTTTGTTTGTCTGGCTTGGTATTTCTTTTGCTTAATTATTGGTCAAGCCACAAATTAAAGTGTTGAGCAAGAGAGACAAAACACTTTTTGTTGGGTGCAATCATTTTATATAAACTCAGAGAGGCATTGACAATTTTGTTTGTTCATGTGAGTTAGACCTAATTTATTTTTCCAGGAAAAACCTATGTAGCCTCTTGCCCTCTTCCCTCCTTGATGTATATATAGTGGAGAAACAAAGAATTTTAGTGTAAGATCTGGACTTAGCTGAAAAATGAAGTACATTGACCATGGGGCCACAGTAATATTTATTAATATTTAGCTTAGTTGAGATACACATTACATTGGTTTCAAGTGTACAACATTATGATTCAACATTTGTATACATTGCATAATGATCACCACATTAAGTGTATTTACTGATTTGTAGCCATACAAAGTAACAATTTTTTTCTTGTGATGAGAACTTCTAAGATTGACCTTTATAGCAACTTGTAAATTTGCAATACAGAATTGTTGATTATAGACCCCATGTTGTACATTGCATCCCCATGACTTATTTATTTTATGACTGAAAGTTTGTAGCATAACCCTCATGAGGTCCATCCATGTTGCAGATGGCAAGATTTCATTCTTTTTTCATAACTGTGTAATATTCCATTATATATACACACATAACACATCTTTATCCATTCATTGATCAGTGGATACATAGGTTGTTTCCATATCTTGGGTATTGTAAATAATGCTGCAATGAACATAGGAGTGCATATATCTTTTTAAATTAGTGGTTTCTTTTTCTTTGGTTAAATAGTAAGAAGTGGAATTGCTGGATCATATTGTAGTTTTATTTTCAATTTTTTGAGGAACTTTCATATAGTTTTCAATAGTGGTTACAGGCCCACCAACAGTGCACAAGGGTTCCCTTTTAACCAAATCTTTGCCAAATTTGTTATTTTTTGTCTTTTTGACAATAGCTATTCCCACGGGTGTGAGGTGATATCTCATCATGGTTTTGATTTGCATCACCCTCATATTAGAGATGTTGAGCATCTTATCATGTGCCTGTTGGCCATCTGTATATTTTCTTTGGAATAATGTCTACTCAGATCCTCTGCCCATTTTTAAATTGGATTGTTTTTTGTTGCTATTGAGTTGTATGATTTCTTTGTATATTTTGGATGTTAACTATTTATTTGATGTATGATTTGCAAATATCTTCTCCCATTCATCATGTTGCCTTTTTGTTGTGTTGATGGTTTCCTTCACTTTGCAGAAACTTTTTAGTTTGATGTAGTCTCATTTGTTAATTTTTGCTTTTGCTGCCATTGCTTCTGGAGTCAGATCCAAAAAGTTATTGCTAACATCAATGTCAAAGAGCTTTCTTCCTATGTTTTCTTCTAGTCTGTGTGGTTTCTGGTCTTACACCAAGTCTTTAATCCATTTTGAGTTAATTTTGTTTATGGTGTAAGATAGTGATCTAGTTCTATTCTTTTGCATGGGATTGTCCAGTTTTCTCAACACCATTTATTGAAGAGATTTCCTTTCCCCATTGTATATTCTTTCCTCCTTCATTGTAAATTAACTGACCATATGTAGTTGGGTTTATCTCTGGGTTTTCTGTTCTTTTTCATTGATCTGTGTGTCTGTTTCTATTGCAATACTATGCTGTTTTGATTACTCTAGCTTTGTAGTGTAGTTTGAAATAGGGAAGTCTACAGCTTTGTTCTTTCACAGGATGGCTTTGGCTATACAGAATCTTTTGTGGTTCCCTACAAATTATAGGATCGTTTGTTCTCTTTCTGTAAAAAATGCCATTGGAATTTTAATAGGGGTTGCATTGAATCTGTAGATTGCTTTGGGTAACCTGGACAATTTAACAATATTAAGTTTCCCAACCTATGAGCACGGAATATCTTTCCATTTATTTGTGTCTCCTTCAATTTCTTTCATCAATGTCTTATAGTTTTCAATGTATAGGTCTTTTACTTGGTTAAATTCTTTCCTAAGTATTTTATTCTTTTTGATGCAATTGTAACAGGTATTGTTTTCTTAATTTCCCTTTCTGATAATTTGTTATTAGTGTATAAAAATGCAACATATTTTTGTATATTGATTTTGCACCCTACAGCTTTACTGAATTTATTAGTTCTAACAGTTTTTTGGTGTAACATATAGAATTTTCTCTATATAAAATCATGTCTTCTGCAAAGAGTGGCTGTTTTACTTCTTCCTTTCCAATTTGGATATTTTTTATTTCATCAGTATAGCTACCTCAGCTTTTGTTTGGTTTCCATTTGTATGAAATATCTTTTTCCATCACTTCACTTGCAATCCATGTGTATCCTTACATCTTGTAGGTAGCATATAGATGGGTCTTTTTTTTTTTAATGCATTCAGCCCCTCAGTGTCTTTTGATTGGAGAATTTAGTATATTTACATTTAAAGTAATTATTGGTAAGTACGTACTTATTGTCACTTTATTTATTGTTTTCTGTGTGTTTTGTAGTTCCTCTCTGTTCCTTTTTCCTTCTATTGATTTTTCCTTATATCCTTTTTTCCTCGTGGTTTGATGACTTTCTATAGTGTTATGCTTAGATTCCTTTCCCATTACCTTTTGTGTATCTAGTATAGGGTTTTGCTTTGTGGTTACTATGAGGCTCATATATAACAGCCTATATTTATAACAATTTAAGTTGGTAGCACATTCTAAAATTCTACATTTTTACTACCCCACTACATTTTATGTTTTTGATGTTTTGATGTCATTCTATGTTTTTGATTTTACATCTTTTTATTTTGTGTATCCCTTCAATAATTACTGTAGTTATTTTTTTATTACTTTTGTCTTTTAATCTTCTTACTAGTTTTATAAGTGATTAGTCTACTACCTTTACTGTATATTTACCTTTACCAGTGAGGTTTTGCATAATTTTTTCTGGTAACTGATAAGTGCCCTTTTTTTTAGCTTAAAGAAGTCACTTTAATATTTCTTGTAAACTGGCTTAGTGTCAGTCAACTCCTTTAGCTTTTGTTTATCTGGAAAGTTCTTTATTGAATGATAACCTTGCTGGGTAAAGTATTTTTGGTTGGAAGTTGTTTGCTTTTAGCACTTTGGACATATCATGCCTTTTATTGTTGCTTGCAAAGTTTTTGCTGAGAAATCTGCTAGTAGTCTTATGGTTGTTTTCTTGTACATAACAAGTTGGTTTTCTCTTGCTGCTTTTAATCTCTTTATTTTTTGACATTTTAATTATAAAGTATGTTGGTGTGGATCTCTCTGAGCTCATTTTCTATGGAACTCTCTGGGCTTCCTGGATCTGGTTAGGGATCCCCAGTTAGGGATTTTTCAGCCATTATTTCTGAAAAGAAGTTTTCTGCTCTTTTCTCTCTCTCTCTCCTCCCTGTGGAACCTCTATAATGTGAATGTTATTCTGTTTGATGATGTCCTATATGTTCCTTAAGCTATCTTTATTATTAATTTTTTTTTCTTTTTGCTGCTCTGTTTGGATGAGTTCCACTGCCCTGTCTTCCAGCTCACTGATTCTGTCTTTTGCTTGATCTCATCTGCTGTTGAACCCTCCTAGTATATTTTTCAGAACCGTTATTATGTTTTTCATTTCTGTGGCTTCAGTTTGGTACTTTCTCCCCATATTTTCTATATCTTTGTTGAAGTTTGCACTATGTTCATTCATTCTTCTTCAGAGGGCCATACTTTGAACTCTGTATCAGGTAAATTATTTATCTTTGTTTTTTTAAGGTATTTCCCCTCCTGGAGTTCTATCTTATTCTTTCATTTGAAACATATCCTTCTGTCTCCTCATTTTGCTTATCTCTCTGTGTTTCTTTCTATGTATAAGGTATAACAGCTGTTTTCCCAGTCTTGGATGGGTGATCTTGTGTAGGAGATAAACCTTATCATTTAACCTTGCCCTAAGCCATTGTTGTCTTTTAAACCTTTGTGATTGGCTAAGCAGCCTGACTTTTTCTTGGTAGGTCCCAGGTGTTGAGGGTGTGCCAAGACCTGTGAGTGTTCCAGAGGGGGTGGATCTCAGTCAGCACCTAGTTTCAGCCTAATTAGAAGCTAGACCCTCAGCCAGCAGCTTTTAAGGTATGCAAATATATACAGTCCTGTGGGACCTTGGACACTGCTGGCTCTAGTCCAAGTGATCTAGATGTGTCCCCTTAGCAACAGTTGCAAATGTCAAGGCTTCAGACGAGTGTATGAACTTTTTTCTGAGAGGTATGGGTGAGCTATAGCAAGATCAAGTAAGAAAGATGGTATCCCCCACCCTATGCTTCCTGACAGCACTTCTATAGCCTTTACATATGTGGTTATCCTGAAGTCTGCTCCCCAGGCCAAAACTCCATGTCAGGTAGATAAGACTTTTCCACAGCAAGACTGGGAATGTGTTCTAGTTTGCTGTCTGTGCAGTACCCTGGGGATGGTAGCCTGCCAAGAATTTTCTCTCCATTTGTTTCAGACCCATAGGATGCAGGCATAATCCTCCTTGGCCCCCAGAACCAGATGCTCACAGGGCATTCTTTGTGTAGACTGTGTTGGCTGGCTGGCTTTGGTGGTGCCACTGTGAAGCAGCAGGCAGGGCTGGGGCACTCACTAGGTTGTCATTGGCAAGGTTAAGGTGGAGTGGCACATGGAGGTGGGGTGCTCTCCCAGCTGGTGGGCTGCAGTGTAGAGGTGCATAGGAATGGGGTACTTGCTTGGCCAGCTTAGATGGGGTCATGGAGTACAGCACATAAAAGCTGGGCATGCCTGCCACCACTAGCAGGTTAGAGGGAGAATGCCAAAATGGTAACTGCCAGTGTCTCCATCCCCAGAGGGAATCCCTATAGGTTCCTACTCTTCTGGCAGATGCTTTAAGATCAGCAAATGAATCTCTGCCTCTCCTTCCCATTTTGGTGTGGCCCTTTTATCCTTTGTTGTGGAGAAGCTTGTGCAGGTAGTTTTCAGGTCTTTTTCAGAGGGAATTTTTCTATATGTAGCTGTAGATTTGTTGTGTTCATAGGAAGAGTTAAGTTCAGGATCTTGCTATACTGTCATCTTGAACTGCCTCTCTGGATTCAGCAATATATATATTTTTTTATTATTATGTTACGTTAATCACCATACATCATTAGTTTTTGATGTAGTGTTCCATGATTCATTGTTTGCATATAACACCCAGTGCTCCAGGCAGAACGTGCTCTCTTTAATACCCATCACCCAATCCAGAGATTTTTGTCTCAGATGGTGAGGTTAATGTGTATATTCATTCAGTTTATGTTTTCCAAAATATCCCACAAAATACATTAAAGTTTTATACTATGGAGCAATTTAGATATTTTTATGTAAATAAAAATTTAATTTCCAACATCTATTTTTTTACTTTAAGAACAGTAAAAAAATAGCTCACACTTAGAGAGTACTTACTATGCACCAGGTGCTATTCTAAGACTTTAAAATACTGTAATACATTAAGTAGTTAACGATTACTGTCTTTCTACTGTCTGTTGGATGTAGTACATGTTTGACATGAGTTAGTTCATTGGATCTTCACAAAAACCATTATTATTCCTATTTTGATATGAGGAAACTGAGGCCCAGAAAAATTGTCACTTGCCTGTGGTTACAAGTTTGGGGAGTAGGGGAGCTGGAAATTCCAGTTGTACTGTTCTCTGATAAGAACAGAAACACAATTGTGTAGCTATGACCACAAAAGGTGGCTCACCTTCCATAGGAAAGAAGCTCTTATGAGTTTCCCAATTCCATATCTGGCTCCCTGGTCACAGGACTATAGCATGGAACCAGGCACAATGCTTTTCTCAGACAGGCAAAACTGTAACTCTAATTTTTAGGGAAATCTGAGTACCTTTCTATTAGGTGCTATGTGGGGTTCTAATGGCTCCAAGGTGTCATCAAAGCATCTGGAATGATATTCCCTCTCTGCCCTTGAACTACATTCTAATTGAATTTCAATAAGAAGTTACATGAACTCTGAATCATTGTGAAACGTTATCATTAAAAAATAATAAAAAAGCATTGAAACATTTAATTTTGTGAAACAGAGTGGAAGAATGTTATGTGGCCAGAATGGGATTTGAGTTAATTTATTGTTGTTAATTTATTATTGCTTATTTTTGTCCAGTCATTTAATGACTGTATAATCTTGGACAGTTTTTTATCTGGATGCTTCAGTTCCTTCTTCCACAAGATGCCCTACCTATTCCTTCAAACTTTGTGAATGTAAATCAAGGCAGTGAATGATAAAAGAAGCTTGAAGAATTAAAAACATTATAAAAATGCAGGGTTTTCCTAGGCCAAATATCCAACTTCTGCCTTGAAGTTGGCCATTGAAGTATTGACATTCTGATGTGCACACACACCCATAAAATCTTTATCAAATTTCCCTCAGGGGTTGTTGATGGAGAAAATATAAGAGCTCTATTAGAAGGACAGGACATGTATAGTGATTAGAATAATTGAAACGATTTTCTATTAGGTCCTTGACCATCCTAAAAGGAATACAATCAATTTGCAGAATTTTAGCACCAACAAGGGCCTGAGAAGTTGTCTAATTTAAATCCTTAATTTTTACAAATGAGGAAATTGAGGTCACAAAGATCAAACTCTAGTTATTGTCAGAATAGGATTTAGATGTACCTACATGGGATTCTAGATAGACATATGCTGACTTCCATCAATTTCTTGCTAATACATCATATCTATCTATTGGGATGATTTGTGAACTAAGCCCATTTTTTTAAAAGTACATCTACTTTTTTTCATGTCCTTCAGACAGTGGGTATGGAAGAAAGTGATTCTGGAACCATATTCAAATGGCATTATTATGACTCAATATATTGCTCCCTGAAATGGTGATTTCATTTTTAAAAGGGAAAAAAGTGAATATTTAAGCAAAGGAATAAAAATAAATAATGGTATTTCAGATACATTGGTGGTTTAGAAAGCAGATGACTTTGCCATTTACTAACTCTATTTATAAGAGAGAAAAGACCACCCAAAATTTTAGAAAGAATGAAAAGCTGAGAGGGAATTCTAGAGACATCTAGGAGAATAATAACAAGAAATTTTCTTTTGAATGAATAGATGCACTTCTAAAAATCCTAGATCTTCTCATTATGTGGTTCCAGTTGTCTTGTTGCCATGTGAATATATCCTTTAAATGAAGATATTTAAATAAAGATGTTATTGCCTAGTATATCTTTTTCATCTATAGTATAGTTTTCAAAGACTTGCTTTTGCACAGTAAGAGAGCTCTGTAAACATTTTGTTTGAGAATAAAACTTAACTATGGAAGATAATAAATGTGGTATTGGTCAGACCCAGTGTAGCATATCTATATTTTTCTTTTTTTTTTTAATAAGAAGCACACATTTATGCATTAATGCTTGGATTTATATATCTCTCTCAATTAAAATTTCTACTTCTAGAACACACATTGCCCATGGGTGATGTAATGTGGCTAGTAACAAAAGAATGAGTATAGCAAGAACAGATCAACTGTTAGTTCATCTGTTTTTGTCTAAGAGAACTTTTAAATTGAATAGAACAAATCAATGAATGGGGCAGAAGCATCTTTCCAGAATAAAAAGCAGCACCTCTCATTAATATTTCATAAGTGACTTAAGCCCTCAGAACTCTAAGTGAAGGACACATAAAAAAGTAATGAAAGTTTAATTTTTAATCCCAGAGAATCCAAGTAGTAGGCTGAATAATTATTTTAGAAGCCTATATGATGCTAAGGCCAGGGCTCGAAATGAGATGTAGAAAGAAATGAATAGAATCTCCTTAACCAATCCTGAATCATCTGACCTTTCCCCACTAAGACTTCTGGTCAGTGGAAGGGAACCACATAAGAGAAGGGGAAGGAGAAGTGCCTTCTGTGGAAGTAGAAGGGCTTCAGGCAAAGTTGTTCCTTCTTAGAAGTGGAAAGCAAACAAAAATAAATGGCATAGAAAAGTAAGCTACATTAAATTTGGTGTCTGAAATGTGGGGAGTGGGTACCTATTCTGCAAGTGGCATTGAATGACAAATGACTTCTTGCTAATCCAAGCAAATTCACAAAGCAGAAATTACATACCTATCTCTTTACAATGTAATGAAACTGGAAGTTAGTGATAAAAAAAATTTTTTTTTAATTTTATTTATTTATTTGGCAGAGAGAGGCACAGTGAGAGAGGGAACACAAGAAGGGGAAGTGGGAGAGGGAGAAGCAGGCTTCCTGCCGAGGAGCCCGATGCGGGGCTTGATCCCAGGACCCTGGGATCGTGACCTGAGCTGAAGGCAGACGCTTAATGACTGAGCCACCCAGGCGCCCCCCCCAAATTTTTTTAATGTCCAAATACTTGGAAATTTATAAACTCTCTTTTAAATAGTTACTGAATTAAGGAAGGAAATAGAAAATGAAATGAAAGACCATGTAGAAAATAACAAAGAGGAAATGCTAGATAGATATCAAAATCTGTGAGACATGATGAAACTCAACTTCCAGGTAAAATCTTCAAAATCTTAAAGAAGGAACTAAAAATTGGAAATGTAGGGAAGTACAACAAGCTGAAACACTGGAGATCTTTCTTCCCTCTGAACCTTCTATCACCTCCCTCTCCTCTTCCCGGTACTCTCTAGCCTAGCCCACCCAGCTGGCCTTGCCAAGCATTCCCACATCTCCACACATCTTTAGATGGAATCAAATTCACAAAAGATTTCCTTTTGCTTTTTTAGACTTTGAAGCTATTCAGCTCCAGCCTTGGGATTGGTGGGGTTGGGGGGGCTATGACTTTTGGTCTGCCGAATATACTTGTTATCCTCAAGGGGATATGCTGGTTAGTCTCATGGCTGTGACTCACTGAATAGTTCTTAAGAATAAAACCCAAATGGCAGAGAAAGAAATAAGACCTCTGACAGCTGAAACTGGAATGTAACTGCAGCAAGCGAACACACTAGCTTAGGCTGAGGAGTATTTCCAGTTAAGCACATGTTGAAATTAATTTGAGTTCAGAGAAAGATGTTTCTAGAGATGGCAGGAAAAAGGGGAAATGGAGTGATGTTCAATAGTTTGCATTCTTTAGCATATTGGATTTGGAGTTTCGGCAGAGGTTAGAAACATTTGGTTGGTTTCTTAGCTCTGTTGTCAACACAGGTCTTTCCACAATTGCTTGGCCATCCTGAACTTTTGTAGTGGAGTGACAAAACATGCCATTGCTCCAGGTGAAATAATACTATTGGTTGGTGTAGTGGGAGCCAGGGAAAAGACTGAGATGGTAGCCCTGCTTAGTTGTGGAGGTGTGAGAGATTTACAGAACAGATCCTTGCCGTATGTAAAGGAGTTGCATGCTCACGGGGAGACTACAAACCCAATGGGACGAGTGAGACGCAGAGGCTATAGGTAAGGGCATCTATCAGGAGTGCTACAAGCTATTCAGAGGAATCAAGAGGATGGCCAGTTCTCTCGGCTATGAACACAATATTGCAGGGAAACATGAGAAAGGACTTCAACTCTCTCTTATATTAAGGGCAAGATATTTAACACCAGTAAGCGGCAATTTCCCTAATCTGTAATAGGAGTAGTAACATTAGTCTTCTCAAAAGGATTAAGAGGGATCATCCATTTATTTGTCTATTCATTCTCTAAATATTTATTGAACAGTTTCGATGCCAGGCACTATGCTAGGGGATGGGTATATAAAATAGATATTAAACAAGCAAGCATGCAACTGTGTAATTTCAAGTTGGGAAATGTGTCTTGAGGGTAAGAAACAGTCCTATGGGAGAAAATAACAGGGCTAATGACGTTAGTTGGATGGTCAGAGGTAGCTTCCCCAAGGATGGCACATTTTGGGTCTGAGGATGAGAGGGAGTTAGCAATGCAGAGTCCAGAGAAGGAGGATTCCAGCTGGGAGTGCTAATGTAGCCTTAGAGACTGAATTGAGAAAAAGAATCTCGACAAACTCAAAGAATTGTGAAGAGCCTAGTGTGGCTGGAATCGCAAAGGAGAGGAAGAGAGAAACAAGAGTTAGGCAGAAGCTTGACCTTGAAATGGCTTTGTAGATGGAGATGAAGAACCCAGACATGCTCAGTGCAAAGGGGAACAATTAGAATGTTCTTAGCACAGAGCCCGGAGCACAAGTGAGTGTTACTAAAAGTTAACCTGAGGATGATTCTGACGGTGATGTTGGGGAGATGAGAAAAGGAGGAGAATGTGACATGATGGAGTTTGCAATCATGTAGGTTCACACTTCTAGGTGAAACTAGACAAGTATTCCTGATTTTGGAAAAGCAGATTTTTAAAAGAATTAGATAAAGGATAAGTTTACTGATGGAGATATCAGAAGAGACACTGTTTCATGAGGCATAAAACACTATGAAATCATGAAACATAATAACAAAAACATAAGGAAATAATTTAAAAAAATTTTTTAAAGATTTTATTTATTTTTTTAATTATTTATTTAGAGAGAGAGCCTGAGCAGGGGGAGACGGGGAGAGGGAGAGAAAGAATCTCAAGCAGACTGTGCTCAGCGAGGAGCCCAATGTGGTGCTCTATCTCATGACCCTGAAATCATAACCTGAGCCAAAATCAAGAGTTGGATGCTCAACTGACTGAGCCACCCAGGCACCCCAAGGAAATAATTTTTTAATCCCTGTATGGCTTCTCTCATTTCTTATCACTCACTGTTTATTGTCTTATTTGAAATAGGGCCACATCCCCTCCTATGTGCCTAAATTAACCCAAGACTGGTCTGCTGGATCAAGTCTTTATTTAGCTAAGGGGCATTTCCACCTGAAGCTCACCTCACAGAAAGCCCCATGTTAAACACTGCTGCATGGGAGGATTCTGTCTTCAGCTCTTGGTTGGACCAAACCTATGCGCCAGCATATTTGGTTTGCTTTGAATTAACGTTTAATACTTTAAATAGATTTTTGGAATTGTTATATAAAAACAAATCTGGATACATAGCAAATACAAACAAACGAGCACATGCATTAAGATGGGGCTTTGGGACCTGATCCATTCCAGATGTTAAAGCTTACTGCTGACTGGGCTCTAGAGCTCACACTTAAATTTCATATGAACTGTGTTTTTCGGCCCTGTTTATTTTAGCTTTCTCTACAGGAAATCATTCCTTTGTAAGAACTCTGTTTTTGTTGTTTTTGTTTTAATGAGTAGTTTCTTTTCAAGAATTAGTTCAGTCTGATGAGCGCAAAAATCAGAAGTCATTTGGGTGTTCCACAGGCTACTGATTGTGGGTCACAGGCTATATACTGCATCTCTGGGCCTGAAACAATCAGTGTTAGCTGGATTAATAAGGCAATCAATGAGAAATCTGGGCCTGGCCCGCAGAACACTGGAATTCTGAACTGGCCCTAGTCATTTCTTTGCAAATGTGATCCAGTATAGAGAATGAATTTGATGTCATGCCTTTATAAGTGACTCTGGTATGGCTTCACCTGACATGTTAAGAAAAACTCCTTGTTCATATAAACCAGGCTTAAATACAAATCATCTTTCTGTAGGTTATACTGTAATAACAAACAGTCAATAGCAGTACAACAAATCAAAAACAATAACAAACAAAAAAATGTCTGTGGCTTACAATAGTATACATTTATTCTTTGCTCATGTAAACATGTTGGTTTGGGGTCACTGGCAGTTCTGCCGATCTGCTTACCTTGTCCCATCTGTCCCTGGGACCCAGGCTCTTGATCTTGTAAGAAAAGAAAGTAAAAGGTGGTTGAATCCTGCAGTGGCCCCCAAAGCTTCTCCCTGGAGATGGCATATTACTTTTGCTCACGTTATGTTGGTAAAGCAAACCCTATGGCCAAGCCCAGGCAATGGGAAGAATAATTATTAATTTTTCATGGGGAGGCATTGTAAGTCACATGGCAATGAGCAGAGATGTTAGATCCCATTACAGGGAGGGATTTAAATAATTAGGAAAAATAATACAGTCTATCCTAGTGCATAAGCACAAAAGAAAAAGGGGTTGTTATTGTTGTGGGGGAGGTGAAAATTCACAAGTCCTACAATACATATTGAATGCGGAATGGGCTGCAACAATATTTGAGATCACTTTAGAGCATTTGATGAACTTTATTTGTCTCTTTCAAAGGATTTGTGGTTAAGGTATTGTCATGTCCAGGATCCAGAGAGAATACAGGCTTTCAGATTTAATAAGGTTTCAGTTCCACAGAGACAAAGAAACACAGCCAAAATCAATTGTACTTTCTAGGTTTAGGGCCCTTGAGCCCTATAAGTTCCTCTTAAAACATTTGGACTGCAGCTGCCTTTCTCCTTGCTAAAATCCTTGAATTTCATTAGCGAGGCCCTGGGGAATGGCCCACTTTAGCTTGCTCTGATGCTATTTGGCTGTTTTTCTTCCTTCTTGTCATCTTCTAATAGGCAAAATACAAAAGAGAGACTACAGTCTTAGCAGAGGAGTGTGGAGCCCTGGAGGATCAGAGAGCAGGGTGATATCTTACTCTGTGTTTCCTGCTTCCTGGTTTCCAAGAGCTAGTATGTTTGTGTTGCTAACAAAAATTGAACCATCATACCATGCCTTAAAATTAATGAATCAACGAGCATTTGTCAAATACCTATTTGCAAAGTTCTATGTTAGATGCTAAAGGCGTGACAGACATTTTCTCCTCCTTCAAAGATTTGCTGTTTGGTTAGAGAGATATTTAGGATAACTTTAAGACAATATGTGAAATTCGTGTTACAGCTCTTAGAAAGAAACTGGTTTGGCATGAGTCAGTGGAGAGGCATGTGATTTTTAAGGTCTGTGTAACAGTCAATCATATGGCTGTACCCTAATTTATTTAATCACTCTCCTATTATTAGACACTTGGAATATTTTCAGTTCTTGTAATTATAGATCCACTCTGATGTGAACCCTTGTGTGTCTTTGCCTGTATCTCAAATGATTTCCTTATGGTAGAGTGTTAGGAGTGAAGTTACTGGGTCCAAAACTGAACATTTTGAAGACTCCTGATGCATACTGTCAAATTATTTCCCAGAAATTTGTATATGCTTCCACCAGTTGTGAATGGGAGCAACTGTGTTACCGTATCCCTGCCAGCTTTAAGTATCAGAACTTTTAAAATCTTCCCTTTATTGCCCATTTCCCTTGGCCTGGATGGATAATCCTTCAAGGCTCAATTTAAAGGTTATTTCCACTGACAAATATTCCATAATCCCCTGTTTGAGTTCAGGGTTTTGGGGTGAAGTCAGTTTCCTTTAAGGCCTTTTTATATCACCCTTTTTCTATTCTGAAATGAAATTCATAAGATGATATAACCTCAACACACATATAATATAAAAAAATAAAGTTGGAAATATAAGATTTAGGAGAAATAAAGTAAAAAATGTACATATTTATTTATTGCATTATGTTATAAGCCCGGGCAAGCTAGACTTGAAGACAAAATGAAACCTTAAGCTATTTTCTCTTTGAATCACTGTGAATGCCACAGTACAGACCCACGCTGACGTGGCTGTGTAGGTTGGTAACAAATTTTCTGAAATGGTTACCAACTCTTGTCAGATTTCCAGGAAAAAAACCCCCACAAAAATCTTCCTTTGATTTGTACTCTATTTATAATCTTGGAATATTCAGTGTTTACTAAAATTGGGCAGAAATATTTTGGGTTTGGTCTATAAAACAGAGCTAGATTTTACACTTAGTAATAGAACTGTCCCTTATATGAGTGTCACATGGGATATAGGATAATTTTTGTGTGTGACACAAAATTATCTCTCACATTTCAGGGTGTTTAGTGTCTTCGGTCCCCAGTCACTAAATGCCAATAGTGCCTAGCCACTACTGTGTTAGTTGATTAAAACAAAAACAAAAAATGTCTTCAGGGATTTCCAAAATGTCTACTTATGAGGTGCCTGGGTGGCTCAGTCAGTTAGGTGTCTGCCTTCAGCTCAGGTCATGATCTCTGGGTCCTGGGATCAAGCCCCACATTGGGCTCCCTGCTCAGCTGCTCCTCCAGCTTGTGTGCTCTCTCTCTCAAATAAATAAATAAAATCTTTAAAAAAAATGTGTAGTTGTGATACCTATTGAGAACCATTGTGTTAAGTAATAATATAGCACCCCATACTTTCCCAAACATAGCACTCATGCTTTTGGAAAAATATGCTTGCTTGTTGTAGGGTCCTTGTAAGCAGTGACTGACCCACCCAGGCCCTGGCACTTACTGATGCCTTGATAATGTTAGTTGAGAAAATGAATTAATATTTGGATAGCTAGATCTTCCAAAATAATTCTATATAACAGGAGTAGTATCTATATCCATGGAATCATTCCCGATTTTGTGAGAAACCTCTAGCGTTTCACCTTTCAAAATGTCAAGAATTGCAATAGCTATTCTTTAGTTCACATTTTTTATGACTAGGCATTTTGCTGAGGAATTCACACTATTGTTTCATCTATTTGCTTCAACAACCCCATGAGCCAGGCTTAGATTTAGTAACTTGCTCAGAAGTGCAGGGGCTCTGGCCAGGACTGTGTGACTCCATGGACTGTGCTCCTGGCCCTTATAAGACGTTGACTGTTGATTTAAAACAGGTGGTCTTTATTGTATGAAGGCAATTTTCTTCTGCTCTTAACTTTCTAAGAGTCAGAATACTGACCATTTTTTTTTTGACATCTATGGAAATACATGGTTTATCTTATTGGATCCATTGAGGAGTGTAATTTATAATTTGTAATTTCAAATAACCTTGCATTATTCAAGTTCTCATATTTGATTGGTTTATAAGCCTAGTGATGAAGTAAATTTGTTTTTCTAGAACTGTGTTTAAGATTTTTGTATCTATATAAATAGGTGAGATCAATCCGTAGTTTCATCTGTATTATCCATATTGGAATTTAGGAAGATAGTTCTGAGAAAAATTAGTTGGAGATTCTTCCATGTTTCAGGGTACCTTAGAACAAATTATCTATGGCAATTATTTGTTCCTTAAAAGTTTGAAATAATTGGGGCACCTGGGTGGCTGAGTTGGTTAGGTGTCAGACTCTTGATTTCGGCTCGGGTCATGATCTCAGGGTCATGAGATTGAGCCCTGCATCGGGCTCCATGCTCAGCAGGGAGTCTGCTTGAGACTCTCTCCCTCTGCCCCTCTTCCTACTCGTGCATGTCTCTCTCTCTCTCTCTAAGTAAAATCTTAAAAGAAAGTTTGAAATAATTGATGAGGTGGAACATTTTCTGGGAGTTTTGGGAGGGGAAGTAATTATTTGATAATGTTTTCAATTTTATCCATGGTTTATTGTCTATTCAGATTTTATTTCCCTTCTTGAGATAATTTTAGTGATTTATATTTTTTCTGGAAATAACCATTTCAATCATTCAGCTATATTAGCATAGAGTTGTACAAAGAATTATCATTCATATGAAATGAATGTATCAGTATCTGTGTATTTGTTGCATTTTTCTCATTTTTGGTTTGTCTATCTGTGTTTAATCTTGTTTTAGTTTTCTTTTTATTTTCTTTTATCTTTATTGACAAAGATATGTCTTAAATATCCCTATCCCCCAACCTACTCCCAAAAAACAATTCTTGAATGTATTCTTAAATTTAACATTATTTTGTATTTTATTATTAGGTTTTACTTTTAGTTTTACTTTATTATCCCTCATTGTAATACCTTTTTCCAATTTTTTTAAGTTGACTTTTTAAATTCTTTCTGTTATCTACTTTTCTGTTTCTTTCAATAATAAAGCAGTTTATTTATTTATTTATTTTTAAAGATTTTATTTATTTGACAGAGAGAGAGAGACAGAGAGAGAGGGAACACAAGCAGGGGGAGTGGGAGAGGGAGAAGCAGGCTTCCCGTGAAGCAGGGAGCCCGATGTGGGGCTTGATCCCAGGACCCTGGGATCATGACCTGAGCTGAAGGCAGACACTTAACGACTGAGCCACCCAGGCACCCTAATAATAAAGCAGTTTAGTCTAGGACTTCCTTTGATTACAGATTTGGCTGAAACTTGCATATTTTGATATATCATGTTATCATATTTTGCTGTTTTCTAAATAATCCAAAATTTTAAGTTTATCTCCCCTTTCACATTATAGAAATTAGTAGGAGAATGTTTTACATATTCTTATGCTTTTGGATTTTATTTGGCTTAAGATTTTGTATCAATATTTAGTGTTATTTTATTGTGCTGAAAAATTTCCCATATGTAACCCAAATTAGATTATGATTTATTCTGAATCTGCCATTTTCTCATCTCCAAATAATCCACCATCGCCAAAGTAATTTTGTTGATTAGGGTTACAGATCTATTTTGTTTTTCTATTTAGGTTCGAGATGATCAAACCTTACTTGGAAAAGTCTGTGGCAACGAAACCATCTCTCACATTAAATCCATTACTAATAGTATCTGGATCAGGCTTAAAATAGATGCTTCTGTTGTAAGAGCTAGTTTCAGAGCTGTTTATCAAGTCGGTAAGAAAATTTATGCCTTAATTTTTAAGTGTTTAATTTGTGTGATTGTAACATTTTAATTTCTTGAAATAATTTAGTCATTTTATGTCCTTTAGTAGCAAGGAAAAAATTCTAAGAGTAATATCACATTCCTGTATATTCCTATGCAGAACTAAACTTTGCAGTAAAAGTGAAGGCAAGAATCATTTATCTCTGAATGAACACTACTATCATTTTCATATTTACAGCTTGTGGAGGAGAATTAACTGGAGAAGGGGTCATTCGCTCACCTTTTTATCCTAATGTGTATCCAGGAGAAAGGATATGCAGGTGGACCATCCACCAGCCCCAAAGCCAAGTAGTTATTCTCAACTTCACGGCCTTTGAAATTGAAAGTTCTGCCCACTGTGATACAGATTATATTGAGGTAAGAGTAAAACATCTTTGAATACTTGTATTTGGTTGAACATTATTAAAAATATTATGTACATTATCCTCAGATCAGCTACATGCAACTAGTTTGTAAAGACCAATATCTCTATAGGTTCAAAAATTCTCAACAAAATACTAGCTAACTGAATTCAACAGCATATAAGGAGGAATATACACCATGACCAAGTGGGATTTTTCCCAAGGAATTCAAGGGTGGTATACATTCAAAAATCAGCTAAATGTCTATGCTGCCCAGAGCAATCTATACTTTCAACACCACCCTGATCAAAATACCAATGGTATTTTTCAAAGTGCTGGAACAAACAGTCCTAAAATTTGTTTGGAACCAGAAAAGACCCTGATTTGCCAAGGAAATGTTGAAAAAGAAAAACAAAACTGAGGGCATCATGTTGCCTGATTTCAAGCTCTATTACAAAGCTGTGATCATCAAGACAGCACGGTACTGGCACAAAAACATACACATAGACCAGTGGAACAGAATAGGGAGCCCAAATATGGACCCTCAACTCTATGGTAACTAATGTTCGACAAAGCAGGAAAAAATATCCAATGGACAAAAGACAGTGTCTTCAATAAATGTTGCTGGGAAAATTGGACAGCTATATACAGAAGAATGAAACTTGACTATTCTTTTACACCATACACAAAGATAAACTCTAAATGGATGAAAGATCTCAAAGTGAGACAGGAATCCATCAAAATCCTAAAGGAGAACATAGGCAGTAACCTCCTTGACATTGGCCACAACAACTTTCAAGACATGTCTCCAAAGGCAAGGGAAACAAAAGCGAAAATGAACTTTTGGGACTTCATCAAGATAAAAAGCTTGACACAGCAAAGGAAACAGTCAACAAAACAAAGAGGCAATCCACGAAATGGGAGAAGATATTTGCAAATGACACTACAGATAAAGGGCTGGTATCCAAGCTCTATAAAAAACTTCTCAAACTCAACATCCAAAAAACAAATAATCAAGTCAAAAAATGGGCAGAAGACATGAACAGACACTTCTCCAAAGAAGACATACAGATGGCTAACAGGCATATGAAAAAATGATCATCCTCACTAGCCATCAGGGAAATTCAAATCAAAACCACCCTGAGATACCACCTTACACAAGTTAGAATGGCAAAAATTGACAAGGCAAGAAACAACAAATGTTGGAGAGGTTGTGGAGAAAGGGGAACCCTCTTACACTGTTGGTGGGAATGTAAGTTGGTACAGCCACTTTGGAAAACAGTGTAGAGGTTCCTCAAAAAGTTAAAAGTAGAGCTACCCTATGACCCAGCAATTGCACAATTGGGCATTTACCCCAAAGATACAGATGTAGTGAAAAGAAGGGCCACATGCACCCCAATGTTCATAGTAGCAATGTCCACAGTAGCCAAACTGTGGAAAGAGCCGAGATGCCCTTCAACAGACGAATGGATAAAGAAGATGTGGTCCACATATACAATGGAATATTACTCAGCCATCAGAAAGGATGAATACCCAAATTTTGCATCCACATGGATGGGACTGGAAGAGATTATGCTAAGTGAAATAAGTCAAGCAGAGAAAGTCAATTATATGGTTTCACTTATTTGTGGAACATAAGGAATAGCAGGGAGGACATTAGGAGAAGGAAGGGAAAAATGAAGGGGGGGGGAATCAGAGGGAGAGGTGAACCATGAGAGACTATGGACTCCAGGAAACAAACTGAGGGTTTTATTTATTTTCTTTTTATTTTATTATTTTTTAAGATTTTATTTATTTGAGACAGAGAGAATGAGAGAGAGAGAGCACATGAGAGGGGAGAGGGTCAGAGGGAGAAGCAGGCTCCCTGCCGAGGAGGGAGCCCGATGTGGGACTCGATCCAGGGACTCCAGGATCATGACCTGAGCCGAAGGCAGTTGCTTAACCAACTGAGCCACCCAGGCGCCCCAAACTGAGGGTTTTAGAGGGGAAGGGGGTGGGGGTTGGGTTAGCCTGGTGATGGATATTAAAGAGGGCACTATTGCATGGAGCACTGGGTGTTGTATGCAAACTATGAATCATGGAACACTACATAGAAAACTAATGATGTACTGTATAGTAACTAACATAAAATAAAAATAAATAAATAAAAATTAAAAAAAGGAAAAAAAAAGATTTTCAAAATCTCTACACGATTTCACCAATTGTATTTATAACATAATTTCTTATTTTTCCTGAAATCATTTTGCCAAAAATTGAATTCAGTTTGGTGGGTATAAATATAATTTTCACCATTAAAACATTGGATGAAAAAAAAGTAAAATAAAATAAAGGAAAAAATCTCCCACATGATTACCTCAATAGATGTAGAAAAAGCATTTTGCCAAAATCCAACATCTTTTCATGATAAAAACACTCACCAAACTAGGAATAGAAGGGAAAATTGTGCAAAATTGTGAAAGTAGGCCCTTTCCTTACACCATACACAGAAATTAATTAAAAATGGATCATAGACCTAAGTGTGGGAGCTGAAACAGTGAAACTTTTAGAAGAAAACATAGGCATATTTGTGACCTAGGTTAGGCAAAGACTTCCTAGATATGACAAAAGAAAAAAGAGAAAATTGGACTTCATCAAAATTAAAAACAATCTAATTTTTAAAGTGGGCAAAGAATCTAAATACATATTTCTTCAAAGAATATACACAAATAGCCAATAAGCACATGAAAAGATGCTGAATATCACTAATCTTCAGAAAATACAAATCAAACCATGATGAGATACTGCTTCACAAGCACTAGGATGGCTATAACTCAGAAGTCACAACATAGCGAGTGTTGGCAAGGACATAGAAAAATTGGAAACTTCTTACAGTTATACGCTGCTAGTGAGCATATATAATGGTACAGCCACTTCAGAACACAGTTGCAAATTCCACAAGAAGTTAAACATTTGATCCAGTGATTACCATTTATCATTTGACCCAGCAATTCCATTCCTACGTGTATGTCCAAAGGAAATGAAAATATGTGTCCACACAAAAATTTGTACATAAATGACTACAATCATTATTCTTGGTAGCCAAAAAGTAGAAACAATATAAATATCCATCAACTGATGAATGGATTATTAAAAAGTGGTATATCCATACAATGGAATATTATATGGCATTAAAAAGGAATGAAGAAATGACACGTTACATGGATGAAATTTGAAAACAGGTTAAATGAAAGCAGCTAGTCACACAAGACCATGTAGTGCGTGATTTTATTTATTTGAATGTCCAGCATGGACAATCTGAGCCTGGGGTTTGAGGGAAATGGGGAATAAATGCTAATAGGTATGGAGTTTCTTTAGGGGTGACTAAAATTTATTTTTATGACATTAATAAAATCTTTCAGAAATAATTATTCTTTTTTTTTAAAGATTTTATTTATTTATTTGACAGAGAGAGAGACAGCAAGAAAGGGAACACAAGCAGGGGGAGTGGGAGAGGGAGAAGCAGGCTTCCCGCTGAGCAGGGAGCCCGATGTGGGACTCAATCCCAGGACTCTGGCATCATGACCCAAGCTGAAGGCAGACGCTTAATGACTGAGCCACCCAGGCGCCCCCAGAAATAATTATTCTTAAGAACAGTTGCACTGGGTATTATATAAGACAGATGAATCACAGACCTGTACCCCTGAAACAAACAATATATTATATGTTAATTAATTGAATTTAAATTAAAAAAGCAGTTTTCCAAAATAATATCTAACAAAATAAACTTGAATATACTTAAAATTTTTTTTTTTTTTTTTACTTAGATTGGTAGCAGTTCCATTTTGGATTCTCCTGAAAATAAGAAATATTGTGGCACAGACATACCTTCATTTATAACATCTGTGTACAATTTTCTTTATGTCATATTTGTGAAAAGTTCTTCTACTGAAAATCGTGGTTTCATGGCTAAATTCAGTTCTGCAGACTTGGGTAAGATACTGACATTTTCTCCTGCTTTGCATTTGGGCCGAAAAAGTAAACAGCAGAAATAAATTATTATAGAAAATTCATCTATACTGTAGATGTGTAGTTATCGACATTATAAAAGTTTTAAAGTACATTCAAAGGCAAAGAAAAAATATATTTCCTAATCAGTATATATCAATAGTTAACCGATTTCTATTAATAAGAGGAAAACTAGGTTTTCTTAAGTGGCATATGAGGAACATGTTTCTTTTTCAGCTTCTAAGAGGTTATGATCAGATTATTTTATTTTGAATTCCAGGTAGCTTGTTGGTTAGTTATTCTAATAATGATTATCATTTTTATTTCAACAGCATGTGGAAAAATTCTGACAGAGTCAACAGGAATCATTCAAAGTCCTGGCCATCCAAATATCTACCCTCATGGCATCAATTGTACCTGGCATATATTAGTCCAACCTGGCCACCTGATTCATCTGATATTCAGGGTGTTTCATCTGGAGTTTCATTATAATTGCACAAATGACTATTTGGAAGTTTATGACACTGGTTCTGAGACATCTCTTGGGAGGTAAAAATATATATGTGTATTTTAACTAAAAAAAACCTTTCTGCTTTCTTGCTTTCCTACTGCAGTGAAGGATGTTAAAATCTACCATGTTGTGTTATAAAAACCAGTTGAGATCAACCCACTCCTCAATGACCGTTTCTACGTCAGTAGAAATTGGTCTTCAGTAATTAAGTTTTGACATATGTGTATACCCATGAAAGCATTACCAAAATCAAGATAATGTACATGTCTATTACTCCTATTATAATTCCTCACTCTGTCCCTCATTCCCATCCCCAGGAAACCACCAACCTTTTCTATCACTGTAAATTAATTTGTATATTCTAGAATTGTATAAAAATGGGATTATATTGTATGTACTCTTTTTTTGTCTGGCTTTTCTTAGCATAATTTTTTGTTGGTGTTGTTGAGCTTCTTGGATCTGAGGGTTTATAGTTTCATCAAACTGAAAATTTTTTGGTTGTTTTTTCTTGGAATAATTTATCTGTCTCTTCTCCCCTTTGGGGACTCTGATTACAAGTATCTTAGGCCATTTGATATTGTCCCACAGCTTACTGATGAACTCTGCTCATTTGATTTTGAGTTTTTTGTTCTCTGTGTGTTTCATTTTGGAAAGTTTCTGTTTCTGTGTATTTGAGTGCACTAATCTTTTTTTCTGCAATGTCTATTCTGCTATAAATTCTACCAAGTGTATTTTTCATTTTAGGTATTATAATTTTCATTTCTGGAAGTTCAATTTGAATCATCTTTTATATCTTCCATGTCTCTACTTTACATATTTTTTTCCTTTAGCTTCTTAAATCTCTGTGATACAGTTATGACTGTTTTAATGTTTTTATCTGCTAATTCAGTCATCTGTGTCATTTCTTGGTGTGTTCTGATTGATCAGTTTTTCTTCTCATTATGGGTTCTACTTTCGTCCTTTTCATGCTTGGTAATATTTGATAGGATGCCAGACATTTTCAATTTTGCGTTTTTGTGCAGTGGACATTATTGCATTTCTGTATGTGTTTTTGAGCTTTGTGGGTTTTTTTAAATTTGATTTCCAGTTAGTGAAGATACAGTGTAATATTAGTTTCAGTTGTGCAGTATAGTGATTCAACCCTTCCATATAACACCCGGTGCTCATCACAAGTGCACTTCTTAATTCCCATCACCTGTTTTTTTTTTTTTTTAAAGATTTTATTTATTTATTTGAGAGACAGAGAGAATGAGAGAGAAAGCACATGAGATGGGGGGAGGGTCAGAGGGAGAAGCAGACTCCCTGCTGAGCAGGGAGCCCGATGCGGGACTCGATCCAGGGACTCCAGGATCATGACCTGAGCCGAAGGCAGTCACTTAACCAACTGAGCCACCCAGGCGCCCCCATCACCTGTTTAATACATCCCCCTGCTCCCCTTCCCTTCTGGTAATCATCAGTTTGTTATAATTAAGAGTCTATTTCTTGGTTTGTCTCTCTCCCTCTCTCTCTCTCTTTTCTCCTTTGCTCGTTTGTTTCTTAAATTCCACATATGTTGAACTTTGTTTTAGAAATGCATTAAGGCTCTTGGAAACAGCTTGATCATTTCCGGTTTTGCTTTTAAACTCATTTATTGTCTCTGAAGAATCATTGTCCTTCATTGCTTGATATCCAGTATCTTGAGATCCACTGATTTATATCTTTTTGTCCAGACCAGATTTTCAGTTGTTTCAGGTGAAAGGTTATATCCAGCCCCGTTATTACATCTTTGTTGGAAATGGAAATCTCTTGATTTCTTTTTTATTTCTTCTTACTTTCATTTTCTTTTTTTTTCTCATCCATTTTAAACATTTTCCCTTTATTCATTATTTTCTTAAATTTATTTCATCTCCTAGTATTATTCTCCCTCTTTATTTTTTCTCTTACTCCTAATCTTTTATTTTTAAAACTTTCTTCTTCTGAGTAAAACTGGTTCTATTTAGCAAAAATTTAACATGGCTTGGTAACCAAACTTTTACTTCTGCATAGGCCAGCTGTTTAAAGATAATAGAGTCCACCTCTATAGGGCTCCTTATTCTAGGCACTGTTCTCATCCTCTTATATACAATATATGAACTCATAAAATTCTCAAAACAATTCTATGAAGTCGGTGCTATCATGATACCCATTTTAGAGATGGGAAAACTGAGGTATCAAGGTTGCGTGATCTGCTTAAAGTCATAATGCCTCCAGAGTGCCTGGGTGGCTCAGTCGGTTAAGCATCTGCTTCAGCTCAGGTCATGATCCCAGGGTCCTGGGATCGAGCCCCACACTGGATTCTCTGCTCAGCAGGGAGCCTGCTTCTCCCTCTCCCTCTGCTGCTCCCCCTGCTTGTACTTTCTGTCAAATAAGTAAATAAATAAAATATTTTAAAAATATAAAGTCATAATGCCTCCAAGTGATGGAGTTGACTCTAGAATCAGTGTTCTATGAGTTTATGGTATATACTTTCCCTTTATTGTGTAACTTTACATATTTTTATTAATAAGTTCATTAATATGCTATACAGTGACTTAGTATAGCTTGCAATTTCTTGTTTCATTAAACTTCTTATGCATGAAAAGCCACACAGCTAGGTACACACATATAACCATTTCAGGGAAGTAACCATGAATAGGATGATCTTCAGCAACTTTGTAAGTGTTTTGTGCTTGAAATATATTTGTTTTTAAAGGTTAATAGGGGGTATTATTTTTTATTTTTATCTTTACATGTCCTAATTTTTGGTACATCATTTCAAGTATACTAAAAGTTTTTAAATCTGTGTTCTTTCTTGGTTTCAAACAGATATTGTGGAAAATCAATCCCGCCCTCTCTTACCAGTAGTACCAACTCATTAATGCTTATATTTGTGGCTGACTCTGACCTTGCTTATGAAGGCTTTTTAATAGACTATGAAGCAACTGATGCATCAGCAGGTAACACAACATTGTATACTTGGTTTCACTCACTCCATTACAACATAGTACTATGAGAATACTTCATCCCTAAGCCCGTGGCACATAATGAAAGCTAATTTAGAAAAGAGTATAGTGACTTCAGTGCCTTCCTTATTAAAAATAATAATTAGACTGCAGTATTGTATCAATGTTAAATTTTCAAATTAACATAATTGTAAGTGTTCTGTAAGAGAATGTTTTTATTCTTAGGAATGATACATTGATGTTTTTAGGGGTAAAGACATGCCATGTCTCTAAAATATTCTCACTTGGTTCAGATAATAAGTGAATGAGTAAGTTAGAAAAAGAGACAGAGATAAAGCAATGAGGACAAAACACAAATAAGTAGTAAATCTAGGTAAAAAGAATTTGGGAGCTAGTTCTTACAACTTTTCAAGTTTAGAATTCTATCAAAATAAAAAGTTACTTATGAGACTGAATACTAATTTTAAGAAATTAGAGAAAGATTTCCTAGATGCTTATCTTTTAAAGCCCCCACCCCATAAATAAATAAATAAATAAATAAATAAATAAATAATTTTTTATAATATTATAATTAATTAATTTGTTTATTAAAAACTTCCACTCAGAATCCCTTCCCAATTTCTCATTTATTTCTTCTCAGAGTACCTGGCCACTATACTTTATTTTATGCAAAACTGCTGTTCTCCGGCAGTTTAAGTTCTGTGTTTGGGTAGTATGACTTTAGATTTCTCCAGAATCCTGAGTGTGAGTGATTCATGCACTTTTCTTTCCTGAGGGCCCCATTCCATGAAACAGTTTATTATCCAGCTCAAGCACATGGGAAATTGAATCCCCAGCAATTACAATAGTTTATGTTAAACAGCTGACGTTTTTACTGGACTTCGTCCAGGTGTTTAACATCCAATGACCAAAATTGGCTTTTTAAGAAATTACAGTGTGCACACAATTTTCCATACTTCTGTGGTTTTATCTGCCTCATATATTTGGCCCAAACCACACTGAATATTGGATTAGGATTTGAAGCAAGTCCCTTGAACTCTTTGGGCCACAGTTTTCTCATCTGTAAAATTAAGGAGTTGGATTTGATAATCTTTGAGATGTCTTCTGGCTCCAATCAGCTATGAACACGAGTTTAATTTGCTGCATGAATCAACTGGCTGTGTCTTAGAAAATATACATGCTGGTGGGGCCTGCTGAAAATATTATGGAAATCTTTGTAACAATGTGCAAAGTAAGACATAGCTCTGTAATGACTAAAGCAGCTCCACTAATAACCACGCTAGCTTATAAGGCCATAGCAAGTGCAGTAAGAGCCAAGAGCAACCCAAATAATCTGGCAGGAAGGATATTAAAGTTAAATTTTAATTGTGAAAGAAGGTTTTCAGAAAGATAAGATGCAGGTAAAATAAAAGAAAGATGAGGAAAAGGAAAGAAGCAAAACTGGAGAGAAAAAGAAGCTGATAAAGAAAGGCAACATGGGGCGCCTGGGGGGCTCAGTCAGTTAAGTTTATGTTGCTGTAAAATGTTATCTGATTTTTTACTTTTTAATATTTTTGCCTCTTCCACCTACTTTTAAAAAATGGTAAACAGGGGCGCCTGGGGGGCTCAGTCGGTTAAGTGTCTGCCTTCGGCTCAGGTCATGATCTCAGGGTCCTGGGATCGAGCCCCGCATCGGGCTCCCTGCTCAGTGGGGAGTCTGCTTCTCCCTCTGTCCCTCCTGCTCTCTCTCCCCCAAATAAATAAATAAATAAACAAACAAACAAATAAATAAATAAATAAAAAGAAAGACAACACAAGAGAAGATATTTGACAAAAAGAGAAGGGAATCCTGAGATGGCAAACTCTGACTCTTCGATCTGCCTCCCTGGGTGATAATCATCACTTTGGCTTCTGTCTGGTCCAGACAGGGCTGAAATCACAGACAAGGGAGTGTTCACTTTCCGTCTTTGGCCAAGCCTGGCTGACCACTGTGCTCCTGCCCTTTGCTGGGTGAACTCATCGGTCTGACTAATAGCCAAATATTCTAACCAGCAATCAGATGACAGACCCAGGAAGCCATATGGCACACTCAACTTACCACTTTGGAGCCTGTCTCAGTTTCCCATTGGGCAGGACGTGAATGAATTGGCTGTCATGAATCGTTGAGGGTGGCCTTGCAGGATGGTTCAGGGAGGGTCTGATGTGCGGGTTGTGCAGGCAACTGCCAGCCAGTGGGCTAACCTTCCAGGCAGTCTGAGTCCTAGGGGGCTGCCCACCTGGAAATAGAAGGTGTGGGGATGCTTTGTTTTCAGATGTCACCTTATTTTTTGTATTTTCCGCAGAAAACAGTCTCAGGAAAAAGCCCCAATGGAAGTTTAATCATTGGCCCTCATCCTATTTTATTCCTCTAGCAGAAGTTATTTTCGGAGCAATAATGACAATATTCAGTTGGTGATTTCTAGTTCACAGCAGATGTGAGTTTCTCTGCTGAAGTCTTTCCTGTCTTTATCTGATAAAGGTTAAATTTCCTGACTTGAATCCAGTTACTTTTCCATCTGTATTTCATGCCATAGGGTTATGATGTCAGCTCCCAAATATGTGTTTGGAAGGAAAGAGATCAGTTTCTGGTCGTTACTTGACTCCCTCCCTCATCTTTTTCTCCCTGCGTCCAGATGTGCCTGGGGAAATAGAAACAAAAAACTAACCAGTGAAATGTTTCTGGGTAGAAATTCTGAAGAGTTTTTTAGTAACATTATGAAACTAGGTTTTACATGTTTGCTTATTTAAAGTACAAAATATTTGAATTTTGAAAGAATATAGTTGATTAGCTAACTAATCTTACTATTTTAAATTGCAATTTTATATCCTATTAGCATCTCCTGCATATGTATTAAAATAATCTTACCAAGAGGAGACTTTAAAGGTATAGGAAAGAATAGAGAGATAAAGAAATGATGCCTTTCTATTTTACTATTAGACGAAAACCCATACAACGCTCAGTCCAATGTTTTTCAAACATTGCAACATTCATGCCTCATTAGTAAGGTCAACCTAACAACTTACTAGGTTGTTATCTGCATTTGTTCAAAGTACGGAACAGAAAAAAGAATAGAATAGAAAGTATCAGTTTATCATACAAAGTTTGGTGTTACCTCATGAAACCTGTTTGCAATATTCATGTATGTGCATGATTGATGTAAATGTAAATGTAAATTTTTGTGGTGTGTCAGAAAGTTCAAAACACAAATCTGATTTAATTACTTACTTTTTTAATGGGGGAAAGTGAAGACCACCATTGAATTTTCCTCTCAAGAATGCACAGCTAGTCGGTTTAGAAGCTAAACCAAAACAATCCTGTCCCAACATCTAATCTATTTGTTTCATCCTGTCCAGGTGAGCTCTTAGAAATGCTCCAGATTAAATGTACTTGGTGTGGCTGGTAACATACAACTTTTAAGAGTATGAAACGACCATAGTGAACTTTTCCCTATTTTCTGCAAAAAAAGGCGGGGGCTTTATAGTTGTCTGGGGAAATGGTAAGGAAGTGTCAGACCCACATCAATATAGGATTAAAAGTGGGTGGCAGTGGGCTTTCCCAACACCCCCATTCCCAGTTCAGAGTTCCCACCTACCGCATAGTCTGTATTTCATCAGTTACCCTGGAATGAGCCCAGAAGAGGCACCTAAGAGTGAGAAGTTAAGTGATTACAAAAAGGGCAAAAGAGCGTTTCTTTAGAAGAAATGAATAGGGAATACTGTTTCTATTTTCAAACTTCAGTCTGGGAGAGCAGTGTTCTCAAACTCTAGCGTTTATAAGAAACTTGGGGTGGGATTTTCTTTTTACAAATTCAGGTATCAGGTCCCTACCCAGAAATTCAGATTCAAATATGTCTAGGGTGGGTTTTCACCAATTCAAATGGATCTAATAAAACTTTGCAGTTCCTCAGAGATTCTGGAAGTTAAGTCTTAGCACATAAATTGCTATTGAATTACAAGTAAGGTGTAATGGGGAATTAGACTTTAACTGGTCATGCCGGAAAGTATTTTCCATGTTACTGAAAGGCTGATGGCTAAGTCACAAGTTTTGGTTCGTAGGCCAGCCCTGACACTACCTTGGAGAAGTACCAAGCTCCTTCATTCTTTTCATCCACTTTGAACTCTATATTTTCTGCTATGAGATATTCAGATATTTTCCTTCTGGGAAAGGTTTTTAGTTAGTCTATTGATCTTTTAAAGGTTTACTTTCTCCTTGGTCAGTATGTTCTCCTATTTTTGTATCTATGGGTATCCTACCACTTCACAGGTCAGTAGATTTGTCCTATTTAATTTATTACATTTCTTCATCCTTAGAATGAAGGTGCTAAATGAAACATTTGTGATATTCCTAGTCTTCTGCTCACCTTCATTTCTAAATTGACATTCTCTGCATGGAAGAACCAGGGATTGTTAAAAAGCACAGGATTTGGAAACGAGAGGACTTGAGTTTGAATTTTATCTTTGTCATGCCTGAACTAAGTGATGCTCAGAACTTAACCTCCAGGAGTCTGAGATCCCTCATCTATACCTCTCTAAAAAGTGGACATTGTGACAAGTGGCTGTTTCACATAGTTGGGAAGATTAAATGAGATATTCTATGTGAAAATTATATAATAGCTGTAAACCACCATGACTATTCCAGGTTTAAAATGGAATTACTGAGGTCCAAGTACAATTTCACAATAGCTGCGTTGGTGAGTTAACTTATATTCATAATCAATTAGTCACCTGTGAGGGGAAGGAGAAAGCCATGGCCATGACCGCCTAGCAGTGAATTGTGGCAAAATGTTAGATTTTGGTTAAGGAAGAGTCTTTTTTCCTAAAAGAGAAACTGAAGCTGAAATTTCATCTTCTCTAAAGTCTTCCCTTTGAAGAATGTTAACCAAATATGCCCGCTGAAGCAGGTGATGGTTCCTGGGTTGACTATTCAATAAATTTTCAGGAAGTCTGAGATCATATGGATTTATGCAGACATGGAAGTTTCATAAATGAAATCAGAAAGCACTACCTATGGATTGATCTCTAATGTAATTGGATAATCACATAGGTTATCTCAAATGGCAAAGCAGGGAGGTGGTGGAGCAGTTACCCGTGATCTACCTGTGATCTCACAAGGTGACGCAGTCTTCTGTGGATCAGTTCATCCCCTTCCTGTCTCCCAGATCATATGGGACTGATGTCATCACTGCTTTGTGGATTAAGGATTATCTATGTTTGAGATTTTCCTTTTTGATAATGAACTGAATGCTATGTTATTAAAACTTATTTGAAAATGTTTAGTGGAGGGAGAGATACGTTTTTAGAAAGATACAGTTTTGTGATTTTGTAAGGGTTCACAGAGGACATTTGTATATTTTCTCTTTCCTTTCTTTACTTTTTTTGGTTGTTGGGGTTGGTCAGAAAGAGAGAGATATGAGGCGTACTAAGAGTTGTTTTTGATCTTCAGAGAGGTGCTTTTCCTTTGCTAGTTCAGCTGAATATAATGGATGGAAGAAATGTATTTTTCTCCTTCTTCTCTTTGTAAATGTCAGACCATCATAAAAAGCAAACTGTCATTGGATCTGAGTTTTCCTTTAGCAAGATGAGATATAAAGAAAAGGCATTTTTAGGGGTGCCTGGGTGGCTCAGTTAGTTAAGCATCTGACTCTTGATTTCAGCTCAGGTCATGATCTCAGGGTCATGAGATTGAGCCCCACATTGGACTCCATGTGGAATGTGGAGCTTGCTTGCAATTCTCTCTCCCTCTCTCTCATCCCTTCCTCCCCCAAGTCCCCCACCCTGCATGCAAGATCGCATGCATGCACAGCGCTCTCTCTCTCTCTCTAAAAAAGAAAAAAAAAAAAAGAAAGAAAAGCATTTTTATGTTACATTTTGTATATGTATAACAAACATCAGGCAACACATGAATTTCCTTTTGTGGAATTATATCCAATTTTAATTATTTGTGCTTTATTGCAAAGCAGAAGAGAAAACCAAAGCCTAGCATTAATATGTCTCAGTATTAATATTATTCTCGAAAGAGCCATTTATACTGTGAAGGGAAGAGAACATAAACTTTCTACAGACTTCAGTGTTAGATAAGAGGAGTTACTAACCTCTCCAGAAATAGATGCAGTAAGTTCAGAAAACCACTGTTTTTCTCTCCACAAAACCAGACATGCGAATCTCATAAAACTACAGTCAAATTTTAATATTAAATATTCTATTTAATATTTATAGCAGATATACCTTCAAAATATTTTTTATTTCTCTATTTTAGTTTCATTTATTATTCATTGGATAGCTGAATTATTTATTGGCTTTACTCTAGAGAACTCAACCTGTCTTTGCATGGAACCTTCAAACTTTTAATATAACAGAGATTTTTATTTCATAAAGTAAAATTCACCTGTAGTTTCAACAAATATGTGTATGCATGTAATCACTTCTCCATTCAAGATATAGAACAATTTTATCACCCCAGAAGGTATCCTTGTATCCTTTTGATCGATCCTTCTACATCCTCCATCTCAACAGCTGCAGACCTGGTTCTTATCACCATGAATTAGTTTTTTTCTGTTCAGAAAGCAAATATGAGTGGGAGCATGCAGTATATACCCTTTTATATCTGGCTTCTTTCATTTATCATAATGCTTCTGAAATTTGTTCATATTGTTCTATTTATAAGTAGTACTTTTTGTTTAATTGCTGAATTGCCTTCCATTGTATGGCTATATCATAATTTGGTTATCCATTCACCTATTTTTGGATAGTTGGATTGTTTCCAGTTCTTAGCTATTATGAAAAAAACCTGCTGTGAACATTGATGTACAGTTTTTTTTGTGGATTTGGGTCATCAGTTCTCTTAGATAAATACCTAAAAGTAGAATTTCTGGGTCATATGGTAATTCTATGTTTCATTTTATGAAAAACTGCCAGGCTTTTTTTCCAAAGTGATTATGCCATTTTATATTCTCACCTGCAATGAAGGAGAATTACCCTCTCTCCACATCTTTGTCAACACTTGGTATTGCCAATCTTTCATGTTTAGCTTCTAGTAGTTGTGTAGTAGTGCCTCATTGTTGTTTTAATTCGCATGTCCGTGATGACTAATAGTGCTGAGGACCTTTTCACATGCTTATTGACCATTTGTACATCTTCTTTTATGAGGTGCACATTAAATAATTTGGTTCATTTTTATTTGTGTAATTTGTCTTATTATTGTCTTAAATTATATATTCTGGAAACGGGTATGTCCCTTGTCAGATAAATGCATTGCAAATATTTTCTCTTTGTGTGAAGCTAGCCTTTTTTTTCTTCCTTCCCTTTAACGGTATTGTTTGAAGGGCAGAAGTATAATATGTCCTTTTTTCCTTTTCTGGTTACTGTTTTTTTGTATATTGTCTAAGATATCTGTGCCTGCTAAAGTTGTGAGGATTTTTTTCCTGTGCATTCTTCTACAAGCTTTATAGTTCGAAGTTTCACATTTATGCTTATGATCCATTTGAGCTAATTTTTCTATATCAGATGTGAATTATGTGTCCAAGTTAACAAATGGTATTTAATTGTTCAAACACTATTTGTTGTGAAGATTCTCCTTTTTTCACTGAATTGCATTTACATTCTTGTTGCAAATGGATTGCCCATGCATGTTTGGGTCTGCTTCTGGAATCTCCATTCTATCCCATAGGACACTATATTACAATATTATGTAATTGTATAGTGTATCTTAAAATCAGGAAGTATAAGTCCTCCAGATTTTTCAAAGTTGTTTTGGTTATCCTAGATCCTTTACATTTCTATATATCTTTTACAATCAGCTTTTCAATTTTTACTTAAAAAACCACACCAAACCAAATCTAAGCAAAAATTGGGAATTTGATGGAGAATATATTGAATTTATAGATCAATGTGGTGTCAAAGGGCATCTTAAATTGAGTCTGCCAATCCGTAAACATATTTTACTTCTCCATTTATTCAAATATTTTTAAATTTCTGTCAGCAATGTTTTAAAGTTTTCACTATAGAGTTTTTACACATTTCCGTTAAACTTATTATTAAGTGCTTTATGTTTTTATACTATTATAAATGATATTTTAAATTTAATTTTTCAGTTCTTTGGCTCATATTTGCAAGTTAAATTGATTTTTGTATATTTACCTTTATCCTGTAACTTTGTTAAACCCAGTTATTCTAGTAACTTTTTAGTAGTTTACTTAGTATATTCAATGTAGATGATCATATCTGTCAATAAGAACAGCTATATTTTTTCCTTTCCAATCTCTCTCTCTCTCTGCCTTATTACAATGGTGAGCGACTTCTGTATTCTGTATTATGTTGAATAGAAAAGATGAAACTGAACATATTGGCCTTGTTCTTAATCTTAACTGGAAAGCATTTAATCCTTTATTCCTTAAGTGTCATGTTAGCTTTGGGTTTTTCATAGATGCCCTTCTTTTGCTACTGTTCTCTTTTCTTTTCAGCTTACAGAATATTTTTAATACTCCATTTTATTGCCTTCATTGACTTTTTAAGAAAATATTTTATTTATTTATTTATTTAGAGCATGAGCAGGGGGAGGGGAAGAAGGAGAGGGAGAGAGAATCTCAAGCAGACTCCTCTCTGAGCATGGAGACTGACATGGATCTCCATCTCATGACCCTGAGATCATGATCTGAGCTGATATCAAGAGTCTGACGCTTAACTGACTGAGCCACCCAGGTGCCCCTCTCATTGACTTTTTAAATTGTACCTCTTTTTTATGTATTTGCTCAAGGGATAACAAAATGCTTTCTTAGCTTATCAGTAAGTCTGCTTAGAGTTAATATGCCACTACTTTACACTTCACACCTTATATTTTATAGCTGACACTATATTTCATACACTTCTCACTTCTCAAATGTAATAACCTCACAACAGTATATAATTCTGTCTGCCTCTTCTTTATGCTACTTTAATTGTATCTTTTAATTCTACTTATATTATAAACTCCACCTTACTATTATTTTTGCTTTACATGATTAGTTGTCTTTTAAAGAAATAATGAGAAGAAAAGCAATCTTTATATTTATCCAATTGTTTAACATTTCTGGTTTTCTTCAGATACATGTTTCTGTTTGGTGTAATTTGTCTTTGGCATGACAGGCATTGCTAGTTTTTCATGTAGTATAGGTCTTCTAGTGATGAATCTCTCAGCTTCTGTTTGTCTAAAAATGTCCTTTATTTTGAAAAACTTTTTCTGGGGGTACCTGGATGGCACAGTTGGTTAAACTTCTGACTCTTGGTTTCGGTTCAGGTCATGATCTCAGGGTCATGGGATGGAGCCCCTAGTGGGGCACCATGCTCAGCGTTGGGTCTGCTTGAGATTCTTTTTTCCTCTCCAGCTGCCACTCCCACTCATCCTTTCTCTTTCTCTCAAATAAATAAATTTTAACAATAATTTTAAAAAAAGAGAAACTTTTTCTGGATAATTAAACTTTTTTTTCCTGTCAACACCTTAAAAATGTATTCCATTTTCTTCTTGCCTCCTTGCCTCTTCCTTGCCTCCATTATTTCTAATTAGAATCCAGCTCCTATTCATATCATGGTTTTCCTGTATATAATGTGTCATATTTCCTCTAGCTCCTTTATTTTTCTTATATTTGTTTTTCAATAGTTTAAGGTACCCAAGTGTGATTTTCCTTTATTTATCTTGCCTAGGATTAACTAAACTCCTTGAAGGTAATTTGATTTTTTAAGCCAAATTTGGGAGAATTTAGCCACTATATTTTTCTTTTTTACCTATTTTCATTATCTTCTCCTTCTGGGTCTTCAATTATATGTGTGCTAGACTACTTGGTATTTTTTTCCTAGGTTTTGAGAATCTGTTCATTTTTCTGCACATTTTTCCTCTTTTTTCTTCAGATTAAATCATTTCTATGGATAAACCTTCAAGTTCAATGATTCTTTTTCTTCTACCTCAAAGTTTCTATTAAGCCCATCCATGAATTTTTAAGTCTCAGTTAGTATACTTTTTTTTTTTTTAATTTCAGTAGAGATAACATAGAGTATTTTATTAGTTTCAGGTCAGTTGGTATACTTTTAAGTTATAGAATTTCCATATGATTCTTTTAATAGTTTCCTTTGTATTGCTAAAATTCTTTATCTCTTCACCATTGAGGCTATATTTTTCTTTAAGTCTTTGAGCATATTTCTAGTAGTTGCATTTAAGTTTTTGTCTGCTAATCTAATATCTGGGCCATCCTTAAGTCACAAGGTCACATTTTTTTCTTGACTATGATTTATATTTCTCTGTTTATTTGTATTAGTAGCAGTTTTTGAGTTTTATACTGGATATGGTGAATGATATGTGTAGAGACTCTGCTTTCTCTTCCCTTTCTCTGAAGCTTTATGGCAGGTCAATATTTAGCTGATTATCTTGTATAGATTTGTGTTTTTTATTTGTTAAGGTATATTTGTGAACATCCCCAGGTGTTTCCTAAGCCCTTCTAACTACGTAGGTCTCAACCTCTGAGTTTCATTGCTCCTGCACTTTTCAAGACTTATACTTTAGTAGGGAAACTCTAGGAAAGCCTTACTCTTGGTCGTGGTCTTCATTTCTAAGGTGTGGCCTTTGTGGTTCTCAAGTGGGTTCTTGGCATGTAAATGAGGGGATTCTGATGAGGGGGAGAACTCCATAGTCTCCCGGCATTTCCTGGCCTCTGGCTTCCAGCCTGGTAGCAGCTGCTCTCTGGCGTGCCTTTTGAACTCATCTTATGTATGCCCAGCCCAGGCTCAGGCAAGAATACATACGGGACTTTATGTAGATGGCTGGTCCTCCTCTCTGTATAGTTACTTCTTACTGGAGCATTTTCCTGCAGTTCCAGCTCCTTTGACATCCCTAAATTCAGATCCCTGCTTCCTCAGCTCAATAGAGCTGTCATTTACTACTTGGACTTCAGCAAACAGCTGCGATCAGAAAATTCTGCATAAAGAGCCAAGGAAATAGAGTCCCACCTCCTGAATTTTCTGCCTGTCAAGGATCACAATCTTGAACTGCCCATTGCCCAGTGCCTCATATATTTTGTCCAGTTTCATAGTTGTTATGGAGAGGGGCTAGTTTAGTACTAATTATTTGTCATGGCTGGAAGCAGAGATTTCTATAGTTTAGGTTGAATAAACATGACGAAATATTAAAGAATCTCAGCTTCCTCAGGAGAGAGAGCAGGAACATGAGGTAAGAAGAGTGGAGGGGTTCATATGATGGGGATAGAGAGAGTGGGAAGAAATTCGATACTTGTCCCACCCTCTCAGTTTTCAATACATTATGTAATAAATTGTTAACAAATATTTATGAAAGGTAATCTGGGCCAGATAATCTAGTGACAGTTAACAATTATTAATAAGGTCCTGTTTATATTTCCAGACGTAGTGGAGGAAATGTACTCCCATAAAAACAATCACAATACCGTATTTGGGGGGCTCAAATTGCTATTCGAATAAAGTTTTATTGAGTGCAACAAAATTAACTCTGCTTGATCTGAAGAAGTTGCGCAGAGGAAGTGATGTTTGACGTTGACCTTAAATGGTGTATGAGTTTATTTGTTTAATGGTGTGTTGGGGTAGAAGGGGAAGTTGTTAGAGAAAGCATTTCAAAGTGAACAGTGTGAGGACCATTTGAAGACATAAAGGGCTATGTTTAACTTTGTGCCAGAAAAAAAGCTTAATGAGTAAGTCAAAATCTCAGTAGGGATTAAAAAACAACCACCAATTGTTCCACAATCGTCACTTGCATATGGACAAGGTACAGGGAAATAAGTCATCTTTACTTCTCAAATATTTGTTGAACTGGTTCCTTTACATGAGATCCCACTTATACAAACCATTCTCTGGCAGACTAATTGCAAGTTGCATTAGAAATATTCAATACAATTGTATTTCCCTTTTGGGAGTAGAGTGGGTAAGCAAGGAAATGACATAAACAGATTTGCTCTAGATATTTGATTGATTGGCTAAATCTATCTGAATGTGGGGGTGGTCAATGAGTCTGCCAGTTCTGTCAGCTCAGGGAGACTGGGTCATAACCTTCATTTAATGTCCATTTGATCTACGAATTTTTATCTTAGTAATATTCATTACTGATATGAAATACTTAATAGACCACTTCTACAATCCCCTTCTGTTTGCCCCTCTCTCCCCCAACCCTGCCTTCTTCCTGCCCTTTCCCTCTCTTCCTTCCTTCCTTCCTTCCTTCCTTCCTTCCTTCCTTCCTTCCTT